>NC_043706.1:122099172-122132762 GCF_006229205.1 Suricata suricatta
GGGAAAAAAAAGTGAGGAAAGATCTCAGTGCATATCTTAAGTTTTTACCTCAAGAAAGTAGAAAAAAAAGGAGGAAAGTAATGCAAAAACACTCAACGGAAGGCAAGAGATAATACAGATTAGTGGAAAAACTAAAGAAATATAAATAAGAAAATAAAAATAATAGAGAAAATTAATAAAACCATGCATAAAGCTTTACTAGAGATTCTTACTAATATTTAAAGAACTAATGCAAATCATTCACAATTATATAATGTGTATAAGGCGTTTTGCAGAGTCCCAAATATAGAGAACTATTACTGCTATTAAGGTGATAGATTTTGTAAGCAAGAGGTCACTGACACCTTTTTTTATAAGTGGCATAAAAGCCAGACTGCATGCATTTTAAAAGTATGATTCAGTAAGGGGAGATATTCTAGATTATTCTAAAGTAACAGTTCTTTGAAGGACAGAAGAAAATAAAGTCTTTACCTTAAAATCTTTCTCTCTAGAAACTTTAAAAAATGAGAACTGCTTATTAAACATTAAATATTTACCTTTCCTTAAAGAGACTTTTGATCCACTCCAACAAAAATGATAAATAAGATTTCTATGGCCTTAGAGAAACAACAGAAGTGTATTTCATTTCGATGTCAAAGAGTAGAAATTGCATGAGCTTTTTGAGAATCCATGTTGTACAAAGTTCTTTGATTATCTGTCCCCACTCTTAGATCTCACAAGAAGGTCTACTTTGTCATTCAGTTCTTGAAAAAATTTACAAAAGTGGTTAATTTGCATTCTTACCAATGATTATCTTCCTAGTGCTTCCCCTAGTGATTTATGTAAGTATAGATTTCTCTGGTAGCCAAAGAAAAATGATGATTATCATCTTCAAAATTTCGTATCTAGCATCCTTCAGTGTAAATCATACTTTCTAAATAAAGCTGTCATCATCTTTATTATATTTACACTCAGTAAACGATGCCAGGTTGGCTCTATATTTTTAACCAGATTAAAAATAAAACTATGTTCCCATAATAACAATAAAGAATGAAGGACACTTTTGTATTTGAAAAGTGCTTTGCTACTTAAATAAAATGAAATAAAACATTAAAATGCTCCTACTTACCAAAAGTTCTATAAACTCCGTTGGCAATCGTTGATTTAAATTTCTCTCCTCTAAAAACTGAGTTGGATTATGTATTATTGGTGTGATGATTTAGACATATAACTTTCTGAATATCACTTTATGTTAATAAATTCTCAAGAGAAGAGATGCTATTCCATCAAATAAATTCCGCAATTTTAGAAAGTCGCATTTTGCCAATCTATTGAGTCTACCACTGTACTTGATTACTCTGCACCTGTGTGAAATGATCATTAAAGCAGTGTGTATTCTGAGTGAATTACAGAGTTTGTTGGTCTTATATTGATACTATCTTCATTTATTTATGTTAAATCTACTTAAAACATCAGACTCATAATAAGGACTACAGGACACAAATTTCTATTACTTCTACCAACTGGTATATAAACCAAGTGTTGAGAAGTAGGAGTAAGTATTTAATGTATCTTATGTTAGAAACTTTATTCTCTATGTAAGAACTAATAAAAATTCAGTAACTTTATGATTATGTCATCTATCATTAACTGCATAAAAATTGATTGCATATTTATATGATCTTTAAAAAGTCCACAAATAATTCCCCAACTTTGTAAATATTATTTTATGAGTAGAGTTACCTATATTACAAACTCTGGAAGTTGCTTGTGTGGGTAATATTTTCTTTATATGGAACTATATTCCTCTGCATTTTGAAACAAAAGAGAAATGCCAAAGGTGAATTTTCTCACCTCAGGCCAAGTAATTATGATGTTTTATTTATCCTTAGAGCTCAGTGGGACTTTCATTACAAAAAACATATTAAAAATATGTGATTGCATTTTGTTTTACAAATTCTTACTTAGTTTCTCTTGTGTATTAAAAATAAAAGTGCTTTAATGATCTAGATATGGAGTTGACCTGAAAATACTGATGTGTATTTTCATGGTCCATGTGAGCCTTAGACGTCATCCTGTAAGGATGCAGGTCTGAAACTGACTCCATGAAACAATAGAAGGGCACACATTGCCCAAGTCAAGAGGGACCACCCTTGTAACATTCTAAGGGCAGGCCTAAAGATGGAGGCTAAGACTAGTCACGCCCTACGTGAGGGTCCTGGGCCCACTCTGTGATTGGTCAATACTCTACATGTTGTGATTGGGTCCCGCCAAAAGTAACAAATACTCTAGGCAATGTGAATGGTTAAACCTGCTGTCAATAATATTGTATAATAATGATTGGATCACTACCTATGTCACAATTTCCTGTAACTCCCCCTTCCCAAACTCATAAAAGCCCTACCCTGCCTTTGTTCAGGGCTCACTCCAAGTGGATCCAGTAAGTCTGTGAGCCCGAGTTTAGGCTGGCCGGGCCTAAATTCGTAATAAAGCCCTTTGCTTTTGCATGCATGAGTCGGTCTCCCAGGTAATCTCTGGTTTTGGGGGGCGATATTAAAATCTGGGTACAACAATCCAGGTTCCTCCGTCTTCTAACTTAGGGTCAAATGGAATTTTGGCTCAACCTCCATTTCACATGGATAGACTGATGTAGTGGTTCTCTCAATTTCTCAGAGAATTTCTGAAGAAATGTTTTTGTTTTAAGGGTCAGAATGTGGAATAGCTCTGGGATCCTATGTTCATTGTTTTTCCTTTTTCTTTCTGGATCCTCTCACCATCCACTGTCTTCCTTTCTCCCTCTCAAGTAGCTCTATATCAAGAGCTTTTTTGTAAAAGTCTACGTGGCCAGATTTTTCACCAGTTTTGAAAAGCCTTTAAGTATGGGACTCAGAAATTCCTTCCATTTTGTTATTTTATTTTTACTATTTATTTTATGGAAAATTTGACCCCACTTGTGCATTCTTATTAATTTCTTTGTGGAGTTTTTAATCTTTCAGGTGTGCAATAGTTTCCATTTGTCCTTTTGATTCACTCTTCATTGTTGTCGCCAGGTTCTGTATCCTGGGAGTCTTTTTTATATGGACTGCCTTCAAAGGCTCCAGTGCTCCCTGGTATCAGTCTGGCTTCAACCAGTATGATATACCTCTAGGGAATCAGGAGGAATCAAAGTATCTGTTCTACTCTCACTCTACTAGATTTCCATATGTTTACTATCTCCCTCTACATAAGAAAACCGCCCCCGTGGATGGCCGTAGCCATTCTCCAGCCTTGCCTTCAGAGCCTTGACTTCTAAGCTAAAAGCAGTCTATTAAGATTTTTTTTTCTCAGTGAAAGAATTCTTTCTAGGAAAAGATATGGTGCCTGCAGTTACTGTAATGCTTTTTTCTTACTCCAAAAAAAGCATTTTCTTACTCTGAAAAAAGCATTACAATTCTTACTCTAAAGATGAGTCTTTGTTTTATGATGATGATGATGTTTCCAAAGTAAGCCACAGAAAAGCAAGGGATGATAATAGAAAATTTTTGTAGACTTTGAGTTTTTCATAAATTGACAGAGAGATCAAAATTAATGTATATAATTATACCAAAAAGACATAATCTAATATTTGCTAATTATATGAACTAAAAACTCTTAAGAGAATCATTTTCTAAAAGAAAATTTCCCCCAGTGGCATACTTTTGTCAGTAGAGCACCTGTCACCTGAAAGGGAGAAGTTTGAAAGAAAAAAAAAAGTAGGTGAGATAAAAAGAAGAAACTTGAAACTAAGCAATGTTGTTATGTTTTATTATAAGGGTTAGAGTTGATTTAAGCTAATATGTTAGTAACAAGGCTGACAGACTAGATAGACTGGAATTTCTGTAATTTATTAGTTTTCTGTTCCTTAATGTTAATGTAAACACTGCTTAATGCAGAAGCTTGAAACAACATTACATAAGTTATTTTGTGAGAATAGCTATATTTTTGGGACTTTAAGACGTTGGCATTTCATACATCATTTAACTTTTTCTGAATTACTCCATTAACTTTGAATAGGAATACCTTAATTTATGTCACTTATATTTACTGATATAATGAACATTGTAAATAAAACAGATTGATAGAATTCCATGTGTCTTAATCTTTAGCTAAGAAAAAATATGTTTATGAATAACAATATTGAATATAAAGCAAGACTAAATGACCAAAAAGAATACAGCTACTTTCTTTCTACCGCTATTGTGTGTATTCCAAGGATAGAGCCTGATGTGGGGCTTGAACCCACAGATTGTGAGATCATGACCTGAGCCAAAGTCCGATGTTTAACCAACTGAGCCACCCAGGCGCCCCAAGATAGCCTAATTTCTAAGCTGACAATCATCACAACAGTTAAATGATCAAATAGATAATATCTATTAGCTTATTATAATTTATCATGTTCTGTGTACAGTTACTATCTAATTTAAATTTCAAATAACCCTTCAATATATTTATCTATTTTTATTTTTATTTTTTAAGTTTATTTATCTATTTTGAGAGAGGAAGAGAGTGCAAATGGGAAAGGGGTAGGAGAGAGGGAGAGAGAGAATTCCAAGCAAGCTCTACACTAATAGCACAGAGCCTGACTTTTGGCTTGATCCCACAAATCATGAAATCATGACCTGAGCTGAAATCAAGAGTCAGACACTCAGTTGACTGAGCCACCCAGGCACCTCATAGTTATAATTTATTAGCCCTAGTTTAGTGATGGGAGAATTAGGCAGAGAAAGATACATAATAACCAAGTCAAAGAATAAGTGTCTCAATCTGAGTTTTGTTGAATTGCAAAATGCCATTTTTACTGGGTTTCCAATCGGCTCTTGAGGAATCTTCACTGAACTTTGGGACATAAAAACACTTATTACAAAGCAATAATCCTCCTTTCAATTTGTCTGCTTTTTGGCTGCATTTAGGTGTTAACATGTTGATCTTTGGGGTCAGACTTTCAAATTTTAGCTTCATCATCTGGCTTTGAGATGATGAGCAAGTTATTCAATTCCTCTTAGATTTGGAGTATTCTTCTGTAAAATGAGGACAGCAATATTTAACTCATGTTTTAAGACAGAGTAGGGGGCTTCCGGAGTCCAGCTCCAACAGGTCGAGGGTTCCCTGAAGGATGGACAGTGTTGGCACAAGACAGATGAGAGAACCTCAGGTTTCTTTCTGATCACCAGGCAGGCATGTCTGCTCTGTCTGATTTTCTTGCTTTATTTATAGTGAAAGGTACAAGGAGCAGAAAGAGCAGCATGTGTTTAGCTCTAAGAGAAAGTACCCAGAAAAACAGGATCCCCAGGAGACACAATGTCTACCCTCACAGTCACAAGGACAGGTGCTGTTTACTTTGCCTAAGTTGCAGGCCTGACCTTTGCAATATTTACCCTAGCCCAGGAGGTATTAAGTTTACTAGGTAATTATAAGGTTTTTTTAGGGCAGAATGGAATGTAGGGGTAGACCTAGTGACAACGTTTCATGCTAGTCTTGAGTTACTGGGTTGTCCCTGACCAGGTACAATCATCGCCCCAAGGCCAGAATGAGAGGACACCTTGTTCTTGATTTTAATCGATAAGGCACGCTGAGGTCTGGTGCTCAAGCAGAAATGATAGTTACAAGAGGGTAGATATTGGTCGCTGCCTGGCAGCAAGAGACCTTACAAACTTGCCCTACCCTCACCAGGAATTTCACTCAACCGGTGAGTTCAGGATGGCTCCCAACCCGGGTGTCTGGATGGCTCAGATGGTTGAATTTCTGATTTCAGCCTAGGTCATGATTTCACAGTTTGTGAGTTCAAGCTTTCTGCTGTTAGTGCAGAGCCTGCTTTAGATCCTCTTTCTCCCGCTCTGCCCCACCCCTGCTTACACTCTAAAACAAAACAACACAAAACAAAAAACCCATAAACAAACAAAAGAGTAAATAAGATCCTGGATGTTAGGAGAGTACATCTGGCACATGAAATACTATGTGGCTCTTACTAAATTCTCTAATTAATTGCCTTATCTCCCTTCTAATATTACAATGTTTTTCCTTGAACTCCCAGCCCATACATGACTCCAAATGAAGTTGGTGGTCTTTATTTTCTTTCTGTGCCACTGACCACCGCCCACCCCCCCCCACACACAAAGTATATACGACACAGTAACTTGCTTAATGATGGAATCTCCTAAGAACAAACTTCTCAGCAAAAGTGTGTCTTTGGATGTTGCTCCCCAAAACACATCTCCCAGCCACACTCCTCATGACAGATGGGCTATAAAAGTTCTGCTGACCACGACTTGAATCAGTATTTAAGCCCCAATGAAGTCCTCCAAAAGCTCGAGTGGATTCTGTATTTTTCTCCCAAATGTGCATTCTGTGCCATCATAGCTGCAGCTAGAAATCAGACATGAGGGAAGTTCATCATTATAAAAGACAAACACCTTACAAATACGGTTTTTGTTCTGTATTGTTCTTGTTTTTTTCAAAGAGCTGTTTTAGCCACTCACCATTGATTCAGCCTAATCAATATTAACAGACCAATGCTACTCAAATCATGGTCTATAACTACTATAACTAATGTCAATCACTGAATTGCTATGATTCTACGTCAGATTAAGTGTAGCAATTGGGCGTGAGCATTTGGAAACAGTATTTTGATACTGCTACTACATTCAAATGCATGACTCTTTTTCGGTAATTAATGTCTGTTCAATTTTACAAGTGCTGCAGTTCATAATGGACGGGAAGAAAAAATAAGCCCATTGATGCATTGCTGTAGACATTGTGCTTACGTATCCCCCATTTCTTGGCATCTCTATAACAAGATCTCTTTCAACTTTTGCCCTGCCATGGAGACTGGAGCTCATCCAATCCCTTACTTGCTTCCCTTTCTCACAGTTTAAAGACCAGGAGTGACTGATGTTTGAGCCAACTCAAATTACTGTAGTGAACTTTAGTGGTCTCACGTACTGCTATAGTCTATGCCTGCCATATTTCTGGGAATTCATTTTTATGAAGCAAATAAGAATATTTCTCAAATGTGGAAAGCTATCTAAGAATCAAAAGGAAGAGATTGGCATGGACAGAAAGAAGAGAAAATGGTGTTGGCAAATGTGGCCAAAAGTAATTCTGCAGTGAAAAAGCTCTGTGGATCTTAGAGACCTGCTTGGAAGTTATGGTACAAAATATCTTTATTTTTAAACCTAAGCTTATTTTGAAAGCCATAATTTACTTCAGAAATGTTGGCCCATATTTCAAGCACTTCAAATAATCTATTGAATATTTTATAGTTTGTATTTTCCCTGGTCTATATTTATACTAAAATAAAAGCTTCAGTGTTATTTTAAAAGTCAGAAACCAGAGATGGAAGGAAAACCTTTGTCCAAAGACTTGGTAAACTTTTCTCCTGCACATCCCATCTGATTATACAACTATCCATTTCAACTCTGGGGTTAATTAAGTGGACCAATATATATTCACTATCTCCTGTCTAACCAGCAAATCCACACTGTATGTCGCCACAATTTGTATCCCCATAGACTCCTGACTGCCTCACCCTGGTAAAGGAAGAGGATATTAATATTTAGATAGACTCTGATATGTGTCAACTCACTTATATTTAGTATCCACTGTTATCAAAAAGAAATATTATGAGCGTCAATGTATAGTCAAAATATGTGAAATGTACAGAGGTCACACCATTAATAAATGATAAAACCAGGGTTAAATATAAGTTTTTATACTTCACAAACAATGTGCATTCACTATAACCATATACCTTTGTCAATCATTGAAGTCACCTTAAGCAAAGGTTCATTTTCCCAAATTTGCTTCATGCCAGCAATGGTCCAAGGCTTATGAAGAGTTTACTTTCTTTCTTTTTCCTTTCTGCAGCTTTTAAGTGTTTTGTAGTGCCCTCATTTCACTAACTCACAAAAAATGCCACATCATCTTAATTCTGATTAGTTTAATAAAATATTAGTTTCTCTAAAAGAAAATTCATTATGAAAGCAAATAAGGAAAAAGTAAAGTTCACTCTGGAGACTACAGATACTGTGAAACGTAAATAGTAAAAATAATACCTAACCAAAGATAAAAGAAAAAAAACACACAAAAACAGAGAAAAACTAATCATGCAGTGACTATCATAGTTTTAACTAGATTTCAAAAATATTAGTATCAGTTCATATCAACTAAGACCATTAGCTTTCAAAAATAAGAATGAACTCTAACAGGAACAAGGTGGACTATAATAGGAAAAAATAGAAAATCTACTTTTTGATAGAAAAAAATGCTCAGCATATGTCTACTTATTTTGCTTTTTAAGTAATCTAAAGAAACAATAGTTAGTGACTTTAAATATGTTGTGTAGAAAAAATAAAAATGTGTAATCAGCATGAAAATGTTTATCGAGATATAATTTACACATAATAAAATGTACATATCGCAGTATACTGTCTGTTAAATTTTACAAGTTATATACCAGAGGAAGCACCATTTAATTCCATATATAGAACTTTCCCTTGGTCAGACAAAGTTTACTACTGTCATCTGTCTGTCAGTTTCCACCATTATCATGAGACACTACGATGTTGATATCTAGTAGTATGGATTAGTTTTGCTTATACATAATTATAGGCATAATATAAGGGCAGCCAGATTCTATTGTGCCTCCATTTTTCATCCTTATATTTGGAGATACTTCCATATCAATGAAGGCATCAATATGATATTACATTTTATAGGAAAAAAGTATTTCTTTTATATCACAAAATATTTTATTCATTTTCATGTTGATGGGCATTTGACTTTGTTCTATTTTTGTCTATTACTAATAAGAAATCTATAAACATTCCTGTATGTGTCTTTTTCTAGAAAAAGACTTTCATAAGCAGCTGTGGAATGGCCAGGCCCTGTGACAGGTGTGTATTTAACTTTATTTAGACAAAACAAACAAACAACCTTTAAACAGTTCTCCACACTCACAAATCTTACAGTAATCTGTGAAAATTTCAGTTACTTCATACCCTTCTCAACAGGTTGTCAGTCCTATTAGTTGGGCATTCTAGAAGATGTGAAATGGCATCTGACTAAAGATTAGCGGTGTTGAACACCTTTTCTTGTGCTCATTGACGGGTCCTTTAGTCTGCTCATGTCACCCCACCCTCGCCATGTTACCGAGTTGTTTTATTTTTATTAGTGAATCATAGAAGTGTCCATATATTATGTATATACACTCTGTTGGATATACACAATATGATTATTTTCACCCAATCTGTAACGTACTTTTCTTTTTCTCTCTGTACCCTTTGAAGCAGAAAAAATTTTTTTTTAATTTTTTAAACATTTATTTACTTTTTGAGAGACAGAGAGACAGAGTGTGAGCAGCAGGGGAGAGCAGAGAGAGAGGGAGACACAGAATCTGATGCAGGCTTCAGGCTCCGAGCTGTCAGCCCTTACCCCAATGTGGGGCTCGAAACCCACAAACCGTGGGATCATGACCTGAGCTGAAGTTGGCTGCTTAACCAACTAAGCCACCCAGGCGCCCCGAGAACAGAAAAATTTTAATGTTTATGTTAATATTAATGTTTATGAATTTAGCACCTTTTATATATGTCCTATGTTTTGCTTTATATTCCCATAAGAAATCCTTGGCTACATTACATTATTAAGAATATTGGTATATACATTTTCTTCTAAAATGTTTTCCTGTTTTGTTCTTATGTTCAAATTAAGATTATTTTCTGTGTTATGTAGTGACATATGGCTTGAAGTTCATACTTACTTCTGACAGATATAAAGATCATTCCATTGGACTTAACGAAAACACATGTTCTTTTCCCTTTTAAATTTCCATTGGTATCTTCATTCAAACATTTATTCCTACTGTTAATGTAGGTTTTTCTCAACATTAATTTGTCCACACTTACCCCATTACCACCCGAATTTGATCACTGTATATTTATACCTCTTAAAACTTGAAAGTATAAGCCTGCAGATTTATTTTTTTTAATATTTTTGGCTCTTCTAAACATTTTACATTTCCATATGCATTTTAGAATAAGCTTCTCAATATATAAAGCACACTTAGATTGAATTTTCAATTTTTGAATCAAGGTATAATTTATACATACTGAATTACACAGATATTAAAGTCACACAAAATTGATGAGTTTTGACAATGCATATACATATGTAACAACCCGCAACCCTCCTAAAACACAAAATATGCCATTACCTCAGAAAGCTCACTAGTCTTTTTCACAGGCAATCCATCTCTTAAACCATAGAGTGTATTAATATTCTGATTTATGTCACCATAGATGATTTCCTTTCTGTCTAGATTTTCACATAAATATATCCATATGGGATGAATCCATTTTTGTCAATTTCTTTTGCTCAGCGTCATAAATTTGTTTTGTAGATTTATCCAATGTATTTGTGTTTGTAGTCCGTTCTTTTCACTGGTGGGTAGAATGCCTTTTGTGAAGGTAACACCATTTGTTTGCCCATTTTTCTAGTTATGACTGCTTAGATTATTTCCAACTTTGGGCTATTATAAATAAGTCTTTCATGAAGATACATATTGCAACCTATGTATATAGGTTTGTAAGTTTACTATCTTTTCAAGTATCTTTAAGAATCTTTTCTGTTCATTGCCTTCTATTTTTTCTTTTTTACATTCAAGGTCATGACCAAAAAACAAAAAACAAAAAAAAATCACTGCTGTGTAATACACTGTGGATTTAGCTAACTCTAAAGGTTTCAAAATAATTATTCTAGGAATGATCTTAGATGTTGGGTAGCAGTAGAGAGTGATCACTTACCTCTTCTCTAGTTCTTTAATGTTTTATTTATTATTTATTTATTTATTTATTTATTTATTTATTTATTTTTGAGAGAGAGATGGAGTATGAGCAGGGGAAGGGCAGAGAGAGGGAGACAGAATCTGAAGCAGGCTCCTGGCTCAGAGCTGTCAACACAGAGCCCGATGCCGGCCTCAAACCCATGAACCTGGAAACTATGACGGGGGCCTAAATTGGACGCCTAACCAATTGAACCACCCAGGCGCCCCTATTCTCTAGCTGTTCTCACGTCATTCACAGTTGTCCTCACAGCAATACAGAAGCCTGGTGTTTGACTACAGAGGACAACTCTGGCAATGGTATGTTTTACTGAATGGATTAAACTTATTGATACTTAGGACCATATCATGCATTGTGATAGGTACTAGGGTTATGAATCTGAAAATGGCAATTACAACCTTCAGGAAAGTAATATACCAGGGACGAGAGAGACTTTATGTAGCTAATTACCATGCAAAGTCACAAGTAAAATAATAAATTGTTTGCTAGATATTACAGTGGCACAAAATGGATAAATATTTCAGGAATAGTGATTGATTCCTGAAATAAGTCTTAAAATGTGAGAATTATTTAGGCTGAGTGTAGGATGAGTTGCAGGATTCCAAGTGTAATGAAATTAAAGGCAAGAAATATAAGCTAGGAAAAAAAAAGGAAAGCCTGAATTAGCATGGTGTGTGCAAACATAATATATATATTTTTATTTCACTTAACATAATTTCATTAACATTTTCCATATTTTTACATAATCTGCATAATCAACGTGCTTAAGAGTTGCATAATAGTATACCAAGTTATCAAGTAAAACATTTTAAAGATAGTTAATTTTCTTCTTTCAAAAGATATTTACAGTTTTAGAAATAAAAGTTTAATATAGCTCAATCATACAATGGATAGAAAAGATGTACACTTTTTCAGAATAAGCATTTATTATGTTATATATTGGTATATAAAGTTATATGTATTAATCTTCATAAATCATTGATACATGTTTTTTTATTAATCATCATATTCTTGCTGTTCTTACTATAGAGGTTACATGGAATATTTTGACCATATGTGAATCATCTTTGCTATTTTTCACTGTTGAAATCAGAACTAGTTTAATCTGAAATTCAATTATTAAAAACCAAGTTCCAAAAACTAAATCCAGAGTGTCAAAAAATATATTAATATTTACTATATATTTTGGTTTAGATATAACAAATAGTTCTCTATGTTTATACACTTGGTTTTTCAACCAACCTACATATCTATTCACCCACTTTTCATCTATCCACTTATGTACTACACATGCATTTTATACTGAGGTTATTAATTAACTAGATTCTCAACTAGAAAAGAAAAGAGAAATAACCTTTAGTTATATGTGCCAATATACTTTATAAACTAAGAAAATAAAGGTGAATAAGGCAGGGGTATTAAAGAACAAAACAGTCTTACTGCCTATCCTAGCATACTCATAATTTTGTATTTATCATCAATTATTTGCCATTCTTTGATTAAATAATTTTGTAAAATTCGGTAGTTTAAATTGGATGGCATTTATTTCTTATGAAATGAATTCTTTATAGAAGAGAAACTCTATTTCACCTGGATCACCTATAACTAGCACACTATGTGAAAAAATCATTCTTAGATTATCAATAGTGTCACTTGTGGGCCATTCAAGTGTCAAGTAATTTCATTCATTGCCTTGATGTGATTTGTTTCCTCTTAGTTGTTGAAAGCCTAAATAAAATCAAATTGCATTTCTTATTTTGAAGGGGAAGATAGGGGAATGGTCAAAATTATCTTTCAGTAACATGATAAATAAATTAGATGAATGCTTTTGACTTATTTATTATTTCTACAAAATACCTTGTGAATTCTAGTGCTTACAATAAAGATAACACAAAATAGAAGTCAGAACACTAGAATTTAGAGATTATAAGAAAATTCTATTAAGATCATTAAGTGTTAAAAAACAAAGTATTCACATCAATGATGGTTTTATGTTCCATGTAAGAGGAGAATTGATATGCCATCTTATTTCAATCACAAAAGAATCAAATCTTTCCTCCTTTCTGGGTTATTAACACAGGATACTAGCTATTATTAAGGTTATAATTGCTTGGTTTTCGGGAACCAAGCTTAAGTTTTATTTTCTCATTCATTTATGCATCTTTTATTTTTGTGATATGACATTAATTCACTTGTGATTTTATTTTTAAAATTTTTCAAATATTTACTTTTGAGAAAGTGTGTGTGTGAGAGCAGGGGCGAGGGAGAAGCAGAGAGAGAGAGAGAGAGAGAGAGGCCACTTGAAGTGGTCTCCAGGTTCCATACTGTCAGCACAGAGCCTGATGAAGGGCTCAAACCCACGAATCATGAGATCGTGACCTGAGCTGAAGTCATACACTTAACCAACTGAGCCACCAGGCACCCCTTTTCACTTATGATTTTAAAATATGCACATAGCCCTGGACTACAAAGATATTTGTGAAGAAAATTAAAAAATTAATACACCCACTATTTTTAATTTCTCAAAGAAACTTGGACCTAGTCACTGTGTACTACTTCAATATAAAGCTTTAATGTCTTATTACTAGAAAAACAGACAAGGGGTATAAACAATTAAATTGTCATTATCAGTGACCTCCCTTTCCCCAAACTAACTACTGTGTCACACTACAAAGTATTAATAAAATGAGCAGGTAGCCCAAAACTTGAAGGAATTATCTGTGATGATTAGCAACAGAAGAACACTGCAGAGACATTTCATGGGTTTTACTATCTGTAGGTGCCCTAGTTTATTTTTTATAAATATTGGCTTAGTGCACACATCATGTTGAAATACACACTCTGCACCAATTCTACAGATCTTTCGTTCAAGTGGTCACAGCCCTCCCTTTTACAGTTTTGTGTAGTTTATTTATTTTTTCTTTTAGTAATGAAGTCTGTCATAATTTGGGCCAATAGTCTAATTAACCATGGACATCAAGAATAATGTAAGGCTAGGGGCACCTGGGTGGCTCAGTCAGTAGAGCAGCAGCCCTTGATTTTGGCTCAGGTCATGATCTCATGTTTCCTGCGGGCAAGGGAGCCCTGTATCTGGCTCTGTGCTGACAGTGCAGAGTCTGCTTGGGATTTTCTCTCTCCCTTGTTTGTGCTCTCTCGCTCTCTCAAAATAAGTATCTAAACAAGAAAAAGAATTATGTGATCCTCTCCCCTTTTTTGAGGAAGGGAGGTAGTTAGAACAGACTAAAATAAATGAGGAGGTTGGATGGGTTGGAAATTGAATCTTTGTGCATAAAAGGTAATGGCATTTACATCAGAGTTTATCAATATATGATTTTTTAAATTTATAATTCTCATATTTTCAGCAATAAATATACAATAAAAAATAATGTTTTCCATAAACTCATCTTTTCTATTAGATATATTCTCAAGGACTCTTTTGCTGGAAGCCATTTCTGAAGCAAGGCAGGTTTGCAAGGTGCGGGGGTGCACCTGTGACCAATGTCTACCCCCACTCAAATTTTGCTTGAGCACCGACCCCCAAGGCACCTGGATGACTGATATCAGGAGTGACTTGCCTTCTTATGCTAAAAATATACAAATTGTGCCTTATTAAAAAAACTTATTATAGAAGTTCCTTCTTTTGTTATTATAGGAACAAATATTATGTTTCCTGAGAAACCTGTTTTTCTTCCCCTCGATAAAAAAACAGGCTATTGACCCCTGCTCACATAAGAACTAACTTTTGCCTTTGCTATGCTAAAAACATTGCCTTGAATTTGAATGCTAAATATGTGATAAGCATCTAGTCACCTACATCAATCACTATTAATAAAGATTATGCATGAGTCTTCTACTAATCCATGTTCTGGGAAATTTTTACATGCCAAAGAATTTTTCATCAAAAGTCATTGTCTAAGGCAATTGCCACTTCTGTTTTGAACACCATACACTTTTTCAATAAGTAAAGCTGACTCTCAGGTCAGTGCAGAGGTGCCTTCCCGGTAATCAGAAAGAAAACCAAGGCCCTCTCACTCTTTTTCACAGTCCATCCTTCAGGGAGCCCTGGACCTGCTGGAGCTGGACTCTGGCACTCTTTTCCCTCCTAAGAAATACAAAGCTGGCAGCAGCAAACACTTGCCTCACTTTTAAAAGTATAACTTGGCTTAGCATATTATGTGTCCCAACTTACAGAGTAAAATAGAGCATTGGATATGATAACCAATTCAAAAAAAATGTTTTAAAATATTCATGATTTATTTCATACTATAAAAAATATATACATGGGGCAACTGGGTGGCTCAGTTGGTTAAGTGTCCAACTTTGGCTCCGGTCATGATCTCACAGTTTGGGAGTTTGAGCCCCGTGTCGGGCTCTGTACTGATAGTTCAGAGTCTGAAGCCTGCTTTGGATTCTGTCTCCTCTCTCTTCCCTTTATCTGCTAATGATCTCTTTCTCTCTCAAAAATAAATAAACATTTAAAAAAATAAAAAAAGAAATATGTGTATAAGTATCTTGATCATATGCTGATCATATAACAATTTTTCTCATGTAATTCTTTTTCCTTCTAATAATTCAAAGGCTTTTCTTTCAAGTGCTACCTTTGCATGTTTTAACTATTTGATTTTACTTAAAACACCAAGGCACACTTATTCATAAGATGTAAATGAATAATCATTATGTCTGCACACAGTACATATTATTACAAGGCTCCTGTTAGGTAATAGATACAAATGTACACTAGTTAAAGGTATAGCACATTAACATATTTCAGTCTAATTGTAATGTAATAATAATCATTATGAGAACTCTCAAAGGTACATCAATATGAACACTTTGGTTCGGTGAAGGTAATTTCGCTGACAAAAGAATGACACTGGAAGAAGAAGATAAGGAAAAAGGGAAATGTACACAATTTCAAAGCTACACTGGACAATTCATCTTCGAAGGCATAAATATAGTTAGTCATCCAATGATCTATTTCACATGGCTTTGTAGCTCTGCTATTAATTTGGAGGACTGGTGATTCATGCATCTTCTCTTTTCTTGCTATTTATTTTTATACTTTGATTTAAACATAATCCATTGCAGACAGTTGATATAACCTAACAAAAAGTATCAGATATCAGAAAGACAACAAATAGTTCTTTACTGAATGCCAGTAAAAGAGGCATATATTCTTCTGAGCTGTCATAGTATAATTTGTCACTGTTATAAAATGTCACATTTTTACATTAGAAAAGATAGTTTGCTTGAAATTGTAAGGTTGGAAACATTAAATAAGCCGGTACAACAAAAAACAAACAATAACAAAATAAAAAAATCCAAGACACAATGCTAAAAACAATTTAAAATTATAAAAAATTAAAAGTCAAAATATCTGTTTGGGAGGATTAAGAAGAGGTCTATTACAATCACTCATTTATCTGACATTAAAGTAGTTGTCAATAATGAAACAGTATGGTAGGATAGTTATGAATTTCTTTAATTATTGTCTCATCTCCATACTTTCCCTGTTACAAAACTACCTGATAGAATTCTACTTCACCTTATAGAAAGATAACATTTCCTTTAAGAACAACTAGAAATCTGATAACTGTTTTAGAGGTGTTTAATGGTATTGGAAGGTTGAGGAAGCCAGGACTTGAGGGGACAGGAACCCATAAAAAAGGAAGGTCATTAAAGTAGCTTAAACTTCTGTATTACATTTCTGCCCTTGAGCCATTTAGTAATATTGAAGCTGTACCACACAAGAAACTGAGTTCAGCAGAAAGCAGCTAAGATAAAGAAAGCTTAGCTGTGGACAGAACCATGGAAGTTTGGAGAAGAAAGGTCAATGCAATTCTAGGGGCTAAGATCCGACAGATAAGTAAAGCCCAATGAAGTGACCCCAGAAGGCTACCCTAGTTTACAGCATGAGACATTTGTCTTTCTATGCTATACAGTGTTAAAAATCAGTTGAAAAGCTGACTGCACTATTTGAGAGTTACCAGGAAGAGAAAACTACTTAACAATGGATTAAGCATCATAGGCTCTCAGTTTGGATCTTGGTAAGACACACTTTAAGAGTCAGTGTAAACCAGGGCTAGAGAAAAACCAAGTCAAAAGACACCAGTAAGAGAATGAGAAATCAAATCACAAGGGAGAAGGTATTTGCTGCATGTGTATCCAAAAAGAATTTTATATTCAGCACATATACACATTTTCATATTAATAAGAACAAGTTAGGTAATCAGACAGATAAAACAGGCAAGGAAATTTAACTTCACATTTCAAACAGAGAAAATATCCAAATAATAGTTAACCATTAAAAAAGTTGTTAAAGTTTATGAGTATCAGGAAATGGGAATTAAAACCATAATAAGATTTTACTAAATACCTACTTCGGGGAAAATGTTTTTTAAAGGCATTTTATTTTTTCAATGTTTATTTTTGACAGAGAGAGAGAGAGAGAGAGAGAGGGGGAGGGAGAGGAGAGAACAGAACAAGTGGGGGAGGACCAGAGAGAACAAGTAAGAAAGAATGTCAAGCTGGCTCCATGCCCAGCATGGAACCAGACATAGGGTTTGATCTCACGAACCATGAGATCATGACCTAAGCCAAAATCAAGAGTCAAACCCTTAACCAACAGAGCCACCCAGGTACCCCTCAGAGAAAATGTTTTAAATAACAAATGTTCATGAGCATTTGATCAGTTAACACTGTTTTGTGAGGGTGTAAACTGGTATAATCACTCTAAAAAATGAGTGATAACCAATTCATGCTTTATGATCTAGGAATTTCAGTCACAGGCATATACACAATGAAAATACATATGGGCAAAAATGTGGGAAACAGAAGTTACAGGAATTTTGTAACACTAGTATTTATTAAAAACCACAAAACTGGAAACTATCTAGAAGTCTATTAACAGGTGATTGGATAAATACTTTGGTATGTCAGTTCCCAGTGGGTTCAAGTAGAAATATGTGGTGGTGTTAGGAGATGTTTTTAATTGTCATAATCTGTGGTAGAAGAAGACAGTATTATAGGCATCTGGAAGGCAGAGGCCAGTGATGCTCTTAGACATCCTACAGTGCACAGGACAGCCCCACATCAAAGTGTTATCTGGTCAAAAATACCAGCAGTCTCAAGGTTGAGAAAACATGATCTATAAAATAAAATATTACATTGTCCTGAAAATGAACACATTTATGCTATTTATAAATCACCGATTTACTACACAAAAATAAGATTGAGAAAAATAAACTAGAATCTGTGTAGGTATTTTTAATACCACTTGTGTAAATTCAAAAACCAGCAATTCCAATCAATGTTGATAGAAAAGATGCTGGTTCTCATTGTGGGAGAGCAGTGACAGAGAGAATACAGGGGTTATTATATTACTTGATCCAGGTCCATGGGTGTATTTGCTTCTTGAATATTACAAGGTTATGCTTTGCATTTATATGCATACATATTTGACACAAAGTTTACCTAAATGTTTCATTGAATCACAAGCCTGAGATATCTATGGAATGTTATGTATGTATGTAGTTTGGAAGAAAACAAGGCAATTTTAATTTTTAATAAAAAATATAGAGTGCCATTTAAAGTGAAATAAAATCATCCAAGCACATATCAGTTTTATTTGCAAGGTGTGGGTATGTGTGTGTGTGTGCGTGTGTGTGTGTGTGTGTGTGTGTGTGTGTGAGAGAGAGAGACACACACTACCAAGGGGGTCTTTTCAATACAATATTATAATATTTAAAAATTCATTTCAACTACTTATGCCAACTTTTTATGTTCTTTCAAAGAGTCTTCAAAGTGTTTTTCATTTCTTAAAAAGTAACTTTGCTTGCACAAGAATAATAAAATAGACAGTGTACCAGGATAGCCTACAGTAAAATACCATGGCAACAGATACTTTGGCTGAGTCTTTTTGACCGTGGGCAAATCTGCCCAAGTCTGTCAAATTCAATATCTTCAAATTGCCATCAGAAACAATAATATTACAAGAAGAATAATGTTCCATCTTAGTCATATATTTAGCTAAGAAATATAACTAGATATGGGTGAATCAAAAATAAATCACCTTATCAAGGATTATAGATGTATAGAAGTAAATATTAAATATAAACCATTTTATAATTTCACTAAATTACTATATGGTAAATAATAAATGGATTAAGTGAACCAACAGAGAAATTTTTATGCTTATATGTATTTACACAATTCTGGCAGAACAAACACTAGAGACTGAATTGCAAGGGGTAATTGACATTATATAATAATGTATCTTCATGTGTAAATCATAAATAATAATATATCTACCTGAATAAAATTTATGTGCATTGTGTTAGCTGAGTATTCACCTTTTTAAACTCAATATGCTCAGATGTATTTTCTTGTTGGTCTGCACCACTTATACCTCCCTCTCGAGGACAGTGCGACTCTGTAGAAAGGTATGGTCACGAGAAGTGAGAAGGGGAGGGACAAAGATTGGGAGGGACTAGAGGAAGGGAAAGGAAGGAAATTAAACAGAAGTCTTAGAAAAGGATGTAGAAGGGGTCATTAAGGAAGAGTAGAGAGGAGACTCAGATACGTCTGAATCCCAGCCTCCACTGTAAATGGATAAAGTCACGTGACTAAATGTTGGTCAATACAGTGCTATTGGAAATGTTTGATGAAACTCTTGCTATTTTCCTTTAAATGATACGTCATGCCCTTCTTCCATTTTCCTCAGTCCTGGGGTAACTTTTTGAATGGAAACCACATGCAACAGAGAAGTAAGACAGAAGGGGTCAAGAGACATATCACTATGCAACTATTATACAACCCCATTACCTACCCTCAAAATTTTTATGTAAGAAAGAAATAAATGCCTATCCTGTTTATACTACAATTTTTAGTTCTAACTTCTTTATACTTAATCCTATCCTGATTAATATAATGCTCATTTCACCTATGTGCTGGACATAGAGCTGGAAACTTGGGATACAAAGTACATGGCCCAGGAGCACCTGGGTGGCTCAGTCGCTTAAGTGGCCAACTTCGGCTCAGGTCATGATCTCATGGGTTCGAGCCCTGCGTTGGGCTCTGTGCTGACAGCTCAGAGCCTGGAGCCTGCTTCGAATTCTGTGTCTCCCTCTCTCTGACCCTCCCCTGCTTGTGCTGTCTCTGTCTCTCAAAAATAAATTTAAAAAAACATTAAATAATAAATAATAAATTCAAAGTATATGGCCCATGTGCTCAAGAAGCTTACAATCTAGGGCCTTAGAAATAAATTAGTTGATGCAATAAATAGCATAATAAATAAGTTAAATATATAATAAATATAAATAATAAATAAATATTATAATTAAATAAGTTAAAATTAGTGCAATAAATAGCTATAAATGTTGCAATACTATTCAAAAAACATCATACTACAAAATAAGGTCTAATAAGCGCTTCATCAGCGAAATGACCAATCAACTGACACATACCACAATTATTCCCAGGTGGACAAGAGATCCTTCTATACAAAGCAAACCTCATATTAGAAGGTATAAACTTAATGAATGCATGATTCACATAAGTTTTACCAATTCTTGTTTCAAAATCATGGAACTTGAATGTAAGAGAAAGATAAAAGCAGAAGACTATATGTTTAAGTGAAGGCCAAATACAGAGACATTCTAGGATTGACTGTAGTGTTTAAGGTTTTTCCCATAAGCAATAGTAGAATATTTGAAGTGTTAAGTATTGGGAATTAGTAGATCAGACATCTGTTCTAGAATAACCTCTGGGAAGATGGACTGAAACAATGAGATGGCAGAAAGAAACCCGAATCAGCCCTGCATTTAAACAGGACAGCGACAGAAAGTTGAATTAATATTAAAAATGATAGTTGCAGAAACAAAAAGTGTCTTTTCCTTTATCACATTTGCTGGGATATGGTTAGTGAAGCTTATTATTACCAGAGGATGGTTTGTCTATATTTGGTGTTGCTATTTAAAAAATATTAGCTATATTTCTGTACTAAATGCCATTCTTCATGTATTCCCAAGGAATCAATTATTGAATTTTTTTTTACATCATTCTCTTACATTAATGAGATTTTACATTAATCTCAAGGTGATTTCAACCACCTAAAAGTCTGCAACCATTAATTCTATATTTCAGTATTAGAATGCTATGTGTACACAGATATCTAAAATAGAAATATCAATGTTATTGAGGTTACACATATTTTATATTTGATCAAAGCCAAGTATGAAAATACACTATAAAAACAGATTTTTTAACTTGATAAGTTATGATATTAAAAGATAATGTAGCATAAGTGTATAACTCAGTGCACCTGGTTAAACCAAATCAAGAAACTGGATGTTAGCAAATTCCCAGAAGACTTGTTTACACCCTTCCATTCACAACTCACTTCTCCAAACAATGCTTTTAAAAATATAAATTTGCCTTTCTAGTTGAATACTTCATATAAATAGAAACATACAGAATACAATCCTTTGATCTCTGCCTTTGCTCAATATTTACTTGTGAAGTTCATTTATGTTGTTTTGTGTACTTGTAAAATATACTTTCTTATTCTTGTATTCTGTTCTTTTTATTAAACATTTATTTATTCAGCCTACTATTGATAGGAATCTTGGGCTATTTTGGATAATGCTCTAACAAACATTTTAATACATGTGTTCTGAGGGATGTGTGACCATGTTTCTTTGGATATATATCCAGGAATGTGTCATAGGTATGCATATATTCACTTTAGCAAAGACTGTTTAAAGGTTTATGATTTGTGCAAATACTTATATATATTTTTTCATCTGCATCCTCTGATATTTTTTTGTTTCTTATCAAATTTGCCATCGTCTGTTTTATTTTAGCCATTCTAGTGAGCACATATAAGTGTAGTATGGCACTTGGAGTTTTCACTTCCTTGATGATTAATGATGAGTTAACAAACTTTTTCTTAATATGAGATGTCTATATATTCTAATTAAGGATTGTTTATCAGATGCATGTGTTGTGAATATTATCTTTCCCTACCTGGGTTGCTGTTTCTGTCTCTCAATGGTGTCTTTTGAAGAACAGAAGGTTGCAGATATAATATAACATAGCCCATTTTATAAATTATTTTTCTTCTTGTCCATACTTTCATGTCCTATTTAATAAGCATTTGCCTATCCAAAGTTCACCAAGATAAACTTGAAGGTGAAGGTATTTCCTTAGTGATTCCATTAGTGCTCTATAAGATCTTTTTTTTCTCTATTTTTATCTTGTAATTTATATATTTCAAGGGTTTTTTTTTTACATTTTAAAGAGGTTGTCATATTTAGGAGTACACAGTATCCAAATTGATTTTCTTCCTTTTAATTTCTGATAGTGGTCCCTTGTTCTTTTGTGTTCTCTCCCCCTTTTAGTTTCTGACTGTCTTCCTCTCTCTGTGCCTCTGTCTCTTAGTCAATATTCCTAGATATTTCACAACTTTAGAAATAGAAAGATAAATAGTTTCCCAGACAATAAAAACTAAAGGAGTTATTGGCCACTAAACCAGACCTGCAAGAAATTTAAGGGGGAATCTTTGACTGGAATATAAACAAAACAAAACAAAATTAAAAAAGACCAAAAGTGACAAAGTCCAGAAAGGAACAGAGAACATCACCAGAAACATCAACTCTACAGGCAACACAAGGGCACTACATTAATATCTTTCAATAATTACTCTAAATGTAAATGGATAAAATGCTCCAATTTAAAGACATAGGCTAGGTAGGGGTTCCTAGGTGGTTCAGTGAGTTGGGTGTCCAACTTCAGCTCAGGTCATGATCTCATGGTTCACAAGTTTGAGACCCATGTCAGGCTCTGTGGTGACAGCTCAGAACCTGGAACCTGCTTTGGATTCTTTGTTTCCCTGTCTCTTTGCCCCTCCTCCACTTGTACTATGTCTCTCTTTCTCAAAAATAAATGCACATTTAGAGAGAAGATATAGTCTATCAGAATGGATTAAAATAAAAAGACCCATGTATATGTATATGTTGCCAACAACAGACTCATTTTTGACTTAAAAACTCCTGAAGATTGAAAGTGAGGGGATAGAGAGAACAATATATTATTCTAATAGATGTAAAAAAAAGCCATACTTATATAAGACAAACTAGATTTTAAAACAAAGACTGTAGCAAGAGAAGAGGAAGGGCATTAGATCATAATTAAGGGGTCTGTCCATCAAGAATACCTAAATATTGTACATATTTATGCCCCCAATGTAAAATATATAAATCAATTAATCAAAAACATGAGGAAACTAATTGATAATAATACCATAAGAGTAGAGAACATTAACACCCCATTTCTAGGAATTGACAGATCATCTAAGCAGAAAATCAATAAGGAAACCATGTCTTTGAATGACACTCTAGACAAGATGGACTTAGCAGATATATTCAGAACATTTCATTCTAAAGCAGCAGAATACACATTCTTCTCAAGTGCACATGGAACATTCCCCAGAACAGATCACATACTGGGTCACAAATCAGCCCTCAACAAGTACAAAAAAGTCAATATCATATCATGCATATTTTCACACCACAACACTAAGAGACCTGAGAAGAATACTTGAAGATTAAAGAACATACTACTAAAGAATGAATGGGTTAAACAAAGACCAGTCATCTATACAAGACTCCAGTCTTCTCAGGTCTTCTCTGGGTATGATTCTAGCCCTTGTCATGCACATGGCTCCCAGGATTTTCTGACATATATGAAAACCATTGAAATCTTTATTTTTCCATGTTTTCTTCCCTATCACCCTCCTGCCCAAGCTTTTCAGTCTATATGTGTTTGCATATTTGCCATTCTAATCCTGATAGTTATAGGTAGTACATACATTTATATGGTTTCAACCAATGCTGTCCAGGAGGGTGTTTCAACCCTAAGAGTTTTCTAGGAAAAAGAAATAAAGACAAGCTTCTGGGAAAATCCCTTAGGGAACCAATGTCAAAACACAAAACTATAATTCTTTGAGAGCAAGGTATCTATTGTCCACTCTGGCACCAGCGATCTACACCAAAAACTTACTATAACCTGATGACTATCGCTGAACTGGGATATAGGGGATGATACATGGATAAACTACCATCATGCTCTATTACCAAAGTTTAGTTGCCTTTTTCTTCAGTAAGCATTTCCCTGTTTTAAATTTTTTATTAGATTTTGGGATTTTGAAAAAGCTGATTCTGATGGCTTTTTCCAGCCTAATAATTGCTTTTATAGAAGAGTGAACCTTTAGAGCCACGGACTCCAACATTTTCAGTGATATCCTCTGCATTCTTTTGCTGAAAATTCCAACTTCTATAAGTATGTATCATCACTAGGTGTGTAATATTTCAAATGTACTCTTTTTTCACAATTCTTCCTGTTGTGTGTATTTTTTATTTAAAATTTTATTTTGCTGTATATATTTTTATTTAAAATTCTGTTTAGTAATGCTATGCATATTATATCCATATACACATATATGTATATATATATAAAATGTGTGAATATTCCACAATTTATTAATCCATTCTTCTCTCAACTGACATTTGTGCTGTTTTCAGTGCTTTAGTATAATAACTACGAAGAATATTCCTACTTTTGCTGCACTTTTTGCCCTCGGTTCTCTAGAATGTTTAACTGGTTGTTGAACTGCTAGGTTGTAAGGAATGCATGTCTATAGCTACACATGATCATTTCCTAATAAATTCCAAAGCCATTGTACTAAATATTCTGACTAGCAGTATATACTTTGTCACTGGTAGTTCTGGGAGGCTCTTGAATTCTTAAAAAAGGGAGTGTTTTAAGAAATAATTTAACAGAATGCCTTTTTTAAAAGTAAATAAAGCATTTGAGTGTACATGTATAATTTTTATTTAGAAAAACGGCCTTTTTATTGAGGTGTTGTGCAGTGATCAGTGTTCCTCATTTCTTTAAACACGCTCTAATCAAGTGGCATAGGTCATGATTATCAGGTTCTTTTTCTAAAGTTTTTATTTAAATTCCAGTTAATTAACATACAGTGTAACATGTATGGTGAATCAATACTACCAAACAATGTTCAGTGCTTATCATAAAAACTACAGTCCTAGGGGCGCCTGGGTGGCTCAGTCGTAAGTGTTCGGCTTCAGCTCGGATCATGATCTCACGGTTAGTGGGTTCGAGCCCCACATTGGGCTCTGTGCTGACAGCTAACTGAGAACCTGGGGCCATTTCAGATTCTGTGTCTCCCTCTCTCTCTGACCTTCCCCTGCTCATGCTGTCTCTCTCTGTCTAAATAAATAAATAAATAAATAAATAAATAAATAAATAAATAAATAAAAACAGAAGGAAAAAAAAAAACTACCGTCCTTAATCCCAATCACCTATTTAACTCATCTTCCTACCCAAGTCCCTTCTGGTAACCATAAGTTTCTTTTCTAAACTTCAGAGTCTATTTCCTGGCTTGCCTCTCCCCCTCACTTCCCCTTTGCTCATTTGTTTCTTAAATTTCACATATGAGTGAAATTGTATGGTTTTTGTGTTTCTCTGACTGACTTATTTCACTTAGCCTTTTACTCTCTAGCTCCATCCATGTAATTAAGATTTTGTCCTTTTTTATGGCTGAGTAATATTCCATTGCATCTATATACCACATGTGTTTATCCATTCATCTACCAAAGGACATTTGGGCTCTTTCCATAATTTGGCTATTGTTGATAATACTGCTATAAGCACGAGGGTATAGGTATCCCTTTGAATTAGCATTTCTGTATTCCTTGGGTAAATATCTAATAGTATAATTTCTGGATCATAAGCTAGTTCTATTTTTAACTTTTTGAGGGACTTCCATACTGTTTTCCACAGTTGCTGAACCAGTTAGCATTTCTACCAACAGGGCAAAAGGGTTACATTTTCTCCACAGCCTCACAAACACCTGTTGTTTCCCATGTTGCTGATTTTAAACATTCTGTCAGGTGTCAGGTGATTGTAGTTTTGATTTCCATTTCCTTGATGATCAGGGATGTTGAACATCTTTTCATGTGTGTGTTGACCATCTGTATGTCTTCTTTGGAAATATGTCTATTTATGATTTCTCCACATTTTTAATTGGATTATTTGTTTTTTGTATGTTGAGTTTTATAAGTTCTTTGTATATTTTGGATACTAACCATTTATAGAATGTGTCTTTTGCAAATATCTTCTCCCCTTCCATATATTCCCTTTTAATTTTACCATATTCTTGACTGTGCAGAAGCTTTTTATCCTAACCGGAAATTAACCCACAACTATATGGTCAATTAACCTTCGACAAAGCATTAAAGAATGTCCATAAAAAAAGACAGTCTCTTCAATAAATAGTGTTGGGATAACTGTTTAGCAACAGGAAAAATAATGAAACTGGACTACTTTATTACACCATACACCAAAATAAATTCAAAATGGACTAAAGACCTAAGTGTGAGACCTGAAACCATAAAAATCTGAAAGGAGAACAAAGGTAGTAACCTCTTTGACATCACCCATAGCAATTTCTTTCTAGATATCTTCTGAGGCAAAGGAAACAAAAGTAAAAATAAACTATTGAGACTTCATGATTTCCAGTTTTACTCTAAAGTGTACTGATAAGTGGTTATAACTTTTCTCCAGATATTTACAAAGATTTTGCTTATCTTCACAGAAATTCACCCTTATGAAAATTTGTTTAATGGATCATATTTATCTGCCATATTCAAATAATTGAAAATTTGTACTTTTTACACAAATGATGGCATTTCATCTTCCTAATTCATGTCTCAGTGGTTTAACTAATACTTAATCTGCTAATAAGAGTGTATATAAAAAAGCTAAAACTAGTTTATATAGGTATGAGGATAAACCCAACTTTCATTTCATAGATAAACAAATCAATGGAAGTAGAAATGACTGGCTATTAGCAACCTTGTGCTGGGGTGGAACTTGCCACTGTGTGTTATAGAGGGTATACTATGTATAAAACTTATCTGTCAAATGAAAGAAAATAGTCTAAAGAAACATTGTGAGTGTAACATTAATGTGATTTTTACCACAAATGTAGTATAAAACCACCCTATTTTAGTCATAAAACCACACTATTTGAGTCATTATTACCAGTATTACTCATTATTTTCATCATGCAGGAAATTCCAGTTAGAGCAAAAGACAAAAAAAAAAAAAAAAGGAGATAACATGTATTTGTGTTGGAAAAAAAAAAGAGAAAATGAAAAAGTAAATACAAAAGTATAAACTCCTGGAACTGAACTGTAAGTACAGCAGGGTGGCAAATCCAAGATCAGTGAAGAGTCAATTTCATTCCTAAATATTCACAATGGAAAATTTATTTGTTTAAAATATTATCAAGTTACAAGGCCATATGAAAGAACACTAAGTATTGAGGAATATTCTATAATTATAGAAGTTTGTAAATATTTTTACAATCTAAATTCTCCCAAAACTGATTGGCAAATTCAACCTAATCTCAATAAAAAACCTAGCAACCTACTTGTAGATGGTAAAAAACTGTTTCTAAAAACTATGTGTAATACCAAAGAACTTAGAATAGTGAACAATTACTGAAGAAGAACAATGAAGCTGGAAGGTTCTTACTACCTCATGCCTTCATTATATGAGATCGGGATTATCCTGATGCCAAACCTGATACAGATACTATAAAGAAAGAGAACTAAAGCCCAATATCTTTGATGGACATAGATTCAAACATTCTCAAAAATACTAGCAAATTGAATCCAGCAATGCATTAAAAACAAACAAACAAACAAAAAACGTTCACCACGATCAAGTGGGATTTATTTCTGGGATGCAAGGGTGGTTCAATAGTCACAAATCAATCAATGCGATACATCACATCAATAAAAGAAAGGATAAAAAATATGATCATTTCAATAGATGCAGAAAAAATTTGACAAAGTACAATATCCATTCATGATAAAAGCCCGCAACAAGGTAGGTTCAGAGGGAACACATCTCAACATAATAAAGACCGTAAGACTTCTGTGTGCTCAAACCTGCTGTTGAACCATCATGAGTTTTTATTTCAGCTTTTGTTATTTTCAGCTTCCAAATAATTATTTAGAAAACCTGAAAGACTCCATCAAACAGCTACTAGAACTGTAAAGTTAATTCAGTAAAGTCACAGGATTCAAAATCAATATACACAAATATGTAAAATGAAATATTATTCAGCCATAAAAAAACAAAATTTTGCCATTTGTAACAACATGGATGATCTAGAGCATATAATGCTAAGCAAAACAAGCCATCAGAAAAAGAGAAATATATGATTTCAGTCACACGTGGAATTAAACAAAACAAATGAACCAAGGAAAAAGATAGAGACAAACCAAAAACCAATCTCTTAAATACAGAGAACAATCAGAGGAGAGGTAGGTGAGGGTATGGGTTAAATAGGTGAAAGGGATTGGTAACACACTTATCCTGAAGAGCACTAAGTAATACATGGAACGCTGAAGCACTATTTTGTACACCCAGAACTAATATAACACTGTATGTTAACTACACTGGAATTAATTTTTTTTGATTGAAGAAAAAAATAAGAAAAACTCTTACTATTCAACAATAAGAAAACCAGTGAACTAAAATGAATAAAAAAAGGGCACAAATATGAACATATATCACACCAAAGCATATATAAAGATGGCAAATAAGCATATCAAAAGATACAGTACCACTTATTAGTAGATAAATACAAAAAAACCCATGAGATTTCACTACATACCTATGAGTACGGCTAAAATCTTAAAACTGAAAATATCAGTAAGTGGTAAGGATGTGGAGCAAATAAACAAACCCCCATTCTTTTTTCATGTGAATACAAATGGTATAGCCCCTTTGGAAGACAGGTGATCTAAACATAGTGTTAACATACAGTGTGATCACTCTGCTATGTACTCACTCAATTGATTTGAGACCATACCCACATTAGAAAACTTCATGTTAATATTTATAAGAATGCATTCATAATTGACCCAAACAGAAAGGAACCAAGATGTCCTTCAGTAGGGAAATACATAAAAAAGAAAAGTTGTTGCCCATCTAAAGAATGGAGCATCATTTTAGTGATAAAAATAAGTGCAGTATACTATAACACATATACATAAATGAATCTGTAATACATATTGCTGAGTGAAAGAGGTCAACTTGGAAAGGCAATATACTTTATGATCCCAATTCTATGATCTTATGTAAAAACCAAAGCCTTAGAGATAGTAAACAAATCAGTGGCTGTCAAGTGTTTGGAAAGGAAGGAAGCACAGGGATTATGTTATAGAAGTGAAAATATCTTATATAATACTGCAATGGTCTATATATGACATGTAACTTCTATGTGCAAAAAGAAACTCAATTTATGCAGTGAAAATTTATTTAGGCGATTGGTAGTTCACAGGGTGGGTAGTTTGAGAAAAAATACAAACTAACAGCAATAAAAATGCATGAAATACCTCACTAAAGAGGGTACATAAAAAATAATGTGACCAAAATCACTTTGGAAATGAGTATAGTCTATAAGACTAAAGGTAAAAAGAACAGTACATAAGCACTGTACTATTGCTGATACTGTTGTGTTACATGGGAGAACAGGTTAACAATTCTGAAACCATTATTCATGTATAATGGAATCAAACAATGAAATAATGGACAGTGGATAGTGAGAGCCAGGTTTATCACCATTGGAGGAAAAGCTTATAGAAAGCAAGGGGAAGAAGGCAGAATTATCCATGTGGTAATGGATCTGTGTTGGAAACATGAGTATGAACTCATGTTTAACTTCAAACAGATAGATGTGAAATGGAAATATTTATAAATATATGTAAATACATGAATTAGTACAGATGCATATTTTTTTGTTCTGCATGTATATATTTCCTTATTCTGTCAACTTAGATATCCTTCTTAGGACAGTATTAATAAGCATCAATATGTAGTAGTCCTAGATCTTGTGTTCTAACACTACTTCTCCAAAAAAGGATTGTGGGCTCTTTGGAGAACTCGGTGATTTTGAGGGTTTGTAAGGAACATACAAATGAGCTTTTGTATCATGTTGGGCCTGAAAGTAAGGGAATGTCACACAGACACACAGACACACACACATGCACATACATCTATCCATGCAAAACAGGGATGGGAGTACTTCAAAAGAACAAAGAATCAACTAAACAGCTCCCACTGTCCAAAGCTGTAGCAATTTGAGAAACAAAATAAATAAAATAATACAAACTATATCTCAAAGTATGAAACAAATAACCTCGAGTTCACCTATAAGCAGATGGTTGAATAAACACGTCATTGGGGAGAACAAACAAATCTCATGTATAGAGGAATTCCAAAGTATTTATGCAAATGCTTATACTTCAAGAAGATGGAACATGGCTCCCCATTCCTTATGTGCCAGCTGTGCATAGTGACTTTTTTCCAAGGAGTATAGGGTGAAAATTCAGAAAGAGTAATTTCACAATGGAAAAAAAAAAAAACTGACAAATACTACTTTAGACAAATAAGCTTAACATAACTGATAAATTATTTTGAAAAGTTTCACTGATTTGTTATGAGAGAGGCAGTTTCTTCCCCAAAATACATAAACCTAGTCTAGAAACAATGAAAACATCAGAAAAATACAAATTGAGGGGGCACCTGGATGGCTCTGTCTGTTAAGGGTCCAACTCTTGATTTTGGCTTAGGGCATGGTCCTGGGGTTGTGGGATCAAGCCCTACGTAGGGCTAGATGCATTGGGTGTGGAGCCTGCTTAAGATTCTCTTTCTTCCTCTCTTTTTGCCCCTTTCCTGTTTCTAAAACAGAAAAGAAGAAGGAGGAGGGGGAGGAGGGGGAGGGAGAGGAGGGGGAGGGAGAGAAGAAGAGAAAAGAAAAAGAAATAGAGGGGCATTTACATAATATTTGGCCAATTATCTTCAAAAGAGGCAAAGTTATCAAAAATAAGAGAAGACTAAAATTGTGACAAAAGAAAGGCATAAAGATACAATGATTAAAAATAATATGGGATAAATACACATATACACACACACATATATATGTATATATGCATACATATATAGTATATGTCTTAATTATCTATACGTGTTTATCTTTTCTTACAGTTTTCTTATTCATTGGTATAGGATATTTTCAATTGTTTTCTTTCAAATCAATATTGAACTCAAAGTCCATATTCCTATCCTAGTGTGTGCATGTCTAGAGAGATTTTTTTAAGTGTTTTCGATATGGTGGCCTACTTAGAAAACTACCCTTATTTTCCACTGAAATTCTAGTAATTTAGTGATTTTATTACTTTTACATTGAACTCATTACTCTGCATGGAAATTATTTTTTTTAATGAAACAGGGAAGAAAGTCATTTTTAATCTGTTTTTTGGAAAACCACCTGTTGAATAGAAAATCTTTTCATCATTGATTTGAAAGACATCTTTATACTAAATTGCAAAATTTTTCTTAACTCTAAATTCTGTTTATCTTTGAACTGCATCTGCTCTGTTTCTAGCAAGAAACTAAGTATGTAATTAATTTTGTAAAACAAGTGAGATAGATTTAAAAAAAGTGAATGGAATTAATATTTGCAGAGATATTGAAATAAACTATGTCAAAAAGTTGACAAAATCATAGAAGTAAATGACCCTAAAAGGAGAGTGCTACCTGTCTAAATCACCAGGATGGTGATAACAAAGGTACTTAAACTTCTGAATTTTATTAGCATTTGGCCTGCTCTTGCCTCCCTCCTACAGATTTGTAATTTTTTTGAAGAGTTATCTCTTGCCATCACATGGGGCTTATATTTAGTAATACAAGAAACTGAACACTCGCAAAGAGGATACACTGTTGATATATATGTACAAAGAGAATTGCATTTATATGTGTGTGTATGTGTATATATATATATATATATATATATATATATATATATATATGGGATGGGATTGATAAGAATATGTACATTTCAGAAGTGTATTTCTGAAATACAAGATCTTCCCCAAGAACATATTTTAAACTACCTCCATGTTTTAACACTTATTTTAACTAGTGAATAAGCACACTAATTAGCCTATTTTCATCAATCATAATTTTAGTTTTATTCTTTTAATATTTAACATCCATAAATTGAAACTAAAACTTACCAGACTGGTGACTGTGATTAATAGCATTTTTCTTTCAGTGTTAAGAAACCTTCTGCCACTATTTTTTAATGGATTTCAAAGGTAAGCCCTGTTTAATTTCTTTATGCCAGAATTTATCTGCCCTTCCTTTGTTCTAACACAATTCTTCCAAATTTGTTTCAACAAAATGAAAGATGATGGAACTGATACATAAAAATTTGCTTAATGTGCTACATTAATTATGCTTAGCTATTTCATCCATCAATGCTGGAAATTAATACATAAGTAAAATATTTCTCAATGTTCCTTCATATGAAGCATACCAGATTAGCTGCATGGCTAGTACACACACAGGCCAACGTCCTTTGGATGGGACAATACTACATAGGAACATGCTGCACTATTTACTGATTTCATTACAACTGGGTCATTCAAAGAACTCTATTCCTTCATAACATTAAAAGATAGTACTAATGAGAAGTATTGTATAATAATACTGTATCATTATGGTGAATATAGCTCTTTAATGGGCTAGGTCCTTTCTAGATTTATAAACAAAATACTTCTTCATCACAAGATAAAAGAAAAAGAAAATAAATACCACAAAAATATACCATATACTAAATTTATTTTTTAACGTTTACTTATTTTTGTTAGAGAGAGTATGCAGGAGAGGGAGGGGCAGGGAGAGAGAGAGACAGAAGATCTGACGTGGGCTCTACATTGACAGTAGAGAGATAAAGCGGGGCTCAAACTCATGAACCATAAGATCATGACCTGAGCCGAAATTGGACACTTAACCAATTGAACCACCTGGCATCTCCTAACTTTGTTTTGAAGTTGGATTCTTCACAGAACATCTTTTTGAATAGTACTAAATTAAGATAATAGTTGAAGAAATAGATCTTCTCATATCACCACGATCATTTAAAATAGAAGAGTATATTCTTATCACACTCAAAGAAAAGGAGTAAATATGAAGTCCATAACAAATATATTTAAAAGTCAGATGCTTAGGGGCACTCTGGTGGCTCATTTGATTAAGTGACCAACTTTCATGGTCTCACATTTGTGAGTTTGAGCCCCACATCTGGCTCCCTGCTGCCAGCATGGAGTTCACTTCAGATCCTCAGTCTCCCTCTCTCTGTCCTCCCTGCTCGTGCTCTCTCTCAAAAATAAATATGCATTTTTAATCAGCCGCCTATACTCATGTGTGCTTTCCAGGACCACTGCATTAAAGTTTCATTGAATTAAAATGAAAGTGGAATCTTAACCTCTGATTGATATTTAACTGTCAGTGATTTGTTTCCTTGAATTATTAATTTGTTTGTCACATATCTCTCCTTCCAGTCTTCTTTCTTGACAATAAAAAGTAATACATATATGAAAAATTAGATGAACTAAGGGGATAAATATTGAAAAGACCCACCAGTGAGTCTTTTGTCTTGAATAATTAATCTAGTAATATTTTATCAGGATGGGCTAAGTTATGCTGCTGGAAGAAATAGTCCCCAAATTGTAGTGGCTTAACAGAAAAAATTTTGTTTGCTCTATGCATTCATTGTAGATTAAAAAATAATTATTTATTTCACTCACTTTGGAA
>NC_043706.1:122132862-122146943 GCF_006229205.1 Suricata suricatta
TTTATCCTTTGAATAAATCAGAGATTTACTTTCATTATAAAAATGAAAAGACAGATTAGGAGTGTTTTCTCCAGAGGCACCTGAGTGGCTCAGTCAATTAAGTGCCTGACCTTGGCTCAGGTCATGATCTCCTGGTTTCTAAGTTTGAGTCCCACATTGGGCTCTATGCTGACAGCTCAGAGCCTGGAGCCTGCTTCTAATGTGTCTTCCTCTCTTTCTGCCCCTCTCCTTCTCTCTCTCTCTTTCCCTCTCTCTCTCTCTCTCTCTCTCTCTCAAAAATAAAATTTTAAAAACTTTTTAAAAAAGACTGATTTCTCCATATCTACAGAGATATATACCAGGAATATACCAGGCATTAAATAAATATTTATCACATTAGTGTGTTCTCTGTTCTCTGAAGTGGTAGGTCTTGGAATTGGTCAGATAATAATATAGTCTGGAATCCTTTCCACTAAATTAAACCATGTTAGTTCCTTCACAAAAATAAATAAATAAATAAATAAATAAATAAATAAATAAATAATAAAAATGTTAAAAAAGCATGAATATTTTTATCATATAGAAAATATAATATTCGGGCACCTGGGTGGCTCAGTTGGTTAAGCAGTTGACTTTGGCTCAGGTCATGACCTTGCAGTTCGTGGGTTTGAGTCCTGCATCGGGCTCTGTGCTGACAGCTCAGAGTGTGGAGCCTGATTCAGATTTTGTATCTCCCTCTCTCTCTGACCCTTCCTGTCTCTCTCCCTCGGCAATAAATAAATGTTAAAAAGAAAATAGAAAACATAATGCAAGTAAACCATAATACGAATGATACAATATTTTTGTCAAGTTAGCTTCCCTCAACAAAAATGAATACAATTTTAGAAAAATAGCTAAAACGTTTACTAATTAGGTAGTAAAATGGAGGATTGTGGCTTCCAGTTTAATTTGTGTATAGAGATTTCTACTGCCATGTATTTCTTTCTTTTTCAAATGCAACTGAGTCTAAATAAAATTCATTCATATTCTATCAAAGGTATAGGGAGCTCCCTGAAGGTCACATAATCTCCTATGATATTCAGTAAAGGAGGAGAGAATGTTTGCCTAAGGAGCTGACTCTGAATTTCCACTTGTGCCTGAATTAGTTCAGCTTACGAAAAATGTCTCTAGACCTCACATCCTGCCTTGTTTAGCACTGTGAAGCCAGAAATGTGTAAATGTATCTGTTTCCTTGATATCCTTAAAATTAATAACTTCCCAAACCTTATATAACTTTTTAGATGTGTAGAATAATTTACGGTACTGTTTTTAAAAATAAAGATTAATACAAATATATCTAAATTTGAACATGCAAATCTCTATAGATTTAACTAATTAGATTTAATTAGTTAATAGATTAAATATATTAGAAGTCTATAATGTAAGTATTCCTCCCATTTATCCACAATAAAGAAATTCATTTGCTGATGCTGATCAAACACTGATCTGCTTTATGACAATAAAAATTAAATTGTTTATTCCTAGATTTTCATTTAATCCAATGTCTATTGTTTCATATACACTTAATAGTACAGTATGTACTTCTGTCTAGTTTATTCAACTCAATATAATATTTTTAATAATCATCTCTGTTTTGCAAGTATCAGAAGCTGATTCAGTTTGATTGCTGAGTAGTGTTCTTTTTTGTGGACGTAACACAATTTATTTATTCCTCAACTGATGAACAATTGAGTGTTTCCCACTTTCAACTATTATGTGTAAAGCTTGAGTAAACATGTACAAGGCTTTGTGTAGACATAAGGTTTTATTTATCTTGGATAAATTTTGAGGGGCTAGAAATGCTAGTCATATGGTAATTAAATTTTTACCATTAAAGAAATTGTCAAACTATTTCCAAAGTGGTTTTCTTCTAGAAGTTTTATAGGTTTTCTTTTTATGTTTATGTCGAGGATCCACTTCAAGTAAATTTGGGTATAAGCCATGAGGTCAGAATTACATTAAATTTTTAATATGGATGCACAATTATTCTATTACCTTATTTTGAAATGACTGTCCTTCCATTGAATTCCTTGAATACTTTTGTCACAATCAATTGACTATGTCAGTTTATTTCTTGATTCTGTTCAGTTCCACTATGTCTTAATAAGTCTCGCTTGCAGCTTATCAATTTTACTGATTTTTTTCAAACCCAGATTTTTATTTCAATGCTATGACCATTTTTTCTCTTTTCTAAATCATTCATTTTTATTCTTATCTGTATTATTTATTTACTTCTAATTATTTTCACTTTAATTTGCTGATATTTTTCTAATTTCTAATCGTAATCACTGATTTGAATAATTTTATTTTATCTCAATTTCACTTATTATTATTTTAATAATCTGTATTTTTTAATTTTTTTTAGAGAGAGCTTAAGCAGGGGGAGGAGCAGAGGGAGGGAGGGAGCAAATCTCAAGTAGGGCCACATGCTCAGCACAGAGCTTGATGTGGGGCTAATCCCGTGATGCTGGGTCATGACCTGAGTCGAAATCAAGAGTCAGAAACTCAACCAAGTGAGTCACCCAGGTGCCTTGATAATCTTCATAATTTTAAATGTCTCTATATAAAAGTTGCAAAGTTAGTGCACACTTGCTATATAATCTTACTAAGTTTCTCCTATTAATATCATATTATCATGGAACATTTGTCAAAGTTATTAAATTACAAAACCCCCATTAATATGCTACTATAATTGAACTGGGTTTAACTGGTATAGAGCCAGTTTTTCAGTAAGATCTTCTTTGTTGTGTTCCATGAGTCAGTCTGGAGTACCACATTGCGTGGCTCCTTAGCCACCTCTGGTCTGTGAGAGCATCTCAGTTTTTCCTTGTTTTTCACAACCTAGATACTTCAGGAGTCCTATTTAGATTTTTTGTTGATTGTCCCTCAATTTTAGTTTGTCTGATGTCTTTTTTTGTATTAACTAGATGGGGGTTGTAGGTCTTTAAAAAAGATAGCAGAGAGGAGACAAGAGCTTCTTATTACTTTATTTCTGGGGTTACATGACATTATTGGTGATATTAAACTTCATTACATGGACCAGGTAGTATTTTTAAGGTTTCTGTGCTATGAATGAAGCTACTGTTGTCACTTTTCTATATTCTTTTGAAATGAGTCACTATGTTTACCACCCAAATATACACATGCACCTTGGGAGCTGATTAAAGATCTACCTCCTGGAGGGGGACTATCTAGATATATTATTGAAGTCATTCTCTGAGAAAGATTTGCGTCTTCTCCTACATTTATTTATTTATTCAATCACATATTTATATATTAGATTATAATCCAATATACATTATATTTTTTGCTCAAATTTTTGTTAAGCTATGGCCATTGGAAATAGTTAATATTGCTTCTTCTGTTCGTTTTCTACTCCCACATTGTTGTTGCTGTTGTTTGAACACCTCATTGCTTTCTGCACCTACACAATGCTCAAGGCCCATCTTGTATTCTCCCTGTTCCAGGCTAGAATGCTTCATTTTTTCCAAGTTGCTCTAATTCCTTTTATTGGAGAATGTAATTTAGAAACCAAATCTGGATACTGCTGTGCTTGCTGATACTGGAGTGCCATCACTTTTAGGATCTCTCAGTGGTCAGAGAGTATATATTATACTAATCGATACATAATCACTATATAGTACCTGATTCAATATCTTTTCATCTGTACATGCATATTAAGCTAAACATAAACTCATTAAAGGTGTCTGACTCTAATCAAGTACTATGAGGTTTATTCTGGCCTTCCTTTCTTGACCATTTATAACTTCCCTTTCTGAAAAGGAGAAACCTGGCTCCCAAAATCCATTATCCATTTACTTATTCGTTCAACCTTAATGTACATGTGCAACAGTCTCAGAATTGCTAACCCGTACCTTCATCAAAATCAAATTTACCAATTAGAGTACAGTGTGTATAGATCCTTTCCGTTTTAGTTTTACAGTTTCTAGTCAAAACACTGTCTTCCAAAGTTATACAGGTAAGCCCCTTTTTTCATTCTTTTGTTTGTTTTCCCTTAATCTTCAGTGTGGTCATATTAGATATCTGTAGACAGTTGGATTCATCTGTCCTCTATATACCACCCCAGTGTTCTCCTCACATCCTATTTTATCTCTTCAATAGTACTTAAATTTTAAAAATTGTAAGTTAATGATTTGGGGTTGTCTAAGTGTATGATAATTTCAAATGTGTATTCACTCATGCTTTTATTCAAAAATTTATTGATGTCTTAGAACATAAATTTTAGTAGAAAGAGAAAATTAGTATAAAATAACAAAAAAAAAGCAGAACAGGTAGTATCCATTCTAGAAAAAAATAAAAACATAGTAGGGAATGTCGACAGAGTGACCTGTGAGCTTTTTTGATAGGCTATCAGTGAAACTCTTTCTAATAAGTTAAGAATTGAATTGGGATTAAAGCAAGTAATGTGTGGGTGCTGTAGATTTTTCCTAAAGGTGTTTTTCATTAAAAGTGAACAGTAAGTGAGTGACTTTGAAACTGTAGCCAGGTTGTAGGTATATTCTAGAAATAGAAAGCAGGCTATGGCATACAGGACAATGTGAACCCTAGGGAGAACAGGAACAGATGTGAGGTCAGGAAATTTGTAGGATAATTAAATCTTGTAGGTACTAGTAAAGCACTATAAAGACTTTGGACTTTTTCTCCTTACATAAATGGAGGCTTGAATGAATTTCAATACAAAGAGTGTTGGTGTGAAGGTCCAAAGGAGGATGTACTTCAAGAGGGGGTAAGAGATCAACTTCTGGTGTTGCTAATAGGACCAGTAAGATATGGACTAAGATCTGAGAAGAGGAATGTCAATTAAGTGGTGAGATAAAAACCTTAACAGATTAAGTTCAAGGGATGCTGCAGAAAACAGAGGTAGAGACCAGAAATATGGAAAATCCTTTAAAAGAGTTTTGCTCTAATATTGGACAGAAAAATGGAATGGTCACAAGGAAGAGACGTGAGCACAAGGACATATTTATTTTTAGATGAGAGATGTTATACTTGATTCTATGGTGATAAAAGTAATTCAGTAGAGAACCAGTAATGTTGATTTTTGGAGAGAAGGAATAATGTCAGAAGTGAATAAGCAGGAAAGGATAGACTCATGTGTACAAATGGAAGAGTTAACCTTAATTCACTTTAAAAAACAGAAGGGCAAGAAGTGTGTATGAAGAAAGACTATTTGTTAACACAGTAAAGTATGGGAGTAGATGCAAGAAGAATACAGAAGAATTTCCTATCAGTAAAATAAGATTATTGGTTGATGATTATAAGAAAAGACATGAAGCTGGAGTATTGGGGAAAAAAGTGGATGAATGAGAGTCATCAAGAGGAGTGGCCACTAAGTTAACAAGGGAACCAAAGGGTATTTGTCAGCCCTAAGGACCTGCTTAGTGCTTGTCGTCCTAATTTAATGTGAAACAAATCAACATGGAGTTGTGATTTTCTCTAGCCATGTTCAACTTCTTGGCTGCTGGTGTGGGGTGTACAAAGTTCAATATAAATAGGGTAGAGTTGGGTAGGCATAAATGATGAGGAGAAGGAAGTATAAGGAATTAATGGTGTTTATAGGGTGATAATTTTTGCTAAAATATAATTTAAGACAACATAATATAGGTGACATATAAGATTCAGTAAATGAAATAAAAAATGAAATGTTAAGAAGTCAGGCAATCAGAAGTCTAGAAGTGGGAAGATGCCACTGGAAAACTGGAAGAAATAGATTGAAATATTAAGATGTTGTGGTCAGACCCGTAACTGAAGATTACGGAAGGATTGTAGATCTAGGTTATAATAACTTATGGAGTAGAAACTGAGATGTGGTGGAAAATTAGATCATGTGAGTTGGGAAAGTCAAACTACAGTATCAAATTCCTAAGAATTGTGACAATAATGATAGAAAGAAATAAACCAGTTTTCAAAGTCTTTGAGGAATGAGAGATAGTGAATTGGGTGAGAAATAAATACTATAGTTGAGTGTTAGGAAATGATGAGGCATGTCTTTGGTTTGTGTTATTGTTGGGTTTTTGTTTGCTTGCTTGTTTGTTTATTGGCGAGAACTGTGAAGGAGAATGGAGACCTTGAAATAATGGCAACAAGCACAAAGTCCTGTTTTAGAAGCCATGGTACTTGAAATGAGAGAGGAAAATAGCTTGTAACTACTAGAGTGTCCTCATACCTTACCATGTTTCAGTTAAAGCCACAGGTAAAATCAGGTCCACCCCTAATTTTGTAGTCAGCAAAAAAAGGGTATGGCTAGAAGACTTCATATCATATGTCTATGTATTTTTCCTATTTAAATCAAGCTCACAAACAGTTAATAAATTTTATTCTATCCTTTTATTTTTACAAATGCATGTATGATAAAATATGTAAAATATTTTAAATGCCCAAGAATTCATAAAATATTAAAGATTATGGAACATAATCATTTTCTATGTATTTCTATTGATGGTACAGATATATCTGCATGAGTAATAAAATGAAGATATTCATTATTCTAGCATTATTATACATTTATTTCACTAAATTTATTTTCCTAATTCCAGAAAAATTATAATTTATGCTATTCTAATTAAGACTTTCATATGAGTTCTGTAATTATAAAAAAAGTGATTGGAATAATAATATGCTATTGACTGAACTGTGTCCTCCTTAAAATTTATATGTTGAAACCCTATGCCTTGATAACTATATTTGGAGATAAGAGTTTTATAAGGGTAACTGAGGTCATAAAGATGGCGCCCTACTCTGATATGACTGGTGGTCTTATAAGAAAGTGATCTCTCTCTCTTTCTCAGGACGCCTGGTTGGCTCAGTCAGTAGAGTGTCCAATTTTTTATTTCATCTCTGGTCATGATTCCAGGGTTGTGGGATAAAGCCCCATTTTGGGCTCCAGCTTAAGATTCTCTCTCTCTCTCTCTCTCTCTCTCTCTCTCTCTCTCTCTCCCCCCCCTCTCTCATTCTTTCCCTCAAAGAAAAAAAAGAACAAAGAAGAGGAAGTGCACTCTCTCTCTCTCTCTCTCTCTCATGAGTATTGACTGAAGAAAGACCATATGAGGACACAGCTAGAAGGTGTCTTGTCTCCAAGCCAGGAAGAGAGTTCTCACCAGAACCCAAAGATGCTGCCATTCTGATCTTGAACTTTCAAATTTCAGAACTGTAAGAAAATAAGTTTCTGTTGTTTAAGCCACCTACTCTATGGTATTTTGTTATAAATGTTTGAGCACATTATACATATACTTCCATAAAATAAAATTATGATGATGTAAAGTCTTAAAACTATATTTCATGTGTCCTCAAAAACATTCTTTCTAAAATATTCAAAGTTTTCAATTGTGATTGAAGAAAAAGCAAATAAGGAATTAAAATTATAAATCAAAATTACTTAATGAAAAATTTAAAGGCTTATTTTCGCTCAAAAATACAGTAAAACCTTGGATTGCAAGTAATTTGTTTTGCAAGTGTTCCACATGATGAGCAAACATTTCTAACAAATTTTAGCTTGCTAAATGAGTGATGTCTTGTAACTTGAGTCGTACATGATGCCAAATATCAAAGGATCACAACTGGGCCAATGGTTCTTCTCTCTCTTTCTCTGTGGGAATTTGGGTGATCGTCTCCCATGCTCAAATGCCTGGTCTCAGGCTGTGGTGTCTGACAGAAATCAGTGATTTTTCAGAATGCTGGAAGGTGCCCAAACCTGGCACTAGTGTATTTTTTGTCACTTTAAAGCACTTATGGACAGTCCTTTGCTTTTCCATACAAGAGTAAGCTTAGGAATGCTTTACTTCATTCTAGGTCAGACTGCTTGCAGATATAGATCCTTTCTGCTGCTGTCTTATGACCAGTTACATTAAATACAGTATATGACAAAAGTTTTTTAATACTGTACTGTAGTCGACATCCGTGCCAGCGTACATAATGGCCACAACGCAGAAAAAAGGTTGAAAGGAAAGGTGGTAAGAAGAAGGAGATGATTGCAGTGGAAGTTAAGAAGAAAATTATAAAGAAGAACAAATGAGGTTTGCAAGTAGCTGAAATTGCAAAATTTTACAAGAGTAAAGATATTTTTGTATCCAGGGCATTTCTATAATAGGATATATGACTCTATCTAAATTCTTTTTTATTATTATTAATAACATATAACACATTATGGATCTTTCAAACTTAACTATTCTATTGAATGACATCCATGTTGTTTTAGGACAGAAGTGTATTTCCTTCACATATTTATCAGCTAATATTGCAAAGAATAACTGGAAGCTCAGATCCATAGAGTAATTATATGATACGGTTAATGTCCAAGCTCCATTTCTCAGTTTTTCATGGACTGCTGTCCTTGTTGGTAACATGACTTTCATCATGATGCCTCAATTCCTGACAGCTGCTGCAACAAAATGCATTGTTATTTTTGTCCTGTAAGGCACCACCTTCAACAATTCCCAGCTGTAGACTAAAATACCTTCCCTTTGATATGGATGGAATCAGCTTCGCCTAATTCACATAACTTGCATAGAAGAAGATTAGATATCTGAATGAATGTGTCATTCTATTAGGGAAGATGATTAATTGTGTGAGTGAGGTCTAGAGAAGAAACCCACATGAGCCATAACAGCAATAACAGCAGTGGCAATGATGATGACATCAACCACACAATCATCATCATCATCATCATCATCATCATCATCATCATCATGATATAGCTAGTTAGGCAGCAAGTATAGTGCTCAATGCTGCAGCATTAGTCGTCTTCTTTTATAGAATAATTATATTCCATATATGTTATTTTATATATATTAGTGTACAACCTCAAAACTAGAATTTAACATTGTTTTAGAAGTGCAAATACAATAAAATGAAAAATTAAAATTAAAATATTCACAAGAGAAGGTAGACATAGTCAACAATGGAAATTAAAATGACCCAGGGGATTAAATATTCTGGGAAATGATCTTCCTCTAGCCTTCATTCTTTAATTGGTGGAGACACAAGGAAGGTCTCTGTCTCTCCCTGCTCCCAGGTCTGTCCTTCCTTGTTCTCTGAGCTGATACTGAGGAACTGTAAGTAGACATTTATTGGGCTCAGGGATCCTGTCAACATCACCATTCCCAATGTTTCACATATCTTTTCGTAGAATTGGAGATAGTCCACTGAATTCAGTGGGCTCCTATACTTTAGTGTGTCTCCTTAGACTAAGAAGAAAAGTTTCACTTCACATTAGAAGCACTACTTTAAATTACCTATCTCACAAACTCACAGACATATGCACAAATAATTATAAAAGAGCCATGGGTCATATCTGGAGCTAGGAATTCTCATAACTATAAATATTCCTATAACTCTAAATATTCTTTTTCCCAAGTAACATGGATCAGGCTCAAGAGAAAGCTTTCTTCATGTTTCTTGTCCTATATCTTAGAATCATATTGCTATGGAGTTTTGTGGATGATGCCTCTAGAAATCTTGAATATGAGTGTGGATATCAAGTGAAGTGAAAATTTAAACAGCAGAAAGGCTTATGTAGGAAATAAGATTTAAAAAGATGAAATAAGATCAATTCATTTCCACATTTTCCACTCAGCAAGAGTATAGTCAATTCTTGCATAAGGAAGTATCATTTTCAAGGAGTGCTGAACATTCATTTTCCTGTTTAATTCTTGTTACAGTTATGGTTATACAGGTATTTGCAAATTAACAAATCATCTGTAACTTAGTAAATGACTTACAACAATTCACATATGAGAATTATTTTATAATATGTACTTCATATTACATAAAAGATTTATATATATGTGTGTGTGTATGTGTGTAGGTCTAGATTAAACACCTTTAGACTTTGATTCTGATTCCTTGTATTGACAACTAGGTGATTATTGCCTGCTAAAAATGTTAGCTTTTACAGTATGTTCAATATGTTAGAAATAAAATACAGTGAAATCTTCACTTGTGAGCATAATTCATTCTGGAAACATGCTTGTAACAAAATACTTATATATCAAAGCAAATTTCCCCATAAGGAATAATGGAGTCTCAGATGATTCATTCCACAAAAATACTCATATAGAAATGATTACTATACTCTAATATAATAGAAAATGATAAAGAATATGCAAAGTATAACAAATAGACAAATTAATGTGCAGTTACCTTTGAAAACCTTCATGGCTCACATGAGGGAGACAAGAGAGGAGGATTTTTGTGTAGGACAACTTTCACTATTACTAACAGAATCACTGCTATTAGTTGTCTCATGGAATCTTTTTCTTTCTGTACAACTATAACTGGGAACCTATCCAATAACTCTTGCTGTGTCTCCTTTTGAGGATTTTCATGGAAATGTGACATTGCATTGTGGATTAACAGATTCATCACTTCCACTGCTATTGCTTTATTCGGGTGGTGCTTTCCTACAGAATGTTGCACTGTTTCCCACATTTTACCCATCTTCTTCATCTCATTTGAAGTGAGGGATTTCTCTGCCTTTTTTCCCCCTCCTCTGCAGATGAGATGCAGATGTAGACTTCTTTAAAATCTAAAAAAAAAAAAAAATCCTGACCAATAATTATTTTAGTGAACAAACTTTGTCTTCTAATATTTATATAAGCTTTTGTCATTTGTATTAATAAAGTTAAATTGGTCTATAAATGTCTTTAGTTTTGTTATTACTCAATCTGTCTTTGTTGTTGTTAACAGCTATGCTGGCTACATGAAATGAATAGGCAATCTTCCACTATTTACTATAATATGAAATAAACTTAAGTAAACTGGGTAATACATGTCCCCTGAGAATTTGAAAGACATTTCAGTAAAATGTATGCCTTGGAAAATTTTATTTGGAAAAAAAACATTAAGCGTTTCCTAAGGAAAGTCCCTCTAATATCTAATTCTCTTTGTGGTCAGTTGGTTCTACTACTAGAGTTATTGAGTCTGTATTTTACAGTAAACTGGATCCCCAAAAACTGATCATCACCTAACTGGTTCATAGATGATTTATTTAATTGTCTTACTTCCTTAATTTTCATTTTATTTTTTTATTAAATAGGTTCAAAGGATATTATCTTATTTAATAAGTACCATAAATATGTGCAGACAAGTTTAGAGTCAAAATTCTTTCTTCTTCCCCATTCCAAAACTTACTAAAGTTTTTGATGTATTATTCTTTTTAAAATATATGTGTATATATGCATAAATATATACATATATATAAATCCTCTGATAGTTTGACATGTTAATTTTTAAAATATTTTAAGGAAATCATGAAACACTTTTTAACTTTTATTTTAATTCTCTTTCAGATTATATGAGCAGACAAGTTTATAGAGTATGTATTTCTTCAGTTAAAAGGAAACTTGTATTTACTGTTGTTCAATTAGAAAAAGCAATTAACACCTGCCCAATGATAAGCTATATTGTTTATTTTATTTTTAGATTTTCAAACTAGAGCATGCCCATAAGGACTTCTACCTACTAAGGAGCCTAGAGTTATTTTTTAAAGTCTGTTAAGAATTGATTGAAGTGTGACTTGACCTAAGGAATTTCATTCAGCCATGAATAAACAAAAGAAAGGAAATGTATATTTGCTTGTCTTCAAGCCTGAAAATTAAGCTTTGATCTACAGTTAAATTAATGCCCCCTGAGAACATCTTTTCTTAACTTCATAAACATTATTTCTGATGAATAGATTCATTAGCATGAAGTTTCATTGTTTTTATAATGATAGAAGCAAAAATTATTTTTAATACCTTCACTAAATACATCTTATCAAATGTCACTTGCATCTGTATTCTAGAGGGAATGTGATATTTTGGGCATATTTGTAGTTCAGAAGTATATAAAATATTATAAATATTTATCCTTTTACTCTTAATTGAATTTGAATGTAATAAAGTCAGAACAATGGAAATAGAATGAGATCAGGAAGGGGGAAGGAAGTAAATGGCACTTTGCCTACCACAGTAGGACTTAATAAAATGGGATAGGAAGATGATGCAAATTCAGGATATTACCAAATATGTAAATTTAAACATTCATTAATCTATGCATTCATTATTTTCAGCACATATATAATAAGTATATATTATGTGTTGGGTATTATTTTAATTGGGCATTGTGCTGGCTTTCATGAACTGTACTAATGAGAGAAAGAAAAAGACAAAAAGACACATTGTGGTCATGAAGATTATAGTATTAGGAGCGTGTAAAATGTAATAACAATTCTCCAAATAAATGTGAAATGTACAAGTGTTATAAGTGCTATAAAAGAGAGCTATATTATGCTTTGAGAGCTTACAGTACAGTCTATTTAACCTTGTAGGAAGGTCAGGAGAGTATTCTTGAGGAATTAAATGATTAATTCTTAACATTATATGTAGGGCTTATTATATATCAGAATTTTTTCTCGTTCTTAGCACGAATTATCTTATGTAGTCCTTACAATAACTATATGAGCTATATACTTTTATTATGTCCCTATTACTTGCATAGACTTGTGGCTCAGAGAGATTAAAAACTTGCTGAAGGTTACACAACTGGTAAGTGATACAGCAGAAGTGGAATCTGTGCCGTCTGGTGCCAGAGCCTGCAATTTTAACCCCTGTAATACACTATCCCCCACTGAGAACCTAACTATAATGTCAAGAGGAGGAGTTTATTAGGCAAGTCTCATCATGTTGATTAAGCAACAGTCATCAAGGGAACAGTAAAGATAGTTCAGGAGAGAAGTATAATTATAATAATTATAACTCAAATATGCAGCGACCTCATGAATTAGGAAAAGAGTGAAAAGGAGAAGAAAAATGTATAACTAGGCTTGAATCTACTTGATAAAAACAATCACTAGTTTTCTTTTAATTCTGCCTAAGAATCTACATAAATTCAGTGTATAGAATGCAGATGAGTCATTTTAATAGAAAGAATCATACTCTACTCTGAATCTACCTCTAACCTTACTTTTTTTTTAAATTTTTTTTAATGTATTATTGAGAGACAAAGAGAGACAGAACATGAGCACAGGAGGGGCAGAGAAAGGGGAGACACAGAGTCTGAAGGAGGCTTCAGGCTCTGAGCTGTCAGCACAGAGCCTGATGTGGGGCTCAAACTCACAAACTACAAGATCATGACCTGAGCCAAAGTCGGACGCTTAACCAACTGAGCCACTCAGGTGCCCCTAACCTTACTTCTTAAAGCTGAGTGACCGTAAGTGGGTCACTGGTCTTTAAACTTTGGTTTCTTTATTTGTGTAAAAGGAATTGAACCACCTTTCCTCCATTCAAAGATACACAGTCTTTTAGGTCTAAAATTGAATTTTCTTTGAAGCTCATACATGCATTTATATTTGCTTCTGTTTTGTGAAAGTATATTGTTTAATTAATGCTAAATCTTAAAAAGCAATGTTTTCCAGTATGGGGGTTACTCAAAAAGCTAAAAATAGAACTACCCTTTAACTTAACAATTGCACTACTAGGTATTTTCACAAAGGAAACGAAAACACTGATTTGAAGGGGTACATGCACCCCAATGTTTACAGCAGGATTATCAACAATAGTCAAATTATGGAAAGACCCAAATATCTATCACTGACAAATAAAGAAGATATGATTTGTATCTACAATGGAATATTACTCCGCTATAAAAATGAATGATATCTTGTCATCTGCAATGATGTGGCTAGAACTAGGGAGTACTATGCTAAGCAAAATAAGTCAGTCAGAGAAAGACAAATACCATATGATTTCAAGCATATGTGGAATTTAAGAAACAAAACAGATGAACTTAGGGGATGGGGAAAAAAAGAGAGAGAGGCAAATCACAAAACAGACTCTCTTAACTAGAGAGAACAGTGTTGCTAGAGGGGAGATGAGTAGGGGATGGGTTAAATGGGCGATGGGTATTAGCACTTGTGATAAGCACTGAGTGTTGTATGTAAGTGATGAATCACTAAATTCTACTCCGCTTGAAACCAGTATTACACTATATGTTAACTAACTAGAATTTAAATAAAACCTTGAAAAAATAATGCAATGTTTTCATTCATTTAAGAAATAAAAAAAAAA
>NC_043706.1:122147043-122227369 GCF_006229205.1 Suricata suricatta
AAGGGTAGAAAGAGAAGGAAAGAGAGAATCTCAAGCAGGCTGCATGTTTTCAAGGCAGAGCCCCGCTGGGGCTCAGTCTCACAAACCATGAAATCATGGACTGAGCCAAAATCAAGAGTGCGACATTCAACTGATTGAGCCACCCAGGCGCCCCTTTTATTTATGCAATATAAAGGCCTAATAAATATACTGGACCAATGCAGTGAACAAAATAAAGCCTGCCTTCTAGAACAGATGACAAAAATAGCATATAGGCCAAATTATAAATATAGTTTGATAATGATTATGAAACTTACAAAAGTTGTTATTAAATGGATAACTGTAGTGATGATAACTCATTCTCAAATATACCAATGGGAGGTGTGCCTTAGTGGAGCAGTATATGAATATTCTTAATAAAAATATAAGTATTTATATGCTTAAGTTCTTCCCTTTCTGAAAAGTCATACACTAAAGAAAAAATGTATATTTTAAATTATCACTATATTAAACTTGCTGAATATTTATCATATTTATATAAACTACTCTAGTGAAGCTTCTAGAAAAAGAAAACCAATTGATAATAAATCCTATTATAAAGTTTGCTTTTTCCTTAAGAAAAACAACTCTAATATCCTTTGTATAAACTCATTTGTTTCAATCATTGGGTTTAAGAGACATAACTACACTTCTAATATTTTCTATTTATTTTCTTCACTGAAAATGTATCATCTCACTTTGTCAAAGGGGTCAAAACTTTATCAAACACTCAGGATCTCAGTAATCTCTAACATACTCAATGTTTCCAGCCATCATGCAGTATTTCCAGTAACCATGCCTATAAAAATACATATTACAACATTTCCTGGTTTCTTTCCTTTTCTTTAAGTATATATTTCTTGTGAGAGAGAGAGAGAGAGAGAGAGAGAGAGAGAGAGCAAGAGCACGTGCACAAGCATGAGATAGGGGAGGGACAGGGAGAGAGGGACAGACAGAATTTCAAGCTGGCAAGCTGTCAGCTCAGAGATTGAAGGCAGTCTCAAACTTAGGAACTCATAAACTCACGAGCTGTGAGATCATGACCTGAGCTGGAATGAAGAATTTGAAGCTTAAGCAACTGAGCTACCCAGATGCCCCATCATCTCCTTGTTTCTCAAATTTCCCTTCATTCATTTTCAAAAGTCCGTTTCTTTCTTTCCGTTGAAAAAAATCAACCATTCTTCATCCAAGGTGTGAGCTTAAATCTTAACTCTTAAGAGAAGTCTTCCATGACTACCTACATATAAATCCACACATATTATTATTCTCTTTGAGAGTACCCTAATGCTTTCCTGAAGCCATCTGTTACATTTATAAGTGTTGCTTGTATGAGTCCGCAGCTGTTTAGTTCACACTTCCCTTACAAATGTAATAATGCCAGGGGCCATGTGTATTTTGTTCATTTCTTCTCTACCCAGAGTCTATCATAATGTGTTATACAGACTGTGAAAGATGTTTTCTAGAAATGAATGAGCATTGGGTTTTATAGTCCATCAAATGGGGAAAATCCTACCCCTTGTTTATGATTTCTCTGGTATAATAAACATTTCACAATTGTCTATCACTAAGTTCCAATATATATCCCTATTTGTGCTGTTAATGAGTTCTTCCAACTGCCATGGACAACGATGCCTGTGTTTGACAGAAGAATTTGTTATTACTGTTTCCTCTGACAGTCTCTTGGTGTAAATACAAAACAAAATCAAGACCAATTTTTATCTTCCTAGTCTACACTTTTCTTATCCTTGTGGATTAATTTTAGAGGCCAAATTTAGATAAATATGTCTACTGAGATTTTTTTCTTCTGATTTTACTTTATCTAATTTTATAGGCCCAAGAGACTTCATTGTGCTTAATTAATTTCAATGGTCAATTTTCTAATCTTTCCATTTTCTTTAAGTAGGTATTTAAAGGAATAAATTGAAAAGGCATCATATATATTTTTTCTTCTTTCAGTCTATTCTCCTATGCCTACAAAGAAGATGCAGTAAATGTTAGCCTGAATGAGTGTTGGCTAAGGATATTACACATAATGTTTGATGAACTCACATACAATTTAATAATTATTCTGTTTTACTGTATCTGAGCTTGGCTTACCACCTCCCCACTCAAAGACAGACAGACAGAAAGAAAGTGAAAGAGAGAAAGAGAGAAAGAACTGAGAGGGAGTGAGGGAAGAAGGAACTTAGGAAGGGAATTAAGAAGAAAGGAAGAAAGGAAGGAAGGAAGGAAAGAAAACGACTGTAACTAAGGAACTTGAGTCAAAACTGGGAAGAGTGAAACCCAAAAGTAATAAAAGCCAATCCAAGAGCATGTTTTGAACTGGTTCCCACTCTAATCTACTGTAGCTTGATCCCTCTGGAGACACTGCATAGAATACACAAATAGAATGGACTAAAGATGGATAGGATAGGATAGGATGAAGCAAGCAGATAAAATACACTTGAGAAGTATCTGCGTGAAGCACAGGAGTTTTATACCCATCATACCCTGTCCCCTCTTGGTTAGGGGTGAGTGAGGTGGTGCACATGCACCAGCATCGTTGAGCAAGCTTGGCAGGATCTTCATGCACAGAGGTACAGAAGCCTTAAGAAAGAGCAAGATCAAGTTGTGTGCTGGGTGTCTATCATGATCCCTGTGTGCAGATGGCACAGGAATACAGAAGAAAGGTGAGCTAGGAAATTGTGATATACGGTATGAGATGTCTGTCCAAATTATGATTTAAAAAAGTAATGCCTTTTAATTATATTTCATTTTACAGGTACAACAAAGACAATCAAAAGAGACAGAACATAAAATAAAAAGAACTGATAATACCATCAGATAAAAATCACTTATAACTGGGACATTCTACAGAACACCTGACCAGTACTCTTCAAAATGGTTAAAGTGATGAAAAAGAAGAAAAGAACTAAGAAGCCGCTAAGATCAGAGGAGACTGAGGAAAAATGATGAGTAAATGTAATGTGATATCCTGGATTTGATCTCAGAACAGAAAAAAAGACATTGGTAGAAAAAATCGTAAAATTCAAATCAAGTCTATAGTTTAGTTAATTAATACTAATGTACCAATGTTACTTTCTTGGTTTCAACAAATGTATGTATCATTGTCATATAAAAAGTTAACATTAGGAAAACTAGGTGAAGGGAATATAGAAATTCTTTGATTATCTTTTCAAGTTTTCCCTAAAACTAAAGCTATGTATGTTTTAAGTCTACTAGGGCCACTGTAATAAAATACCACACACTGGGTAGCTTATAAACAACAGAAATGTACTTCTTCTAGATCTGGAAGCTGAGAAGTCCACAGTCAGAAAGCCCACTAGGTCATGTTCTATGTCAAGTGAGTTCCTGCTTCTCAGTTCATAAATGGCTGTCCCCTAGCTCTAACTAACATGACTGAAGAAGCAATGGAGCTTTCTCTGGCCTCTTTTATACGGGCACTAATATCATTCATAAGGGGATCTGCCCTCATAATCTAATCAACTCTCCACAGCCCCATCTCTCAATACTATCACTTTGTACGTTAGGTTTCAGTAAGGAACACGAAGATTTAGTCCATAGCAATTCCAAATAAAATTGCACTTAAAAATCATATATAAATACGGTATTTTTCCTTGGAACACTTTTTTGCAAATACATATGTGAAGTATTTTGTATGTGTACTTACCAGCTGTTATCCTGCTGTAAATACCAGATGCTTTGTACCTATATATATTCATACATATACATTCATATGTGTATGTAGATATTTTCTGCTGGGATATGTTTAAAAACTTACAAATGATACAGAATTGATATAAATTAAATACTTTTAGTTAAATTAAAAGTGTAAAAGCTAAATTAAGATGGTATCTTTGGCACCATTAAGATTTATTCAAATATTTTGTATCTAGAATAGCCCTCCCTTTCAATAAAATAAATATTTGGAGTTTGAGCCACAGGGAAGTCCTGATTTTGTTTCATTAGGTGGCATACATTTATCCTAAAAATCTCAAGTACCTCTGAAGGGAAAGCCTGGAGCTTCAGGAAGACCATCAACTCAGTCAACCAGATCATCACAACTGACACACAGATAGTGCTGACTGTGTTAGACACACCTTATAGGAGCTCATGTACACGGATTCATTTAACCCTTCTAAGAACCACATGAAGAAGTTAGTAATAATATAATCTCTGTTACCAATAAAAAAATTGAAAAATAGAAATGTACCCCATGTCACATAGCCAATAAGTGGTGGATCTAGTTCTCGAATTCAGTGTTCTCCCCACAGAAAGTGGATCGCCACATCAACTGCAAACAAAGTCACTTCTTTTTCAGGAACAAGCAAAATATTCCTATTTTTTAAATTTTTTCTTGAGCACTTTATTAGGCAATTTGATAGTATTTAAAACCTGACAAAAAGCTCAGCCTATCCAGTTGGATAGCCCTAGGTGCCAGGTATTTTTAAAACACCTCTGTAAAACTGAAAGACCCAACTGCTTCTTTACTTGTTGTTTGAGTGCTTATCAGTACATGTCTTTTGTATTGGAACATGATCCTATGGAAATTACTATTTTAGGAGAGAAAGAAATTCAGTTTGATGAATTAAATAATTAATTTAGCAGACTATATATACCACATGAATATATTAAAAATGTCAAGTGGATCACAGATTCACCGAGAGTTAAATCAGAAAGATTCCATCCTGATGTCCTAGATGACTCCAACGATAGGAATTCTGACTATGAGGGAAATAAAGAAACAGCAGTTGCAAATGCCCCTTAAAACTACATAAGCAAAATAGGTTTGCTGATTTAAAAATAGCAACCCAGAACAAAAGTATTTCTTCTGAAACACCTGCACAATTAGGGCAAGATAATACCCAACCATTTTATAAAACAATTCAGAAGAGATGTATTGTTGTTAGTGTGTTAATTTTTTCTTCAAAATAATGGAAAGTTTAAAATTAGTCCTAGAAAAAAATTATTGAAAACTCTCCTTTAAATGTGATAGGAATAAGCAACAGTAGATGACTATCTTAAGTTCTGCCAAGCCAGTCCGGCTTCTTAGTAGTTAAGTTTCATTCACTAACAACTTCAATGAAAAATATAATTATGTTTTAAAATATAATTATGCATTCAGTGAATATTTTTCAAATCAGTTAATTTGAGAAATGTATCCAATTAAATAACTTTCTGATAGTGAACTTATGATAAAAGAGCCAAACCAGAAGATAGTGGGTAAGCGGGGCCATTACACACATTGTGTCCTTTTGCAAAATTATCCTGGCACTTAAAGATCATTTACAACTACTGACCTTAAAAAACAAGAACAAACAAGAACAAATAAAGCCAGTTATTTGCCAGTGAAGTGAGTCTATTCAGGAATAGGAGAGGAACTATAATTCAGGACAAGCAAACTATGGCAAACTAAAGGCAAGTCTGGTGAACAGAGAAGACTGGCTTCCTTTTGGAATGGAAAGGAGGGAGCTGGAAAGGCTGTCTCGCTAGCTGAGCTGTTGATGGGCAAGGAGAAATCCTTCCTTCTGCTGGGGTACCTAACGCAAGCTTCCTCTAGTTGGAGAAGGTGAGCTAAGTTTCTTACTGTCAAGGATCGTGTGTGAGAGCTCTCCTTTCAAAGCTTGCCATCTCCTTTAAAAATGAGGTTTTTAAATAAAGAAATAAATACATAAAATGAGGTTTCCTTTATATTCACAATCTCTTATATGATTTAGTAATGTTGGCTTCTCAAGTTCTGGGGAAAATCCTATTGGGAGATTAACTGGAATTCTATTTACTTTAGAGATAATTTTGGGGAAAGAATAGGTATCTTTATGAGTCTTATTTTATAAAAATTATATATCCTCTCCATTTATATGTGACTTTTTAAATGGTCTTCAGTGATATCTGATCATATTCTCTGTACATAGTTTAAAAATATTTACATCGTATTTATTTCCATAATCTTTACACCTTATATTAAAAAGCATATGATTTTCATATACTATATCTCAATATCTCAATTTCTAATTATAAATTGCCTTGTATGAAAACTATTGAATTTTACACATACTGCTATTTTATCTAGTTACTTTGCTGAAATGATTATTTTTATTGTTTAGTGCATTCTATATGTAGAAAATGTAAACTGTAGTCATAGACAGTGGTTTCTGCCTCCCTTCTTGCATGAAAAGTCCCACTGAGTTTAAACACTTAGCCTTGCTCCAAATACCCATCTCATATAGAAGAATTATTTTTGCCATTGTTCTGTAAAATTAAAACTTCTAGTAACATCTTCCTGTTTCCAAACATGGAGTTTGGAAGACCAGAGAGTTCAGCACCCCTCACTGCTTTATGTTTACTTTCAATTGACACTAGTCAATGGATCCTCATGTTTGAACAAGAATATGATTTTCTTAATTTACTTATATGTCTGTTTGTTCCTATGAGTTTCATGAAGAAAAAGATTTACTGCATGAATTTACAAAACTGAAATGAGAAGAAACTCCCATGAAATTGATCACTTAAATGTATTATTCAATAATAATCAAATTCTGCAAGATATCAAAACCTTCAGTATAATAGACTAAATGTAGCATTATAACATAGATAGAAGTGCTCTCATTCAAATCTCAGCTTTATTATTAATTAGATATGGTAGCATAAAAATTATAGTCTCTGTCCTTATCTAGAATTATTACCTTTTCGGTGTTCAGTTTCCCATGTGTGAATAAGAATAGAAATGGCCTCATAAACTATTCTATTTTTGAATAATTTATATAAATGCTCTAAATATAAAATCTCTTAACAGATTCCCTCTTAATGGTGCTTCAATTGAATATTCAGAAAGAAAATTTACTCGAACCACAGTAGCTTGATTTAGATGACGTCATTGGAAAGGTGGCCTCCTCCACTCTGACCAACACTGAAGTTTAATTTTCTTAATGTTTTTATTTATTTTTGATACAGAGAGAGACAGAGTATGAGAGGGGGAGGGTCAGAGAGAGAGGGAGACACAGAACCAGAAGCAGGCTCCAGGCTCTGAGCTGGGGTCAGCACAGAGCCGGACGCGGGGCTCGAACCCACGAACCTGAGATCTGACCTGAAGCCAGAGGCTTAACCGACTGAGCCACCCAGGCGCCCCAACACTGAAGTTTATACTGACCCTCTAGGGCATCAAATGTGGCATCCAACAAAGCTATCTGGAAGTGAAAGCTGAGGCATTATTTACTGTTGTTTTTATAAACATAAGAGAGTAGGTCCATAAGAAATAGATAATAGAAGTATATTTTTGTATTACTATTACACAAACATTTATTTATGAAACAAGACTCAGGGATTGCTCAAGGGTGATTTATATTTATTTAAAATAAGTACAAGATTATCAGCCTTTGAAAATTAATGTTAATAAATAAGAAACCTGAAAAAATACATGCACAATAACATTTATATAGCACTCTGTGTTGATTCATATTTACATGAATACTTGGGATCTAGATTACATGAGAACTTCGTTATAAAAATATTGGAATCATTTTTTAAAATAAATTTAGAAACACATTCATTTCATTTTGAATTGAGTTTAGAAATCAAAATACAATATCAAGTAATCGGTTGAAATACCAACAACATATTGAACCAACATGCTTGGGAAGACACAAGAACAATATGAAAAAGGAAGAAAAATATCTTTTCCGAAGTTCAAGAGAATGAAAGATATAGTTATTTTCTTTTTGTAATTTACACCTCCAACATTAAACTGAGAAGCAGCATCACAGACACCTGCTTCAGTATACTCATTGTTTCCATGGTGCCACTTTCCATCACCTATTTTTAATAGTTTACACAACAAGATCAAGGGTGTCCCAGCTGTTACTGCCACTGTTGCTAAGCAACCTTTAAATCGGAGTTCAAGAAGACAAAGAATCATGCTTGAAAAATTTCTCAAGTGTCTGTTTTATGCACCCCCCACCCTCGCTTTCTTCATTTTGCACCATTTTTCAATATTTTCACTCAGATGCTTGCTTTTTTGTTGGTGTCGTTAATTCAATATTCTATAAATGAATCCACCATTCCAAGTGCTGCTGGGATTAACTAAATATTTTTGTTGATGTTCAAAATGTAATATACATGTTCAACAACAGGCTACATCTAACACAAAACAAAACAAAATTTAAAGTGTTTGCTTTATTAATCAGAATGGGAGGCTGTTTTAGGTCTTCATAATCTGCTGCAAGACTGTGGCATGTCTGTGCCTGAGACTGTTGTAAAGTGACACATGTATCAATGGCTAGAGATTCACTGCCTGCAGAGAATTACAATACTCTCTCATGCACTTTGAAATCTAAATATCGTTACCTGCAAAAGACAGAGAGGTCAACATTCTGTAAGAAACAGAAGAAAGCGCAGAAAGGAGGAAGTTAGGAACTTTGAACTGGGAATTTCTGGTTGATGCAAATTGTTATTAATTAAAAAGACAGAAAATACTTTTCAAACATTTCTGTAAACAGTGACTTTTTTTTCCCAAAAGTAATTATTCAGAAACCAGTGCACATCTGTCTGGTTAATAGGTTGGTAAACATAAATCAGCAGTGTGGGAAGTCAATAGAAAAGGGAGAAAACATCTTAGTTTTGCATTTAGTATTTATAAGATAGGGATATTAAGAGCTCTCAGGTCATAACCAAATATAACTGAATAATCCACATGACAAAAAAGGTATCTTGATATGGTTCGAAACTAGAGATTTGATAAACCTGCACATGTGGGTGCAACTATGTGCATATACCAAAATTAGTCAATCCAGATGGAGTTTATACCATCGCTGAAAAGGTAGGTTCTGGTCTATACTGTATTGGCCCAATGCAATTGTCCACACGGACCCAATATCCAGATCCTCAGATTTTCCTTTGACTCTTTTTCTGACCAAACACAAAGCTACAGTGTTTTCTTTCTGATAGTTTTCATGTTGTTTGCTTTATTCCGCTACTATTTTTTGTCTCTCTAATTCTGCCAGATCTCTAGGTATCTGTTTGTTGGTGGTAAATATTTATAAATTGCTATTTTTTGAATTGCTAAAGATCACGATTTTTTGTCTCTCTAATTCTGCCAGATCTCTAGGTATCTGTTTGTTGGTGGTAAATGTTTATAAATTGCTAAAGATCACTGAACTTATTTAAATTATTTACTTTTTTGGTCCTGATTTCTTTATTATTTCTCACCACTATGGTTGTATTTTTACTTTTTAAAAAATTTTCTCCCACAGTTGTATTAACTGTTAAAACTGCCAATTCACTATTATTGACCATATTTCCTACCGAGAGGTATGAATGTAATGTCAATGGATTTGATTTGGATATATCTAAAAGATACCAAAGGATCATCAATGACAAAAGAAATTCTCCTGTGGGTGCATCCATGTAAGTGAAAGAGTCTAAAGTCCAAACTCCCTGAGCAGTAAGTAACTGTGGAATATTAGAAATTAAATTAGCCCGAGGTGTTCAAGATTAATAAATAGAGACTGAAGCTTAGTGTGCATTGATATGAGTATTAATTACACTTGCTAAAAAACTGTTGAGATTTAATAAGCATATTCTCCAGCTCCCATCTCACTCCTCTCCCTCTTGACACATCCCTTTATCATCTTTCTGTCTTTGCTACAAAACTTGCCTCCATTTTAATGCTGTTTCAGTCATTATGTTTCTTCCATATTTTCCTCTTTGTTTGAAAACATGCTGTATTAGTTTGCTAGGGCTGCATAACAAAGTATCACAGACTAGGTGCATAGAACAACAGAAATATATTTTCTCTCCAAGATCAAGATATCAGCAGTACTGGTTCCTTCTTTTCCTTCTTCCTTCTCCTTTTCCATCGATAAGATGGCTTATAGATGGCCATCTTCACCTTGTGTCTTCATATGGTCTGCCCCCTATTTTTGCCTTGTATCCTAGTCTTCTTACAAGAATACCAGTCATATTTGTTTGAGACCCATCCTAATGACCTCTTTAACACTAATTAGTTCTTTAAAGACCGTATCTCCAAATATAATCACACTGAGTAACCAGAGATTAAGATTTCAACAAATGAAAGTTGGAGGGACAATTCAGCCAATAAAACATGCCTAAAAATCACCCTAAATAAAACCTCTCCATGCAACTTTCCTCCACTGCTCCCTCAGCAAACTGATCTCTTCACTCTTTTGCCTAAAAAGAATTTGCCAGAGAATATTCTACATTTACTGTTTCTGTATTGGCACCTTTTATTGAACTCTTAAAGCTTTTACCTTCAATGACGAGAAAATTCATTCAAAATATTTCCAAATAGTGTTTTCATTTTTATATATCCTAAAAGTGCTACATAACATTATTTGATTACAGATCAAATATTTCTGCTATTTTATAATGGAATTTGTTTTCTGTAACGTTCTTCTTTATGAGTCAAATCTTGTATCACTTGTAAACGCCTTTTTTCCCCCTGAAGAACTATCACCTATTATGTTATCTATCACATGTCCTGATACATGTCAGGAACTCATAGTTTAGTTAAAGTCTTTATAACAATATTTCTGTCATATCCTACAGCAAGGTTCATTTGTTTGGTTGATTATTAGTTTTTGTTATTACGTGCTTTGTATTTATTTCCTTTCCTTTTGTTTTTAATGAAGGTTCCATGATTTGCTCATCAATATATATTCTATGCCTAGATATAAGGTACAGTTTTCTAGGTAAATAAGTGCAAAATAAGGTGAAAATATGAGTTGGCATAATGCACAAATATTTACTAAATAGATTGTATTTACTACTAGGAAATTTTACAAATGTTGGATATTAAGCAGTGACCAAAGCAGACATGGTGTCTGTTTTCATAAAGTATATAATCTACTGAAAAGACAGAGATATAAACACTGGATAAATACAAATAAATATCTATTATAACAGGTGAAAATAAGGCTTGAGAGACATATATAACAGCATCAAAGGGATATGAACTGATGTAAAATGGCTTTAGAGCAGAGAACTAAATATAGGGGAAAAATGAGTCATGCAAACATTTGAGAATGACATTTCAGGAAGTGCAAACAGTGTGTGCTAATCTTGGAATATCAAGGAGTAGGAAAAAAGGTCAAAATGTTGAAGCAGAATGAAGAGTGAAGTAGATGAGTACTAGCATATTAGATCCGAGTGCCAAGATCATAGAGGGACTTTGTGCCTTGTAATGACTTTGATTTTGAGTATGATGTTAATGTTTTGAGTAAAGGACTGATGTGATGAATGTATTTTTAAATGATTACTGTCAACCTGACCATAATAGAAATGTCTGAAATAGGCCAATGTTCTAAGCAAGAACAATAAGAAAAGCTGGATAATTTTTTTTTAATGATTACATAAAAGAACTGGTGAATTTCACAGAACTTGATGAGTCAAGGTTCTAGAGATAAGGGAATCACAGAGAGGTAAGCTGATATTTCACATCTGTTTCTCCAAGCAAATTTGCTGATTCCTCAGCAAATATGCTACAGTAGGCCAACATCAAGAGCCATAAAGCCAGAATAATTTTGGACTTCTCACATGACTAAGAGGCAAAATTGGAGGTGAGAGCTGGCATAGCCATGGCATAGAAATAACTTAAAATCTCAGGAAGGAAAGGCAAAGAAGCAAGCTTGAGCCCTGTACTCTGCAGATTTTCCAACTGAGCTCAAAAAGGTTGAAGATAAATAACAGCACAAATACTAATTTAGTAAAATCTATGCTAATATCAAATGCATTCATTTTTAGTCAAGAAGTCATATACAAAGCTACTTTTCCATAGTTAATTCACCAGGACGATTAAATAAATCTGAATTTATAGGCACCTCAAACTGTGGCTGCACAATTGTTAGACAAATACATAATCATGTTAAGAAACTTTATTACACTCTTGATGAGTGTCTTAGTCTGTTTTGGCTACTATAGCAAAAATACCAGAGGTTGGGTGGCTAATAAACATCTCTGGGTATTGGAAAGTCTGAGACCAGGGCACTGGCAGATTCAGTATCTGGTGAGGGCCTGCTTCCTGGTTCATAGACAGCCATATTCTCTGTGTGTCCTCCTACGGGGAAGGGGTGATGGAGCTCTTTGTGCTCTTTTAAAAGGGGATCAATCCCATTCATGAGAATTCCATCCTCATTACCTAATCACTCCCTAAAGGTTCCACCTCCAAACACTGTCATCGGGAATTAAATTTCAACATAGGTATTTAGAGGAGAAGGCATAAACATTCAGTAAATCACAGAATAATAAAACATGCTGACAAACTTAAAAGCTATCAAATATGGTTTGAATAATACTCATTAAAAATTATAGATTCACAGAAGACTAATCAAGAAAAGTAAATAAAAGCACAAATCCCAAATAGCTGACATGAAAAAGAGTGTATCATTACAGATCAAATGAACAAGAAGATGATAAGCAGGTACCAACATGTTTATATAAAATTGTAAAATTTAGACAAGTGGATTCTTAGAAAAATAATGATTCTCTGTAATTGACAAAAAAACCGAAATCTAGACAGATATTATTTATTAAAGAAGTTGAATCTTTCAAATGTCCCAAAAGGTAATTTTTGAAACAATTTAGTTTTACTGGAGAATGCTTCCATATTTTAAGGAGAAAGTAGCAGGAATCATAAATAACCCCTCTTGAAGTTAGAAAAAAAGAAAGCATTTTCTAGGTCATTGTTTGAAAATGGATACATTTATAATTCAAATGTCATAATAATATTATTAAAAAGAGAAATTCTAGGAATAAACTTAACCAAGGAGGTGAAAGACCTACACTTTGAAGCCTATACAACATTGATGAAAGAAATTGAAAATGACACAAATGGAAAGACATTCTGTGCTCATAGATTGGAAAAACAAATATTGTGTAAATGTCCTTAATACTCATACAAACTACAGATTCAATGCAATCTCTATCAAAATATCAAAAGCATTTTTCCACAAAATTTCCTAAAATTTGAATGGAACCACAACAGACCCCATATGAGGAGGCTAGTTTATGCAATGGGAAAAAGACCATCTCCTCCACAAATGGTGATGGGAAAATTGGACAGCTACATGAAAATGAGTAAAATTGATCACTTTTTTACACTGTAAGCAAAAATAAACTCAAAATGGATCAAGGACCTAAATATAACACCAGAAACCATGAAAATCTAGAAGAGAGCACAGGCAATAATTTCTCTGATATTAGCCTTAACAATGTTTTCCTATATATGACTCCTGAGACAAGGGAAATAAAAACAAAAATAAAGTATTGGGATTACATCCAAATAAATAGCTTCTGAACAGCACAGAAACAACCAACAAAACTAATATGCAACATACTGAATGGGAGATGATATATTGAATAAAGGATTAATATCTAAAGTATATAAAGAATTGATATAACTCAACACCCAAAAAACAAATAATCCAATTAAAAATGGGCAGAAGATGGGGTACCTGGGTGGCTTAGTAGATTAAGTGTCCAATTTTGGCTCAGGTCATGATCTCACCACTCATGGGTTCAAGCCCTGTGTTGGGCTCTGTGCTGATAGCTCAGAGCCTGGAGCCTGCTTGGGATTCTATATCTCCCACTCTCTCTGCCCCTCCCCTATTCTCTCTCTCTCTCTCTCTCTCTCTCTCTCTCTCTCTCTCAAAAAATGAATAAATGTTAAAAAAATTTTTAAATGGGTAGAAGACATGAACAGACATTTTTCTAAGGAAATACAGATGGTTAACAGACACATGAAAAGATGCTCAATATCACTCATTATCAGGGAAATATAAATCAAAATTGATTGAGATTATCACCTCACATCTCTCAGAATGGCTAAAATCAAAAACATGAAAAGCAAGTGTTGGTGAGGATGTGGAGATAAAGGAAACCTCTTACACCATTGATGGGAATGCAAACTGGTGTAGCCACTGTGGAAAACAATATGGAGGTTCCTCAAAGAGTCAAAATAGAACTATGTTATGGTACAGTAATCATATTATTGAGTATTTACACAAAAAATTACAAAAGCATTAATTCAAACAGAAACATGCACTTCGAATGTTAATTGCAGTATTATTTACAATAGGCAAAATATGAAAGCAGCCCAAGTATAAGGAGATGTAATACATACATACTATACATACATATACACACAATGGACTAGTCTTCAGCCATGAAAAGAAAGAAACCTTGCTAATTGTAATAACATGAATGGTGCTAGAGAGTATAATGCTGAGCTGGATAAGTCAATAAGAGAAAGACAAATACCATATGATTTCACTCGAATGTAAATTTAAGAAACAAAACAAAGGGAGAAAAGAGTTGGAGAGAGAGAGAAACCAAGAAACAGCCACTTAGCTATAGAGAACAAACTGATGGTTACCAGAAGGGAGGTGGGTGGAAGGATGGGTGAAAAAGGTGATGGAAATTAAGGAGTGCACTTGTTGTGATGAGCACTGTGTGATGCATGGAATTGTTAAATCACTATATTGTAAACCTGAAACTTATATAACACTTATGTTAACTAACTGAAGTTAACATAAAAAAACTTAATAGAAATTAAAACAAACAAACAAACAAAAAACCCTCAGGGCACCTAAGTGGCTCATTCAGTTAAATGTCTGACTACTGGTGTCAGCTCAGGTCATGATCTCAGAGTATATGATTTTGAGCCCCGTGTTAGGCTCCATGCTGACCATCCCCCTCCTTGGGATTCTCGCTCTCCCTCTCTCTCTGCCCCCCAACTCACTTTCTGTCTCTCTCAAAATAAATAAACTTAAATAAAGAACCTCAAAGACAAAACTGTCTACAAATGCTAATCATATCCAGTTATGCATTAAAAAAAGAGTAAGCAACTTGTATTTCAGGAATGAAAAATTTGCAAAATAAAATAAGTTCAGGGTGTCTGGGTAGCTCAGTCAAATATCTGACTCTTCATCTTGGCTCAGGTCATGGTCTCATGGTCTTGGGATCAAGCCCCACATCTGGCTTTGCACTGTCAGCATAGCTGTTTGTGATTCTTTCTGCCTCTCTCTCTGCCCCTCCCTGGCTTGTTCTCTCTCTCAAAATAAATAAATACTAAAAATTAATTAAAAAATTGAAATTCAAAAAATGTGACAACTCTTCTCATGCAAAAAATTAACTTTAAAAATGATATTATTCTTTGAATATCGAACTAAAAAGTGTTTGATAAAACTCAACATGAATTCCTTTAAAAGTCATAGCTATAAGGAAACAGGAAGGTTTTTTATTTCTGTTTAAATGTTAACTACAGAAAGCATATTTCAAAGAACATAGTTAATAATACAAATTTTAAGCTTTACCCTGGGGTCAGGAATGCAAAAGGATACTCTCTATCATCATTTATAGGAACATTGTGCAAGTTCTTGACACTACATTAAGGCAATTAAAATAAGCTAAAAATATAAGGATTAGGAAGGAAGAAATAAAATTATTTTTCATAAAGTATATGATCATAATATAAAAATTTCTAAGAACATACAGATTGTTAGAATGTATAATTTAGCAAGTTGTTAGATAGAAGACCAATTTTCACATATTATCTATATCCAGCAATAGACAAAAATTAACTAAAATTTAGAAGTGAATCAATTTATAAGAATTCAAAGTGGATGGTAGATATAAATATAAATATAGGTAAATACTATTTTAACTTTGAAGTAGGCAAAATTTGATAAACTGGATACAAATATCAATAGTAATAAAGGAAAATATAATTTTAACTATATTTACACCTTTAAAATGACAGGACAAGTCTTATAGAACATGTTTGTAACAAACAATTTTGACAAAGGACTTGGATCCATAATAGTCAAATAACCCCTACAAAATAATTGTCAATTCTATAGAAATTGGGCAAAAGTCTTAAACAGGAACTTAAAGAGTGCCAAATGGTCAACAGACATACATAAAGATATCCAACTTCAATAGTGATGAGGTGGGTACCTGGGTGGCTCAGTCACTTAAGTGTCCAACACTGTGCTGACAGCTCAGAGCCTGGCACCTGCTTTGGATTCTGTGTCTCCCTCTCTCTCTGTCCCTCTCGGTCTCTCTCTCTTCTTCAAAAATAAATAAACATTAAAAAAATAGCGATGAGGGAAATGGACATTAAATGACAACTAGATACTATTAATCACATGTAATGACAACATAAAAAACAAAGTACCAAGTATTGGTCAGAATATACCTCTGGTTAAGAACTCCTACATGGCTGATGGTGTGTGAATCTGTAAACCGTCACAGAGACTGTGTGGCCCGTATCTACTGAAGTTAACTTGTGCATCCCTCCCAATTCCATTTCAAGATACAAATCTAGGACAAAAGCATATATATTTTCCAAACGTTCAAAAAATGTTCATGTAAGCATTATTTGTAAAAGCCCAGTTTGGAAAAAAAAAGTCAAATAGTAAATCGATATACAAATGTGGTTTAATGAGAACATTAGCTCTTGGGGAAAGATTTGAAGATGTAGGGGAAAATATACAGAAGTTGATATTAGACATCATAACATTAAGAAGTCTATCAGACATTAAAGTAAAAACTATTTGGCAATAAGAGGCTCAATTGCAGGATTAGAATAAGGCAATTAGAGTTTACATTGAGACATAAATTTAGAAACATCACTTTGTGCATAGCATAATAGTCACGGGACTAGATAAAATCAGCTAGAAAGTAAATATAGAAAGATGAGGTGGCCAGGGCACCTGCGTGGCTCAGTCAGTTAAGCGTCTGACTTCAGCTGAGGTCAGGATCCTACAGTTCATAGGTTCAAGGCCCACATCAGATTCTGCTGACATCTCAGACCCTGGAACCTGCTTCAGATTCTGTGTCTCCCTCTCTCTCTGCTCCACCTCCACTCATGCTTTGTCTCTCTCTGTCTCTCAAAAATAAATAGATGTTAAAAAAAAAGAAAGAAAGAAAGAAAGAAAAGGTGGCCAAGAATTTGGCATTCCTAAATTTAGATTTAATAAGATGAAAAACAAGCTAGGAAGATTAGGAAGGAATAATGAACCAAGAAAGATGATGTCCTGACACCACAAGAACTGTTTGAAGAAGTTTCAGGTATGTATTTTAAATTATTAAAATGAAGACTGAGACTTGAATTTCAACTTTGGAAATACAGATACCATTGGTGATTTTAACAAGAATTGTTCATAGTGAGTGCTGACAGTAAAATCTGAATTGGAGATGATGCAAGAAAGAATGGGAGAAGAGGATGTAGAGGCTGTAAGACAATGCTTTGATCATTTGACTCTAAACAAAAGCTAATAAGACTCAGCACTGAATTTTTTGGTGGGGTTACATGGTGAGATTTATTTTTAATATTTTTAATAGTGGAAATGCTTATAAATGACAAAAATAATATACTAAAGAGGATAAGTTAATGATGAAGGAGTTTGAAATGTTAATAGCATGAGCAACATTCTTGAGTAGATGAGAGGGAATCCAGAGTATTTATGGAGAACTTGGCCTTATGTAGCAACAGAAACATTTCAACTGACATAGCAGAAGACATACGGGTAGCCTGCAGGAAGTGAATATAGATCAGGTGGAGTGTGCAGATGAAGGACTTAATTCAACACCCTTATATCCCATTGTTATCGCTCTGCATTTTCTATATTACAGGGAGGGTTTTAAATTTTAAAATATGGAATCAAATGGAGATCAGTATTCGCTCCAAGTTTGTTTCATCCACATAGTTTTCCAAGCAAATAATAGATAATTATCTACCAAGTGCATGTGTACCAAAAAAATTCAACCTGTTTAAAAATTATATTCACCCTCACTGAGCAAAATCTCATAAGATTCTTGATAATATACTGAACCAAATTTCTGTAATTACTTATATATGTAACTCTCATCCCAAGTTAGTGATGCATGTTATATTTTATGACCATGTTTGAAATTGGAATTCATTAACCCAGCAATGAGCATCAATGGGAGATGTGGTCCTGGATATGGAATTTCAGAGAATAATTGTCTCCTTCCAGCATAGAATCACATCTTTGTTAACAAAGAATATAAAATAGAAACCTCTTCAGCTAGAGAATACAGGTCATTGGAAGTGAGAGGCCTCTCCAAATTATCTGCAATTCCAAGATACCCTTAACTGACGGTATATTCTAATCAACACCCAAATTTTACATAACAAACCAACTTGAGCCGTGTACTACACCCAACTTCTGTAATATTTCAACAACATTCAGAATGAATCTCTGAATCTGGATTTTTATCCTTCTTCCTCTATTATCAAAGGAGTCTGTATTTATTTTTTTCCCCTGCTTAGAGTCCAAATTAAAATTCATTCCATTATTTCAAGCAAGATTTTAAAAATTTGGGACTGTTTTTCTTTATGTTTACCATTCCACTGTATCTGAAACAACTATTTCCCTACACAGTTCTGCTATTGCTTATATCCTATAAAAATGGTCTGTGGAAACAGCCCGCTTTCCACAGAGCTTCCGTCAGTGGGAATATTGTTTCAGGGGATTAGAAATCAAGAGTTGGCTGGATATTTTATTTATTTGTTTGTTTATTTATATCTGGCTGCCAATCATGACCATTTTATTACAATGCAGGGGGTGCATTCCTGTTTGTTTTTGTTTTCCCTTATGGCACCTCACGGTCTAAGACAAAGAATTCCAAAACCATAAACTTTTCGCTTAGACTTCATTGCTGGCAATTAGTACCTGCCAGCTCTCAGGTACTAATTTCTTTATTACTTTGTTACTTTAACTTATGTGAGATCCATGTACCAGAAACAACTGAATAAAATAAAGGGGAAATTTGAGTGATAAGAACTTCTTGGAAAAGTTCTCGGGCTGATTATAAAATCAAAGGAAGAGCTGAAGAGATACTCCCTCAAGAAGGCAAAGGAAAGAAAAGATCTGGGAATTTCAGCATCAGGTGTTGGATGTCTGCCTTCTTTTTTGATTTTCATGAGGCAACTCTAATTCCAACTTAACTCTAAAGGCCTTCGCTCTCAGTGTATTGTCTCATAATTTTTAGAAGCCTCAATGACAAACTATAAGTGATGCAATATCAGTCATATGCTTGTGACCAGAAAAAAGAATATATTTTACCAGATATTTGGCCAGGGAGGCAGGTGGGAAGCTTGTGGTTACATGTAGGAAGTATGTGATATACAACATGCATGCTATGTATGATAATACAAGAGCTTCCATCCTAGAAGATTTAGAGAACTTCATCCTTCTTTTGTCTTTTGTCTTCCTCCTTCACTTCAATTGGTTGTCAGGTCTTGTAATATATATTTTAATTATACCACCTAAAAAAAACCTTCAAATATATTGCTTCTTCTCATATTCTTGGGATGAGAAGGGTAATCCCTTTTCTATTTTTTCATCTTCCAACCCAATTTCCATTGGCTTTATTACACAAGTCTAAAACTGTGACATATGACATTCCAGTCTCAAAACAAATTTAAAGTCAAACATTTCTTGACATTGCCTGCAGAAGAAAAGGGCATTCTGTGCAGAGGAGAAGAAAAGCAGAGGTAAAGAACTGTGGAAGTTTGAGATTCATTTGGAGCATCGTGAATATTCAGTTTATTAGTATTCTTCCTAAAATGGGAAAGTACAAAAGGTGGATAGATACATAATCACAGAGGATAGTGCCTCCCAGAATCTGCTAAGAAAAGATAGGTTCATGGTGCCTCAACCATTTAAAAATGCATTTCAGTTTAAAATTTATACTATTCATAAACTTTGAATTATGCCAGTGGTTTTAAAAATTTAGTTTCCAGCAAATGATTTAGATTGCTTCATAAAAATAGTCTCCTGCTACTTTGGTTCATAGTGTCTTTTTTGAGCCCTTAAATGGTATATTTAACAAACACCACACAAATTCTAGAGCAGGCTCTCTGAAGACAACAAGTTGACAAGAATTCAATTATACCTCCCAACATTTGCCAATCACAGGCATAAATGGACGTGATGAAAATAGTTATCACTTAGTGGTTATTGTTTGATAATCATGTACTTTTGAAAGGTTGAAGGAAGTCTTTCCTCCAGAACTCTAAACTTTTGCAAATATCAATTAATATACTGGTAGACTTCATGTCATAATTATTACAAAAAGGAAGATCAATTATTTATTATCACCTTTCTCTTATAAAGAAATAGAGGGAAACTAAGACTTAGGCATCATCACAAAATCACACAGCAACTGAGAGTCAGCTCCTATTTACTATTCATTTCACTCTCTTAAATTGCCATTATATTAGCTTTCAAAGAATGCTCCAGAAAAACAGAGGCATAAAAAGGAATAATATAGAGGTTAATTTCACCAAATAATATAAGTATTTTTTCTTTATTTTTTTATCAGCTGAAAGCAGCATAGGAGTATTATTCCTCCTGGTGTTTTTCAAACAGGCTCTTTTGCATGATAAAACAATTTTACTCTCATTAGCCTATTGTAGCATTTTTTGTTTATTTCCTATCCATCTCTATTCCAAATGTGCACCATAGAGGTTTACTTTTCTATCCATCTGCTGTGGCAATCCCTTCCCGTCTATGCTAATGATAGAAGATGGATATAAAAAAAGGGTCGTGTGGTTGTTTTAGTTGAGTTTTGTTTTGCAATGCAGAGGCACTTGGAGCAGCAGGTCAATGAATTCTGGGACTGCATCTTTTTGACACATGAGACCTTTGTGGGATGAATCAAAGTTAAATCCCATGAATAAATGCTAGTGTTTAATAATCATTCCATTTATGGAAGCCTTATTGTGAATTCATAAAAGCAAGGACAGCATTGCCTTGCTAGTCCACAAATCACCAACATAAGCAAGGCAATCCTGAGTAAACTGAGCTGGACAATATAGCCTGCTTGGCTGTTGCTGGTATTTAAATATGAGTGGGAGAAGTAAAGACTTGGAGAAGCTGTCCTAAAGCAAGCAAACGACAGCTCCCACAAGTAAAGGGAAAAATGTTAAAACAATAAATGAAAGAGAAACAATTACTTGCTCATTACAAACATGTCATAATGCATTCTTTATTTTGATTGTAGAAAATTAGCCATTGACTACCAAGAACAATTGATTTTCCTTCACAGCTGTTTTCTAATTACATCTGAACAGTGAAAATTCAACTGCAGCCATTCAGCTGTACAAAGAGAATTTTCTTGTATTATTGTTGCTGTTGCTGCAACTCTGCCCAGCCGCAGGACTATAGTTAGATGTTCCACACTGTATGTCTGTGGTGTTTGCGGTGTAAACCATGCTTTTCAGGGATGTTATAAGAACTCAAATATTTGAAATTGCATAGGGCTGGACTTGGTATACAAGCTGTTTGCCCAGATGCTATTACGTAGCTTTCTCTTTCTTTTTACCACCACCATCAAAACAAGAAAAAAATAATAAAGATAGCTTAAATAGGAACATCCGTTTCTTAGTCACTGCAGAGTCGTCAAGTGGATCTATTTTTGTCACTGTGGTTTCTGATGAGTGTTTTGGCACAATCTTGCTGGGAGGGCGGAGGGTGATGGGCAGTTTCCTGTCGGTTGATGCTGTGGGTAAATTCTAAGCAAAGAGCATGGAGATTATTAACAGGCAGGATTCCAAGGTTTCAAGGAAGAAATTGGAATTTTGGATGTTTTTTCCTAAGCTCTTCAGCATTTCCTCCCCAAATGATTTCAGTCTTAAATAAGGCCAGAAATGTGAAACATACTCTTCGTAATTTTCTAGGACTTGTGGTTAGTGAATTCTGAAAAAAAGAGGTAAGCTACTTCCATCAAAGCTTAGGTTCTTCAATTAATCCTTGTCATATTTTAGGTGAAATCAGCAATGCTAACAATTATACAAGAGGAAAGTACATTCTTAAAATACGTTTATTTTTTCCCAATGACATAGTTAAAAAAATAATTGAACTATACAAGCCAGGGTTATTTCAGCAAAAGCTGGTCTCTGTCATTTATTAAATATTCGCCCTTCAACTCAACCACAGAAGTGATCATTGGATGAGGACTTTTCTAAGTCTTGAATGAGAACACTATCCTCTGTCATCCCTTAAGTGATGCAGGGTAACTTTACAATTGCTATTTTATTTGGAAGACTTGAGGAGTACTCACTCCATGGTCCATCATATCTTAATATTACTTTTGCCAAGATTAAAGTTAGGGTCAGATTTTTATCTCAGTTTTTCAATGCTTTTCCAATTTTAGATTAATTTCAGTTGTGACTTTTAGAATATAAAGTATAAGAAGAAATAAAATAATATAAAACTAAGTTGTCAAGGAAAAACCAGAGCTAGATAGTAGTTAAAGCATGAAAACAACAACAACACCCAGATTTTACTCAGCAACTGCTGAGAGGGGGAAAGAGACCTCAGTATATATAACTGGGCTCAATTTCAAATACAATATGGGTAAGTGGGGATTTATATTGAAGCAGCAGGTTGAAAGGACTGAGGGATGGAAAATTACAACATGAAATATCAGAGGTAAGTGGGGATTCTGCCTTAGGATGATCTTGCTAAGGACAGTCCAGAATGAAAAGATATCACTCAGGAAATAGGGAAGATAAGGAATTTGGTCAGATATCAAGGGTGATCACATGATTAGGGTGGGGGATTCTCAGTAAACTCACCTAGCAGAATTCTAGCTAAAACCAGACTACTGAGGACATGTCTAAGTATGAGGCCCAGTCAGGTTCAAAGGAGCCAGTATAGAGTTTGGCCCAGAAGACAGTCCTTGTCAAAATGTATTAACATCACATTAATTTTATTTTATTACATATTTCTCAATTTTTGACATTATGAAATACAAAATCCATTAGCACTGAGTTTTTGAAACTCTAAAAAACAATTTTTTAAATAGTGAGGAAAAACAATGATAGCTTTAAATATGATGAGGGTACACAGTTAATAGGACCAATTTTTTTAATTCTAGAATTTTTCTAACATAACCATATAAGCCATGACTAACACAGAAGCATTCACTAGCAGTATCAAGGAATATCAAATATCCACCATTGAATACTGTAAGTAGTGCACATGTACATGGAAATGGAGGCCAGAACAACTGTTGGAGAGTGGAGGGATGAAGATAGAAAAGTTGCTTTATGAAATCCTTAAGTAAAGGGATGAGCATCAGACTCATGATTTCAGCTCATGTCATGGTTTTGTGGTTTGTGAGATTGAACCATGTCCAGTCTTGGGATTGGAATTCTCTCTCTCCCTATGTCCCTCCCCTCTCTCTCAAAATAAATAAACAAACTTTAAACAATACATATTAAAGAAATCCTTAAATGAAGATATCTCAGGAAGCCATTCCTGACTTCGGCTGCCTACACCACAGAGGATAATCATCAGGCAGATCCCCTAAAGCTATGGACACATACCCACACCCACCATCTGCCAAAGCCCAGCCATTTTATTTCCACCACCACCCGAGAGCAATGTCTTCTACTCTAATACAGTCTCATGAGATAGCCTCTTACCAGTTGAACCCCAAAGGCGAGAAAGGTCAGGATATGTAGTTTCCAGTCTTTATGACTTTGGGAAAGAGAAAATCACTTAGAAAGTAAGAGATGATAAATTAAGAACAATATCTAGAAAAAACTACATTTAAATAGAGTCAGAATCCAATCCTGAAAGTAATGAATAGAAATAATCCTATCTCATGTCCAGTGTGATAACCATTGACTTTTTGCTCATAGTACCATAATATATCAGACTCCCCCTACATCAACTATTCAACATTAGCAGCAACAGTGTATCCCAAAGGAGGAAAGTGGGAAATAAAATCATGTAATTTATTTTTCTCTTCCTCCTTCTCTTCCTTTTACCAAAACAGCAGCAGCCAACCAAAAAAACAACTGCAATTTTGAAATGGCAATATGTCTGATATGGCATAAAATGAAAAAGAGTTTCTATATTTTGCTAACATTATTTATGACAAATTCATAGAAAGATATTATATTAATTGACAGGAAATATGCAGACCACAGTGTGCAGTTTGGGTGCGTGAGTCTGGGGCTAGAGGTACCATGAACATATATTATAAGAAATGTGGAAGCACAGAACATGTATGTTCAGCATTTTCCAGATTGATATTATAAAGAATATGGATTTTAAGTGTGGATATGTAAGAATATATATTATGGGCTATTATTAGAATGACTTTCTAAATTTTCAAGTAACTATGATTCACTGCTTATGGTACCTAGAGATACAGTATCATTTTAATACCTCACCAAGAACACAGATAGTTCTAAAACTGGGTGGTTATACTGGATAATCTCCAAGTTTTCTTTCAAATCTTATATTCTACATATGATTATAGTTGTAGTAAATTCTTAGAAGCCAAGATCAAAAATAATTTAAGGGGTGCCTGGGTGGCTCAGTCAGTTAAGCATTCGAATCTTGATTTCCACTCAGGTCATGGTCTCTGAGTTGTGGGAACAAGTCCTGCTTCAGGCCCCATGCCAAGTGTGGAGCCTGCTTAGGATTTAATCTCTCTCTCATTCTTTCCTGTCTCCCCCTCTCCCTCTAGCCCTCTCCCCCACACCCTCTCCCCCACTCACACTCTTTCTCTAAAATTAAAAATAATTTTAAAAAAAGAAGCAAAAGGTAAACATGGGGGAAAAAAGATAAGCAAACCAGGAAACGGAAGCAGAGGTGAGCCGAGGGATGGGCTAAGTAGATGATGGGTATTAAGGAGGGAACTCATGATGAGCTCTGGGTATCACATGTAAGTGATGAATCACGAAATTCTATCCCTGAAATTAATATTACACTGTATGTTAATAACTGGAATTTAAATAAGAACTTGAAAGAAAAGAAGAAAAGAATAACAATCTGTATATAATTTCAAAAGCCTCTTAGTAATCAATGGATGATGTGTTCCTTCTCTCTCTCTCTCTCTCCTTCTCTCCTGCCCCACCCCCTCCCTCACCAGAAAGGTCACAAAGAAGAGGTCATGTAAACTCCAAGAGAAAGGCAGCTTCTCCAACCCCAGGGAAGAGCTCTCAACCAGGCACCTACCATTCTGACACCTTGATTTTGGACTCCCAGTCACCAGAACTGAAAGAAAATGCCACCCAATTAGCACTATTTTGTTATGGCAGCCTGAGCAGACTAATACAGAGTATAATAAAATTGAATTGTTGATTCACCAAAGCAATTATACAATTTTACTTTCTACTTGATTTGTTGGAATTGTCTTGGAATGGACATTACCGTGGTCACCCACTCAAAACTTGATATATGTATTTATTTCCAAGTAGACATTTAAATCCCATTACTTGATAGTCAGTTGAATATGTGATCTTCACTTCTACCAAATTGTGGCACACCTTGTACTGACCCCATATAAGGTTATAAATGTGCTATAAGAGATTCAGGGAATATCATCAAACTGATACATATTCTTAGTTCTTCTAGATGGGAAAAAAAATCTTGATTTGTTTTGCTAAGATACTGTGAAAGAACAAAACAAACAGCTTCAGTGTGTCACTATTACAAACCATGCTGCAATGAACATTCTTATACTTTGTTTTAGTTTGAGCACCCCCACCCCAATCCACTGAGTCAAGAATTTGGATACAGACAATTTGTTTTGGAGAATATCCCTGGCACCACAAATGAGAAAACAGGGAAAGGAAAACAAGAGAGACAGAATGGGCAAAAAAATTATGTTTTATCAAGCCAAATACCACAGTGAGTAACTGGGATGCAAAAACCTCTGGGGATTGTATGAAATATGCCTCAGGATTATTGTGCCAGAGTACAGGGAGGCTGGAACATTTAGCCACCGCCTCTCCATCCCCTATGCTGAGAGTTGTCCTCAGCAATGTTAACACAGGCACTTCCTGACGGCTCCTGCATCCATTATAGACGCCCTATTTGATTCCAATGAAAGGCTCAACCACTTAAAAGGGCTTTAACCCAGGAAAGTGAATTTAGAATCAGTATGGTAGCAGATCAGTAGCTATTTATAGTAGCCAGTAGGCAGACTCAGGTAGGTGAAAAGGACATGATGTTTCCAGTAATTATCTTATAGCTGCATCTTCAGCTTTACCACAAATTGCCAAATTGCTTCTACCAAGGTAGTGATGCTCAAAGACAATTCTTCAGGAAAAATTAAAAGTTCCAATGGTTTGACCTTGTCACAAATATTTGCCATTGTTGAGGATTTTAATTTCTTGCCAACTTGTTAATGTAAATGGGTACTTTTCTGTATGTGAGCTTGTAATTCTCTGACTACTAGTGAGTTGGCCATCTTCTCAAACGTTTAACCTCCATTTTTATTCACTTCTTGACTGATTTGCATTTATATATATATTTTTTTCCTTTTTGGAGGAGTTTTTTTTTTTTCAATTTTTTAGGGAGTTATATATCTTAAATTCTCAGGGTCCACCCCATTTTTCTACATTTATTGCTGGTTGGAATGTAAAATGGTACAGATCATCTGGAAGAAAAAACTACATATGTATTTACCCTATGACAGCAATCATACATCTGCGCATTTATCCTTAGAGATATGAAAACTCTATGAGTCCATAAAAAAACTCTGTATGTCTTACCTCTAGGTAAGACCTAACCATTTAAAAGTTTTTTAAATAGTTTTTATTTATTTATTTTTTTAATGTTTTATTTATTTTTGACACAGAGCATGAGCGGGGAGGGGCAGAGAGAGAGGGAGACACAGAATCTGAAGCAGGCTCGATCCCACAAATGTAAGATCATGCATGACCTGAGCTGAAGTCTGACGCTTAACTAACTGAGCCACCCAGGGGCCCCAATAGTTTTTATTTATTTTTGAGACAGAGAGAGACAGAGCATGAATGGGGGAGGGGCAGAGAGAGAGGGAGACACAGAAACTAAAACCTAACCATTTAGAGTAATTTGGTGAATGATACGCAGAACGTCTCTGTACTATCCTTTATCTTTGCAAGTTCTTATTAAAATATAATTATTTCAAAATAAAATGTTTTTTTCAAAATAAAGTAAAAAAAGAAAAAGACTAACTGAAAATGTGGTTGTGCCATTTTACATTCCTATCAAAAAATGGATGAGTTTTTCTTTCAGCACATTAAAAAGGCCACTCTATCCTTGTTTGTATGGTTTCAGGTATGAGGTCTGATATATCCTTACCCTATTTCTTTCCAAGCAATTTTTCTCTTTTTTCTGCTTGCCTTTTATTTTGTTTTTGTCTTTTGTATTCCAATAACTTAAGTTTTTGTTTTCTCCTTTGGTTTTATTTTGCTAAACACTTCTCTGATTGCTAACACTGCTTGCTTTCTGAGAATACTAGAAAATTGTTTGCTATCTTTCACAAATTTGGAATGATCTTAACCATCATTTCTTCAAGTGTATTTTCATCCCATTTCCCTCTTTCTTCTTCTTTTGCCTCAGAAGTTATAGCTAGATTTATGTTAAAGAACATGATATTTCACAGGTCTCAGATCTCCTGTCTTATCTTTTCCCCACATTTTTCCCCTTTGCATTTCATTTCCTGGCTCTGGGGTAGGGAGGGATTCCTATTAGCCTACTGTCAAACTGATTTTTCCCTAGGTTGTATTCCTAGTCTGTTCAAAGTCTACTGATGAGTTCATCTAAATCTTTACTTTTATTTATTTTTTTTAATTTTTATCATTTCAATTTAATCTAACTTTATAGTTTCTGTGTCTCCACTAAAATTACCAATTTGATCTTTCATGTTGTCTAGTTTTCTCATTAGACCCTTTAACATACTAATCAATGCTATTTTAACCACCTTTCTGATGATTCCAAAATCTGTATCATATATAATATGGGTTTTATAATTAGTTCACCTTTTGGGATTATGAACTTTATTGTCTATATTTTACATTTTTGTTGACAGCTAAAAACGTTGTATAGGTCAGGTCAGTAAATACCAATATATACACACATAGAGACATATACATCCACACATACATACACACACATATACACACATTTTGCAGCCCATTGGTTGGTGGTAGTTGTCCCCTTTCAGGGTAGAGGGAAAGAGAGGAGGGTTCTCTGATGTTCTGAACACGGATCTAAGAATATGGCCTTTGGAAACGTTCCTGTCTCTCCCCCAGATATCTGTTGGCTCTAGTAGGCATGCCATCCCCTCGCCTGAGAGGCAAAGGTTTGTTTTCCTCTATCCCCTAACCCCAACTGCAGTGGGTTTCCACCAGTGCCCTTGGTCTACAGTTTGTTGTCTTTCACCCTGAAGATTAAATATTTTGGTCCAGAGGGAAGACAGGGAGATGAGTTGCAGGCAGATTTGACAGTGGCTGCACTTCTAATCCCCTCGCCAGCACCATGATGGAAAATTTCCCACAGTTTTCCCAAGGAGTCCTTGGAATCTTGTGGTATTCCTGGAGGAAATCTTGGAACAGCTCTGTGTGTGGCTCCCATTTGGCTTTTGCAGATGTTTTAAAATTTTCTAGCTGTATCTGCTTACTGGCTTAGATGGTTGCAGGGAGTATCTGTGCCAAAGAGGAAAATACTCAGGTTCTGCTTTTCTCTGAAGATCTGTCTCTAGATTTCAGGTTAATTGTGTATCTTGTGATCTCAGTCTCTTCTAAAACCTCAAGAAGAGTTCGTTAATTTGAAGTCTGTCCTTCCATTTTATTATAAGTGTGGCAATTACTCTCTTTTCATCTCTCTACATGTCTGAGCTGAACTGGAATAATGATCAATTATTTAACACTAAAAATTAGTTAAAAAAATTATACAGGGGTCCATTTTATTATTTACCAGTTTGGAAGCAAATCAAAACCAAAACCGAAACCGAAACAAAACAAAATACTACTTTTGAGGGAAAAGAAGGCCAGAATCTAGACTTGTGAGTCTCAGTCTAATTCATACAAGACTATATATAATTTTTCTTTATTTCATTCCATTAATTATGAGGTTTTATAAGACAAATAATATGGGAAACGCTAAGGTCTTTAATTTTGCGCTTATATTACATATAAATGTAACGTTTAAGAAACAAGTAGAAGTTTTGTGGGAAATCTGACACAGAGTACCTAAGTTCAATGTTATTGATTTTGTGACATTTTATTTCCTGAATGTGAAAAAATACATCGTCATCATATATTTTAACGACTTTTATAACAGATTATTTCTGAGAAGTATAATTAAAATATTTAAGAGCCTATAAATCAGAAACTGATTTTATACCATAAATTAATAATTCAAATGAATCACTATGCTCATTATTTTTATATTCTGTAACCTGCATTGATATAAATACAAAGGAATAAAACATTTATTTTTACATGAACGGATTGCCAGTTAGTAAAATGGACTAAATGAATATTCATCCTTTTCTACATTTAGAGGAAAAATAAGTCCCCAAAGGTACTCTAAACACTTCTAAAGAAGCATTGCCGATATTTATTGTATATCTGAGCTCATTTTTTTCTTTTGGTAGAGTTATGACTTGCTCTATAAACAAAATTAAAAACTAACTTACTTTAAGTAATAGCAGTGTGATTTTAGGGTGAAAATAACTATATTGATCAATGGGAAGAGACTGCAGAGTCCAAATGAGATATATATGGTTATTTTCCATGAAAGTGACAAGAAAACAAAGAGAAGGTAGTCCTTACTAAAGAAAAGAAAATTCTGAAAACATTAGACACCTATATATAAAAGAATAGCCTTCATTCCATATCTCATATGACAGACAAAAATAACTCAAAATGGATCAGGGAAATGAGTATAAGTGGTCAAACTGTAAAGCTTTTAGAAGGAAAGAGAGAAGAAAAAAATTGTGTCCCTGGTTTTGCAAAGATTCTTTACACAGGATACAAAATTTAGACTTCATAAAAATTAAATGTATGCTTCTCAAAGCAAATGGTTTAAGAAAATACAAAATCACTTCTGAGATGGATAAAATCCTTGTAAATCATATATCTGATAAGGGATTTCTATTTGAAGGATATAAAGGACTCTTTACTAATCATAACTCATTAATTGAATAAGTAATAAAAATGGGTAACGTATTTTATTGGACATTATACCAAGGAAAACATACAAATGGAAAATAAGTCCATTAAAAAGATACCCAGCACCAATACACATTAGGTACATACAGACTAAAACCACAGTAGGATGCCTCTATACCCGGCAAACGGGCAGAACTAGAGACTCCCAAGATACTCGGTGTGGATGAGAAAGGAGCCACTGGAACTCACACACGGGTGGTGAGAATGCAGAAAGGTAATTTTGGTGGATTCTTCTACCGTTTCTCACACAGTTACACATTGACTTATGTGACTCAGGAATTCCACTGTCGGTGCACATTGAAGAACATGAGTGGATGGTTCACAGAAAGGTCTGTCCTCAAATGTTTATAGCAAATACGTGCCAAAAGCCCCTAATTTATATTAAATGAATTCAATTCAAATGAATCTCAAAAAATAATCCTTATGCCAAAAGCCCCTAATTTATATTAAATGAATTCAATTCAAACGAATCTCAAAAAATAATCCTAAGTGAAAAGACATACAAAAGATAATGAAATGTATAATTCCTTTTATATACAATTTATAAAAAGACAAAAAAGTGATTGAAATCGGATCACTGCTTGGGAATGAGGGGATGGAATTAACTACAAAATCCCAGAGGATTATTTCAGGTAATAAAATTTTTGTTATAATCATTTTAGTAGCTGCACATATTTTTCAAAGCTCATCTAATTTTACACTTAAAACTGGTTAAATTCATAACGTATAAATTATGCCCAAATAAAAATGATGGGGAGGGTGTTGCCTGGGTGGCTCAGTTGGTCAAGCCTCCAAGTCTTGATTTCAGTTCAGGCCATGATCTCAAAGCCATGAGATCAAGCCACATGTTGGGTTCTGTGCTGACAACACGGAGACTACTTGGAATTCTCTCTTCCTCTTTCTCAAAATAAATAAATACACATTTAAGAAATAATGCTACAAAATACACATTATAAAAATACGCTACACCAAGGCAACAAACAGACAAAAAAGATAGTCTTTTCAAAATGGTGATAGATAACTGGACATCCTCACATAAAACAATGAATTGAGACATAGACATTGCACTCTTCATAAAAATTAACCCAAAATAGATTATATACCTAAATGTAAAATGCAAAACTATCAAACTCTTAGAAAATAATAGAGGGGGAAATCTAGGTAAACTTGGATATGAAGATAACTTTTTAGATACAACATGAAACTCATGATCTATAAAAGAAACAATTGATAATTGTAATGAAGCCCAACTTCATTAAATTTATAAACTTCTGATTGGTAAAAGACCTCATTAGGAAAATAAAAAGGGGCTGCCTGGGTGGCTCAGTTGGTTAAGTGTAGGACTTTTGGTTTTGGCTCAGGTCATAATCTCATAGTTCCTGAGTTTGAGCCCTGTATCAGGCTCTGTGCTAACAGTGCAGACCCTGTTTGGGATTCTCTCTCTCTCTCCCTCTCTCTTTGCTCTTCCCCGGCACATGTACATGTGTTCTCTCCCCCTTCGTCCCTCTCTCTCCCTCTCTCTCTCTCTCTCTCTCAAAATGAATAAATAAACTTAAGAAAAAGAAGAAGATAAGCAAAAAGGCTGAAGAAACCATGGAAGAAAATACTTGCAAAGATGTGTCTGATAAAGATTGATATAGAAAATATGCAAAGAATTTTTAAAGCTCAACAATAAGAAAATGAATAAATGCAAAAAACTTTAACAGACAACTCAGCGAAAAAGGTATATAGATGGCAAATAAGCATATGAAAAGATGTCTCATATCTTATATTATTAAAGAAATGCAAATTAAAACAACAATGAAATACCACTACACACCTAATAGAATGGCCAAAATCCAAAACACTGACAGCACCAAATGTTGGTGAGGATGTGGAGAAAGAGGAATGCAAAATGGCATAGCCACTTTTGAAAGACAGTTGGTGGTTTCTTACGAAAATAAGCATACTCTTACTATCCTTTATAATTCAAAAGATAATAATTTATACATATTCTAAAAATAGAAAAACTAAACCCAATTTCATTATTATGTTTCAAGATGCCCTATTAGTTATCTCTTACTGCCTTAACAAATCACTCTGAATTTAATGGCTTAAACAAGAAAACATTTATTATCCCAGAGTTTCTGTTTGTTAGGAAATTCAGGAAGAGCTTCTCTGGATGGTCCTGCCTTAGGATCTCTCTAGAGGTTGACGGCATGATTTCACACAGGGCTACAATTTTTTTTGAAGTCTTGACTGGGACTGTAGGGCGTGTTTCTAAAATGACTTATCTATATGGCTGTTAAAAAGTCTTCAGGTCTTCACAATGTGGATGTCTTCATAGGATGCTTAAGTACCTTCCACACTCAGCAACTCACCCTTTCAGAGAGCAATCCATAAGGGACAGATAATAAGGAAGAAGCTATGGTTCCTTTTGTGATCTAGTCCCTAAAAACATACAAAGTTGTTTCCAAATGAATTCTACGTGTTGGAACAAGTGCTTAAATCCAGCCTTCACAAAAGGTATGTAGAATTAGACTCCACCTCTTAAAAGGAGGAGTATCAAAAAACTTGTGGACAGAGTTAATTTTTTAAACATATTAAAGTTACAATTTAAAGACATTAATTAAAATATACTAAAATTAAAATATTCCTTAGAATACTTAAGGAATGAATTAGTCCACAATGAAATATAATTAAACAAACATCAGATACCAGTTCTTAGTTTTCTCTTAGTTTCCTTTTCCTGTATGTTGCTTTTTAAATCTAAAAAGAAAAGTAATCCAATAAAGAATATAGTGGTAAATGCTTAAATATGTTATTTTGCAAGATGTAATTTTCTACTTAAAGAGTCGTCTGAGTAAGGTGAAAAGAACATGTATTTTACTGGTGCTTATTATTTCTTAGTCTAAATTGACCTAATTTAGAAATGATAGTTGAGAATGTGATGATCATTTTACAATATATACAAGTATTGAATTACTTTATTGGACACCTGAAACAAATATAATGTTATATGTCAGTTAAACTTCAATAAAAAAGACAATATATTTTACTGTTGCTTAATATTGTTCAGTATCAGTTGACCCTAATGTAGAGAAGCACCAGGAAGCTGCCAGAGTCTTGCTGGAAAAGGGATATAAAACCAAAACAAAATGTGTCCCTCATTCTTTAGCTTGTGTTCTCTCCCTCTTCCCTCCATTTCTTTTTTTTTTTAAGATAAGAGTTTTATATTTCTTTTCTTTAAATTTTTTTAGCATTTATTTATTATTGAGAAACAGAGCATGAGCATGGGAGGGGCAGAGAGAAGGGGAGAGACAGAATTTGAAGCAGGCTCCAGGCTCTAAGCCAGCAGCCTGACACAGAGCTCAAACTCACAAACTGTGAGTCCATGACCTGAGCCAAAGTCAGATGCTTAACCAAGTGAGCCACCCAGGGGCCCCTCTTCCCTCCATTTCTAGAGCGCTGGAGTGATAACAAACAAGGGAGATAGTGACATCATAAAAGTAGACACACAGTATCTCCTTGATAAGTAGTTCACTTTTAGGGAGAGTGGCAGCAAATCTGAGGGTAGAAATTCTCACTGCAGCTGTATGTCTGTCTTGGCTGTATTCAACTCAGCTATTAAATTCACCAGAACAAGCAAAATTTTAGGCTTTAGCCCCTGTGTCTGTATATTTCCTGCTCTAGTTGTTCATAAGCATAATAATATAATCATAAGGATTATAATGGCTATGATATATTAAAAAATCAAATATTTGAAAAAGGAAAGCAAAACTACTATAAAAATGATTGGCAATATGAAGAAGAGAAAATTATAAGGAAGAACCAAAGGGAAATAGGTTTTATAAAAATATATCTGTATTGCAATTGTAAACGATTCAGTAGGAGGATTCTATAACAGAATAATACAGCCCAAAGTGGGATCTTACTGAACTGGAATATTAAGTTTAAAAACCTTTCCATAAATCATCAGAAAAGAATAAAAAATACTGAAAGGATAGAAACTCCAGGTGCCTAGAGCATAGAAATAGAGATGTAATTACATAAGAGTCCTAGAAAGAGCTAAAATATAGAGCAAAGGAAATATTTGATGTACTGAAGAGAACCGATCCAAATATTAGAGGGAGAAAAAATATTTCATATTAAAAAGTCTCATAGTACAAAGATCTTTTAAAACTCCACAGACACATAATTATGAAACTAAGATTTTCCTTAAAAAAGTCTCAACAAATCAATATTTGATTTATAAACAACACTAAGGGATATTTACACAATGGGATATTTTCAAAGTGTAAATGATTAAGAACAGTGTGCTACTATAATTTTTATCACAAACTAAACTGATATATAAAATAAAGATGTAATTAAGGAACTCAGGAGATTTAACATATAAAAATATTTATTAGAGAATCCAACATAGCTTTAATAAATTATGAATAATTACCACACTTTAAAATATATGTAATATTTTCAAATCAGCAAAAGAAAACTTTCTCTTTTTAAAATGAGAAAAAGCACCATGAATATAAAATATAAAACATAAATTTTAATTAGTCATGACTATTAAAAAATATACATCAATGAAATGTGTATTTATATTAATGACGCAAAAGGCGACGGCTTCGCCTGCGGTTGTTGGCCAGGAGACCTACGCAGAGCCTCTCCTCGTGGCCTTGACTTGTTCACAACATGTATCGCTTCCATGGGTGCTCAGGGCTGTAAAAGCAAACGCTCTGAGATAATCCCATGGAAACCATGTTGCCTTTTATGGTCTGTACTGGGATGTGCCATAGCCTTCTTGTTACCGTACTAACAAGCCCGCCCAGCTGAAGAGGAAGAGAATATAGACTCCAAGTCTCAGTGAGAGAGGAGTCAAAGAGCACATATGGTATGGGAGATATTACTATAACCCTCTTTGGAAAATATAATTTGCCAATCTGCCTTCTAACTGAAACAGTATACTTACTTCTCACAAACAACATATAGTAATACCTGCCCCCCAAGCCCCCAAGCCTTACCCTAATATAGCATCAGTTCATCAAAGCCCAAGATATCCTCAGGTAAATCTGTTTCAACAGTATATGAGACCCCTCATGTAGAAGTCTTTGAACATAATTTCTCTCAAACTTATGACCTGTGAACTAAGGAAACGAATTATCTGTCCTCCACTCAGGCACTGTACAAACACGGGACAGGCATGGAAGTGCTGATACAGATACTCCCACTGAAAAACAGCAGACACTGTCTAGAGTGTTCTCAGAATCAGCTAGGTGTCCCACTGTTTAGGGGTAAGTCCCCCTGCCTGGGAGTTCTTGGTGGCTCCAGGCACAACCTTCTGACATGGTTTTGCCCTTTCAGGCCTTCCTTCCCCCACCCCCGTAAGAAATGGCTTGCCTTTGTAACTGAGTAGTTTCCTCAGGCTGCCTGCCTGCGTATTCCTTAAAGAAGTGGAAAAGTCTTCATTTGTTTTATATTGTCTTTTCTGCTATCAACTCAATATATCATTTCTTGAAAATAACATGCAGGCTTTCTGGGTATCAATTTATAATATACTCCATTAGACAAAAGTCACATCCACAAAAACTTGTCACTGGGGACTCCCTTTGAGTCTACTATGAGACAAAGCCTCTCAAGATTCTTAGAAACCCTATTTTTTAACAGAGATGACCACAGAGCATGCTATTAAGATCCTTTTGAAGGTCTTTTGTGTGTGTTAAAGGGTCTCTGAGGCCTTCTGGGGCTTTTAAAAAATGGTCCTAAAGTTGTGCCCTTAGTTTCATCTTTACCATGACACATTTTCCTGACAGTGCCTGGGAGTTAATCTATGACTTGTGGCTATTTCTTACTTTATGAATCTTTCCCCACTCCCCCAAGGGAGTTTAGAAATGAGAAACTTTCATTTGCAAACTCTGCAAGTCTAAGACCATTTATACACTAAATTTTTCCCTTTCTCCTTGTATATTTGGCAGCCAAAAAATAGTGAGAGAGTACACTCAAAACTCTGCCCGGAGATCTCCTTAGATCATCATTCCATTTGTAAGTACATCTCCCACTTTCCTAGAGTTGTCAGTTTCATACTTTCTACCTCTGCATAAAAGGCTCTTCAGTTTCCAATAACACTGTGCTCACTCTCTTTATAAAGCCCTCCCCTACAACCTCCTCAAAATCTTTTATAATTTTACTAACACTATCTTTGATACCCCCTTAGGCTGTCATTAATAGTCTCCTCAAAGCCCTTCCAGTTTCTTCCCACTGACCAATAGCAACACGACAGCAAGGTATTTTAGAGTCTGTAAAGGCAGCCCCCTGTCCCCGATACCATTTTCGAGCCACCTATCTGTTTATGTGTAAAAATTTACCTCAAAAGTTAATGGAGGAAAACAACCATTTAACCATGCTCACAGACTCTATGAAACAGCAAGTCAGAATGAGCACAGGGATTTCTTTCTGTTCCTTTTTATGTAAGAACTGAGTGGGAAGGAGATTACAATGGCTGGCCAGGATGGAGACAAGACTCATCTAGAGACTTTTTAAAAAAATATTTTATTGTCAAACTGATTTCCATACAACACCCAGTGCTCTTCCCCACAAGCGCCCTCCTCCATCACCACCACCTCTTTTCTCCCCTCCCCCCTCCCCCCCAACCCTCAGTTCATTTTCAGCATTCAATAGTCTCTCAAGTTTTGCATCCCTCTCTCTCCCCATCTCTGGAGACTTCTTTATTTATATACGTACCTGAGAGCTGATGGTGGCTGTCACTGGAGGTAGCATGTGAACAAGCTGATAGTCTGTCATTCACCTACACATGGCCTTTACGTGTGACTTGAGCATCCTGACGGCAATAGCAGGCTTGGATTTCTTCTGTGACACACAGGGCTCCAAAGGCGAGAGTTCCACATATACCAGGTGGAAATTCAATTGCCTTTAGTAAGTGTAATTTCATGACATAAAACAAAATAATCTTTTGTTTTGTTGAAAACTCTGAATATGGGCAGGGCTTGGTGGGGCTGGTTCGTCTCTCTCTATGTGGGTTCATCTGGAGCAGCTTGACAGCGGGCCAGATGACTCAGTCACACAACTGGTAATCTGGGACTGGTTACAGCCTAGAAACTCACCCAGGCCATTGTGTGCATGGGGGGGTGGGCAGGGAGGAGTAGGGAGAGGACAACCTCATGGAGTTTCTCTCCTTGTGAAACTTTTCACAGGCTACTTGAAGGTCACACAAAACAGTAGCTCTGCTAAATGAAAAGGATTTTCAGTCGGGGCAAATGGAAACCATTTTGTCTTGATGGCCAAGCTTTGTAAGTCACAGGGCATCATATTTGCCATATCCACACAATTATTCAGATCCAGGAGGATATAACAGACGTTGCACTACACAATGAGAAGCATGTCAAAACTGCATTAGAAGAAGAGAATGTACAATGGGGGAAACTGTTTTACCCATCTTTGAAAAATGCAAAAATGCAAACTCTTATGCCACTCTACAATTCTATCCTCGTAGAAGCAGAAGAGAAAAAAGAACATGTATGTTATACATGATGTATACAGAATATACATATGTACATATATACATACAAACATATGCATGAACAATCAAGATGCTAAGATTTTTATCTTCATCTACATAATTGTTATATGAATTTTAGTACATTTTTAAAAATTTAATGCTTACTGTTTCTCTGCCTTTTGGCTAAGATCAAGTGTAAAATTTAATGCTTATTTATTTTTGAGAGACAGAGAGAGCACAAGCGGGGAAGGGACAGAGAGAAAAGGAGACACAGAATCCAAAGCAGGCTGCAGGCTCTGAGCTGTCAGCACAGAGCCTGACATGGGGCTTGAACCCACAATGAGATCATGACTTGAGCCAAAGTCAGATGCTTAACTGACTGAGCCATCCAGGCGCCCCTAGTACACTTTAATTAGAGGGAAATCTAAATGTCATTGTTTTGTGTCTGGTTTAAGTTTATTGTGCCAAACAGGTAAACTTAGGAAAAGATATGTTATGCAACACACAGACAGGGAGTTTATTTTGTTGTTGTTGCTGCTGTTGTTTCTTTGGGCTACCCTAGGAATTAAAATTTTGATTTTAGTTTTTGAGAAAATATGTGCCTTACACATTCCCACAAAATATATCAGTAAATGAAAATTATCTCAATTATTGTACCAAAGTGGAAATAAATATGACAATTAACTGATCTCTCTGATTAAAAATGGCTGTTAGTAGAATGTATAATATTGAGAAATATTTAATTTCCTTTCATGACTTGATTTTAAAACAAAGTCAATCTTAAACAGTTAAGCTTAGTAATTCACTTAAAATGATAACAAAATAATGGATTCTTAGAATCGGAACAAAAGAAGGCACAGCTGGATTTTTTTTTCATACAGAATTACATTTTATATCAGCAATTTGTAGAAGAAAGTCATAATCAGATTATTCTTAGTTTGTTCCATTCTTTTTTTTTTAATGTTTATTTATTTTTGAGAGAGAAACATAGAGAGCATGAGGGGGAGGGGCAGAGAGAGGGAGACAGAATACCAAGCAGGCTCACTCCATGCTGTCAACATAGAGCCTGATGAGGGGCTTGAACTCAGGAACTGTGAGATAATGACCTGAGCCAAAATCAAGAATCCCATGCTCAAGGGGGTGCCTGAGTGGCTCAATCGTTTAAGCTTCTGACTTCAGCTCAGGTCATGATCTCTCTCAGAGCCTGGAGCCTGCTTCAGATTCTGTGTCTCCCTCCCTCTCTTGTGCGTGCTGTCTTTCTCTCTCTCACTTTCAAAAATAAATAATCATTAAAATAAAAAAAAAAGAGCCCCACGCTCAATCCACTGAGCCACCCAAGTGTCCCTCCATGCTTAAATAATGTGACATCTTTATTAAAAACACATATAATTCTCCTGACTAGGTTACATAAATATAAATTAAATTAGAAAACATAAGTATGGAATTTAATGCCACAGTTAAAGTGGCACTAAACACTGATTAAACCCTGCATATATCTGGAAGCATCTGTGACTTTGAACAGGTACTTATTTTTATAAAGTTAGCTGCTTAATATGTCTAGGTCATATAATGCTCCTAACAGGCAGAGAAATTGATATATAAGAAAAACAATGTATCCTTATATGAGAAAAGGCTTTTTTTTTAGCTTACTGATAAAAAATGATTAAAGGAAGAATCATAACTCAAAATTATGTATCTGTTTTTAAAACATTACTTCTTCATACTTCTGTTTTGAAATATCTGGTGAAAAATTCAAACACTAGAAACCATAAGATATGTCACATATAATTGGCTTATAATGTTTTACTACAGAAAGGATGTGATTTTTCTCAGTTGATGTGATTTTATACTGACAATTTATCTATGCCCAAACCACTTTTCCCAGAATTCCCTTCCTTCTGTGATTCCAGGTTATGGTTAAGGACAGCAAATTTTTTTTTTTTTTGCGAGTCTGAAAAAGGAAAGAAGCATGAGCCACTCACCCTGAAGATTCTTAGTGCAATCTGCACTCCACTAGAGCTTGCTCAAGTTGCCCACCCATACACTGACTCACCCCTACTGGGTTGGCAGCTATGCGACCTCTCATCAACTCTCCTACCTCTACTGCTCCAAGTCATGGGTCAGACACACACACAGCCCCATGGTGATGGGTACCAGCAACTTCGCAAGAATCAAGAATTCTTTATTTTTTTTTAATGTTTAGTTATTTATTTGGGGGTGAGGGAGAGAGAGCATAAGCAGGAGAATGACAGAGAGAAAGAAAAGACTGAATCCCAAGCAGCCTCATGCTGCCAGGTCAGACCCCAACACAGGGCTTGAACAAACAAACTGTGAGATCATGACCTGGGTTGAAACAGAGTCAGATGCTTCACTGACTGAGCTCTGCAGGTACCCCAAGAATCTAGCCTTACTGAGGTTGGAGGGAATTAAAGACATGCACATGCTTCAGTTTGTCCCTCGCAGATCCAATTTGTGTTTGCTTTCCTCCATCTGCAAATCAAGTTTTTCCCAACCTGTCATCTGTTCAGACCTACAGCACTTTATGCTCATGGGCAGACACAGCAGCATAAGTCTTTCTTAGAATTATTCAACAGCTTCACAATTATGTAAGTCTTTCATTAAGTAAACCCTGTATTTCATATTACTTATATTTATAAACTTCTCTGGTCAAACCCTAACCAATACCAGGCAAGCCAGTGAAATCAGGTTTAGAACATGCTTACTCTACATAAAATCAGGGCTCCAATACTGTGTTTCCATAGTCTTTGTACATAAGATTTTCCATGTTTCCCTCCCCAATATAGCTTTCTTTAACCTTAATGAGAAATTCAAGAAATAGTTACTGGAAGAGGACACAGATATGTGGGAAAATTAATAAAATATGGACACCTTATTCTTCAAACATTCTGAAATATATATTATATATGAATATTATTCTCTTCTAATATTATTTGGCCATATAAACTACCCTGGGTTTATCTAGAATGGGATTTATAGAAATTGATACATAATAAAAATATCAAAATGTTTTATGGTTATAAAAAAGCTAATAACTCCATTCATTAACCATACTTTTTATGTGGTAAGAGGAAGATATAGAGTAACTGTAAAGATAAATTAACAATGCCCTCAACACTCAACATAAGCTTACCATAAACTTTGTTGAAAAAATGTCTTTCCTGCAAAGTTAAAGAACATTAATAATACAGTATCTCAGAAGAGGTGACATTTAAACTGGGTCTTGAATAACAGACAGAGGTTTTCTGGTACGCAGAGGACAAATAAAGGATACAGAGATAGAAGTAGCACCATAAAAGAATGGGGGGTGGGGATACAAAAGAGCACATAATGTCCAAGGAATTGTGACCAGCCTGACTGTGCTAGGGCTGCTCAGATTTGTGCTTTACATAGAGAATTCTGAAGTGAATGGGGAAAATAAACTGGAAGTGAGAATCTGAGAACAGGTCATTGGTTTGCAAGCTTAGCCATTAATAGTTCATGAAAGAGGCATTTTATATCATGAGCTTGAGATTCCCACCAGACATTGAGGAAAAGATATCTAGAGAGCTGATTTACATCTAGGCTTAAAGATCAGTTGAAAGGATGACTTAAACTACGATCCATCACTAGCATTTTGATTAAATTGATCAACCTAGTATTGGAGGAATAACAAGTTATTAAGAAATATAGATACCTTTTTAAAATGGATTTGGAGGAGATGTCTTATATTAACTTGGTTTCTAAGCTTAAGCTGAATGATAAATTAATGTTTAAGTCAATCTCCAAAAAAAGTTAATACATAAAAATATACAGTTATCTGAATAACCAGCTTCTTGAGCAGTAAAAGCATAATATTTTCTCTGAGAATGTATCTTTAGATAACCCTGGGGTCTCAGATTGCTTTTAGTTCTCTAAGATTAAGTTCTTAATGTCTCATAGATCTCTACTAAGATTATAGCTATTCTAATCTATGCTGGTGGAAGAAAAATAAAGTCAAATTCCTTGGGGGTATGATCTAATCACAGCTGAAACACGGCATCTGAGAAACTATTTCTCATAGACCAATATTGGCTCAATGCACACATGTTATTATTTCAATGGAAAGATGCTTTCATGTGAGAATGGTAGCTTTAATTTTACTGCTAGTCTATTCCCCTCTTTTTGAAACAGTTTCAAATATTCCATGTACCACATAACTTAAAACACACACACACACACACACACACACACACACACACACACACACACACAGAGAAAAGTATTTACTGTTAGCATTTTGTTTCCAAAAATTATTTTAGGGCAGTAACTCCTTTTTGGAATAAAGCAAAATTGATTTGTAATACACTAATATGAATTCAAAGATAGAAACCACTAACATACAGACTGATACATGGCAAATAGAAGTAAACCTAAAATTTGGGAGATTTACTGATGATTGAAGGGAAAGTTTCAAGTTACCAAGTACCAAAATATTAAGAATAATTATGGAAACTTCTTCAGAAAACTTGGGAAATAGATTGATTTACATTTCATTTGTATGTTCCTGTAAGCACACAGTGGGAGAAACAAAACGTTATCTCTATATCTCACACCTAAAGGACCAACAAACCAAGGAATCTCTGTAGACAATTACATACAGATTTAAAGACATTATATTATGTAAAAATAATAGGGGGATTATCTGGTACAGTATTTTAGAAAAGTACAGAAATCTAATCATACTACAATATTACAAAAAGAAGTTAAAAGAAAAAACATTTAGACAGTTTGAGGAGTACACTCCTGAAACAAAGATTTCATAATCTTAACGAAGTAATTTTGACATGCTTTTTAGTGGATACACTTAAATTCTGTATTTTTGGTATCAAAACAAAAATTAAGGCATGAAAACCAGAGTAATTTATTAATTCCATATTATTTAGTATTTGTGAACGCCATACTTTCTTTAGCCTAGAAGACCTATAAATAAAAACATTGTTGCTACTCTGTTCAAAATATTTTCAGTGCATTGATTAAAAGCTTTAATTAGGGACCTACTTCTAATTGTAGCATAAAGGTAGCTGAACAATTTTCTCCTACAGAAAACAAATACAAAAGTAGACTAAACTGTCCACAAGTGACTATTCAGAGCACTGGGGGGGGGGGGAAGAGTAAACACCAAATCTAGAGGTAATTACATAAGAAGAGCTGTTACTTCATCAGGCAGGAATCAAGGTAAGTCTGTGTCATTCTCGCCCTATGAGAAGGGTCTGAGAACCCTGCTGGAGTATAATTCAAGTGGAACTATACAGTTTGCTCAAATTCGAGCAGGTTCCTCAACCCAGATTCAGCTCCCTCACCAGATCTTATGGACTTATGGTAGCTGACTACTGTGCACAGAAAAGAGAAGACTTTCAGGAATCAGATTTGAAAAAAACTGAACAGGACATCAGTGACTACACAGGACGTTGGAGTCGTTGCAAACAAAATCAATAAACTTAAAAAAATAAACAGAAGGCAGAATCTTCTGTTAGAGGACTACAAAGTATAATCTACAATATATAGTTTTCAACCAGAAATTCCTAGAAAATAAAAAAAAATGCGAGGTCACTCATACTCAAGAAGAAAAACGAATCAATAGAAACTGATCCATTATGGGCACATAAGTTGGACTGAGCATACAAGTAAGTACTTTAAAGCAACTGTTTTTGTTGTTGTTGTTGTTGTTGCCGTTTAATAGTTTATTGTCAAGTCAGTTTCCATATAACACCCAGTGCTCTTTCCCACAAGTGCCCTCCTCCATGTCCATCACCCCCCTTCCATTTTCCCCCTTCCCCTTCAGCCCTCAGTTTGTCTTCAGTATTCAGATGTCTCTCATGATTTGCCTCCTTGCCTCTCCCTCCTTTCCCCTCTTCCCCTCCTCATGGTCCTCTGTTAAGTTTCTCCTGTTAGACCTATGAGTGAAAACATATGGTATCTGTCCTCCTGCTGACTTATTTCACTTAGCATAACACCCTCGAGTTCCATCCAAGTTGCCACAAATGGTCAGATTTCATTCTTTCTCATTGCCATATAGTACTCCATTGTATATATACCCCACATGTTCTTGATCCATTCATCAGGTGACAGACATTTAGGCTCTTTCCATGTTTTGGCTATTGTTGAAAGTGCTGCCATGAACATTGGGGTACATATGCCCCTATACATCAGCACTTCTGTATCCCTTGGGTAATCCCTAGGAGTGCTATTGCTGGGTCACAGGGGAATTCTACCTCCACACTGTTTTCCAGAGCGGCTGCACCAGTTTACATTCCCACCAACAGTGAAGGAGGGTGCCCATCTCTCCACATCCTTGCCAGCATATATAGTCTCTTGATTTGTTCATTCTAGCCACTCTGACTGGCATGAGATGGTATCTCAGTGTGGTTTTGATTTGTATTTCCCTGGTGAGTCATGCTGAGAATTGTTTTTTGTGTCTGTTAGCCATCTGGATGTCCTCTTTAGAGAAGTGTCTGTTTATGTCTTCTGCCCATTTCTACACTGGATTATTTGTTTTTCAGGTGTGGAGTTTGGTGAGTTCCTTGTAGATTTTGGATACTAGCCCTTTATCTGGTATGTTATTTGTAAGTATCTTTTCCCATTCTGTTGGTTGCCCATAAGTTTTCTTGACTGTTTCTTGCAGTGCAGAAGTAAACAACTATTTTAAATATTTTAAATAATTACAGGAAAAATATTTTAGTACTAATTGAAGTATACTAAGAATGATGAAACAATATCTTAGAGTCAAAATGAATAATAACAATTAAAACAAAACTTCCCTACATGTGTTAAATAGCATTTTGAAGATGGCAGAAAAAATAATTGCAGAGTTGAAGATATATTAATACTAATTATTTAATATGAAATCAGAGAGAAATAATATTGGAAGAAAAGTGAATGAAGACACCTAGAACTGTGGAATAATATTACGCAACTAATATATGGGTAATTGTCTCAGAGAGAAAAATAATAGCTGAAAATTTCCAAAACTGTATAAAAACTTTAATTTATAAATCCAACAAGCTCAATATAAACCCATAGAGAACTGAAACAAAGAAAATTAGATGTAGACACCCCACAAACAAATTGCTGAAGGCCAACACCAAATTGAAAAACTTAAACGCAGGAAGAAGCTAGAGAGAAATGGATCCTACATAAAGAAAGCAAGGATTTGTTAACAGCTAATGCCTCAATAGAAATGATAGAGAAGAGGGACACTTGAGTGGCTCAGTTGGCTAAGAGTCCAGCTATTGATTTTGTTTCATGTCATGATCTCACAGTTGATGGGTTTGAGCCACACATCAGGCTCTGTGCTGACAGTGCAGAGACTGCTCAGATTCTCTCTCTCCCTCTCTCTCTGCCTTTCCCTCACTTGCATGCTCACTCTCTCTCCCCCAACAAATAATAAATAAATAAATAAATAAATAAATAAATAAATAATAAAACAGAGAACAGAAAGTAGTGAAATGACAAGGTGAAAGTGATACTCACACACACACACACACACACAATAATAACAACTGTCAACCAATGCTCCTATATTCAGCAAAATCGCCTTTCAAAAATGAAGGCAAAATACAGATAGTTCTTGATTTTAAAGGTAATAAACTGAGAGAAGTATTGAAGACCTGCTCTACAGAAATTGAAAAGAAAGTCCTTTAAGGGGCGCCTGGGTGGCTCATTGGTTAGACTTCCGACTTCAGCTCAGGTCATGATCTCATGGTTTGTGGGTTCAAGTCCCGTATTGGGCTCTGTGCTGACAGCTCAGAGTCTGGGGCCTGCTTTGGATTCTCTGTCTCCCTCTCTCTCTGCCCCTCTCCCACTTCTTCTCAGTCTCTCATCAATAAATAAATGTTAAAAAATTAAAAAGAAAAAGAAAAAACCCTTCAGACAGAGAGGAAATGACACTAGGACTAGGTTGTAATCAGTTAGACAGAAAGAAATAAAGAGCACTAGGAAGAGAAATAATTTAAGGGCAATGATTAAATATTGATATATATTATTTTATTTTTCTCTTGACTTCTAAAATCCATATAACTGTTTAAACCAAAAAGTTCATGCATGCACACACACACACACACACACACACAAGCACACAGACGTGCATTTGCACGTGCATGAAAACACACACATCAGCAGAAAGAACAGGCAAGGAAATGAAGTTATTCTGAGAAAAAGTTGCTGTATTTCAACCAATGTAAGTCAATAATTACATGAAATAGGTTATTATCATTTAAAAATATATTTGCAGGAGCACCTGGGTGGCTCAGCTGGTTAAGCATCCGACTTCGGCTCAGGTCATGATCTCACAGTTCATGGATTTGAGCCCCACATTGGGCTCCGTGCTGACAGCTAGCTCAGAGCCTGGAGCCTGATTCGGATTCTGTACCTTCCTCTCTCTCTGACCCTCCTCTGCTCATGCTGTCTCTCTCTGTCTCTCAAAAATAAATAAAAAATGTTTAAAAAATTAAAACTAAATAAGAATAAAAATAAATAAAATATATTTGCAAACATTATTAGAATGCTAAAACTAGGAACAAAATAAGGAAATCTGCCTTTGAACTCCTTTTCAACATTTGAAAAGAGATTTTAGCCAATAAAATAAACAAAGAAAATAATCAAAAGTCATACAATTGAAAAAGAAGAAGGAACAATGTCTTCATTTGCAGTTGGTATAATATTGTATATAGAAAATCCTAAGGACTTTAAAAAAGAACTGCTTAAAGCTGAATTTAGTGTAGTCATTATTAATATGTGAAATCAACTATATTTTCATGTACTATTAACTCGAAAATGAAATGTTACAAAAAATTCTATTTAAAAATTATAAAAAGTTAATGAACCTTTGCTAAGAGAAAGTAAAGAAAATCTAAATAAGTGGTCAATCATACCTTTTTCATGTACTGGAATACTCATTAAAAAAGCAATTTTCCCTAAATTCATACACAGGTTAAAAATATTCCCTATCAAAATTCTGGATTGTTTTATTATTATTTTTATTAAGTTTATTTATTTTGAGAGAGAGTGTATGAGCAGGGAAGGGAAAGATAGAGAAGGGGAGAGAGAGAGACAGAGAGAGAATCCTAAGCAGGCACTCTTCATCAGCACAGGGCCTAATACGGGGCTTGAACTCATAGACCATGAGATCATTACCTGCACAGAAATCAAGAATCTGTCACTAAACCAACTGAGCCACCCAGCCACTCGCAAAATCCTAGATTTTACCAAGAAAGTTATACACTGATTTTCTTATGTATATGGAAATCTAAAGAATCTACAGTAGCCAAAATAAATTTGAAAAGTAGTACAAAGTTGGAAAACTTATATTGCATGATTTCAACATGTATTATAAAGTTTTGGGGCTCTGTATGATCAAGACAGTGTGGTATTAGTAAAAGAATAGATATGTATTCTCATACACGATAAGCTAAGACAGATAAAAGAGAGTCAGATATTGATCCAAAGACATATGTTCAATTGATTATCCACAAAAGTGCCAAGGAAATTCAATAGGGAAAACAACATTTTTAATAAGCAGTGGTTGAACAATAGGGTCTCCAAATGGAAAAAAAAGTCTTCGCTCTCCACACACTCTATAAAAATAATTGCCTCATAATGGATCATAGCCATAAAATATATTAACTGAAAATATAAAGCTTTTAGAACAAAACATGAGAATTATTTTGTGTTTGAGGGTTATGTAGAACTTTCTTTAATTTTTTATAGTTTATTTATTTTTGAGACAGAGAGAGACAGAGCACGAGTGGAGGAGGGGCAGAAAGAGAGGGAGACACAGAATTTGAAACAGGCTCTAGGCTCTGAGCTGTCAGCACAGAACCCGACGCAGGGTTCAAACCCATGAACCATGAGATCATGACCTGACCCTAAGTCGGACGGTTAACTGACTGAGCCACCCAGGTGCCCCTGTAGAACTTTCTTAAATAGAAATAAAATCTGAAACTATAAAAGGAAATACTGTAAATTATTATACTAATAAAAATAATGAACATGTTAAAAATTGGATAATTACATGTTAAAATCATAACCATCAAAAATTAACAAAGTTTGATGTTAGAAAGACACAATTTAAAAATGATAATGCAAGCCACAGACTGAGAGAAAATGTCAAAATATAAATTTCATAAAGTACTTGTATCAAAAATACATTAATAATTCATACAACTGAATAAGACAGATAAACAAATAAACCAGCAAATGATTTAAACTGACACATAATCCAAAGAGGTGTTATAAGTAATGTGCACATAAGAACATGAAAAAGATTCCCAGAAGCACTAGTTACTAGGAAAATTAAAATTGAAATCACAATGTGATACCACTACATATCCACCAAAAGGGCTAAAATAAAGAGGACTAAGTTTACCAAGTGTAATAGAGTACATGAAAAAACTGAACCTTAAACATTGCTATTGGGGATATAAAATGGATAGTGTGGTAGTCAAAGTGTGAGTGTGTGTGTGTGTGTGTGTGTGTGTGTGTGTGTTTAAAGCAAAGTATGCACTTTATAAAGGACCAGGCAATTTCTCTCCAACAAATATATGTAAGAGAAAAAAAACACATGTCCATAGAAAGACCTGTATGTGAATGCTCAAAGCAACATTATTCATAATAGTTCAGAATTGTAACAAACTAAACTTGTTTCAACTAGAAAATGAGCAAAATAAAATACATATATGTACTCACAAGTAATTCTGAACACACAAAAACATGGATGAGTCTCAAAAAATATGATGTTGAGAAAAGAAGCTAGATACAAAAGATTACATGCTATATCATTTCATTCATGAAAATTTGTGGAAAAGAGAAAATGTTCATTCACACACAAACACACTCAACATTATAATTGTTTGGGAACAGACTGGGAGCAGTGATTGATTGTCACAGACATGAAGATATTTGGGGGTAATGGATATGATTTAAACTGATTTGGGGGCAATTCTCATCGATGTACAAAATTATGATGTCTATGATTATCACTGGTGAATTTTATTGCATGTAAACTTAAGAAAGTTGTCCAAAAGTAAAGAAGCATTTATCAATGTAATAATATAAAATAATATGAAAAGCGGAAGTATGTGTACAAATGTGTTATGTGCAGTGAAATAGAGACAGATATCTCAAGTACTCAGACTTCAAAAATAATTTTAACTATTAAAAATAATATCTTCTGGCTTATTTAATGAATATGAAATCATGAACATTAGTGAAACTCCCCAGAGCCAAAATAATTTTGTATCCAGAGCCGGAGGAGAATAATAAATGCAAATTGCCTACTTGGTCTTTAACTGCCTGCATTACTAATACGTATTTATGACAGACATCATTTTTTCTGAACACTGGGGAAAAAATAAAGGATAAAGGATGCTTTACAGGTGATAAAACATATATATCGGTCATGCCTAGCATTATAAATAATGAGGTATCTTTCATGTAAAAACTTCAAAGGGAGGGGTGCCTGGGTGGCTCAGTCGGTTAAGCGGCCGGCTCCGGCTCAGGTCATGATCTCAGAGTTTGTGGGTTCGAACCCCGCATCGGGCTCTGTGCTGACAGCTCAGAGCCTGGAGCCTGCTTCGGATTCTGTGTCTCCCTCTCTCTCTGACCCTCCCCTGCTCGCGCTGTCTCTCTCTGTCTCTAAAAATAAAATGAAAGACATAAAAAATTAAAAAAAAAAACTTCAAAGGGAAAAGGAACTATACTCATCACTTGTAAATATTTTAAAGTATTCTAAAGATATATATTTATAAATTGCCAGGCGTGTTTCCACATTCAGAAACTAAGTTATGTTGAACTTTAATGCAGTTTGATAAACATTGTTAAATGTAAGCACTTATGTAATGAATGAAATAATCTGGAGCTCTAGAGTGACACGGGACTCTACAATGTTCCCCACCGGCCACCCAATGTTGCCAAGTTTTTATTAGTATTAATAACTGACTTTCAGGTTTTCTCTTTCAACCATATTAGCTTCTACCCTTCAGGGTTGTTTCGTGTCTGCCTACAGCTGGTCTCCCTTTTGAGACCCTGACCACATAGCCCTGTTATAATTTATGTTCCTCCTAAACTCCCAAGGACTCTAACACTTGTCATTTAAATTTGTTAATTTCCCACTGATAGCATGTAAGCTCTAATTGAGGATTTGAAGGACTATTCTATGAAAAATGTACAGAATATTAATATATGGAATTAATGACATTAAATTTGCTAATTAAGGGGTTTATTATCTTCATTCTGGTTTATTCATAAAGGAATATTTTCATTACGTGCCTACTATGCTTCAGATACTAGCATTTTCTCTGGTTCAGCACTGGGACTTGGAAAAGGGTCCATGTGATAAATATATAATGAAACCTAAAATTTCCTCATCTGTATGTTTTGTGTCAAAATAACTTCAATAACTAATAAAACAAGTTTAATAGCTTAACTTGAAAACATATGAAACTACATCTAATCAAATTAAACCATATTTTGTATTTGCATTTATACCAAATAACACTGTATATTTAATTCACTATTTAAGAAATAAAAAGAAAAAAATGGACTTGACTATACATACACTTAAAGCTAAGCGAAAACACTACACATATGTTCAAATGTAGCCCTAATTACCCACAAAGTGAACAGTCCAGATTCCACTTCAATCTAATCTAAATTTTGTAGTTTTTAGTGGAAAATTACGTGAGTAGCTTTCATTGATGCAGACACAGGGCAATGTTGAAGTGTTTTTTTGAAACCATAACACATAGAAATTAGAGCAAGGCGGAAGTTTCTTTTGCACGTAAGAACAGCTAAAATCCTCTTGTGGTATTGACTTGAAAGGAAAATTATTCTGAGGCACCTACAAGTAAGATCTCACAGGATAACCTCAACTGAGATACTTTTTGTGAAAGCTTTTTAAGTTGGAAGGAAGTACAGCACACAGAATTTAACTATACTTTGCTAATAATTAGTTCATTGATATATATAATTTTATTTACTTTAAATCAGTCATTAAAATAAACATTGTACTTCTTAGAAAATGGATTGGTGACAATATTATAACTAAAAGAGAAGGATAATGCATTGCATTAGAGTAGATTTTCAAATAGCAATTTAAAATTTATATATTAGAAAAACATGACTGAAAAACAAGGAAAAGCACAGTCAATACTTTTATAAATATTCTGAGAGTCACACATTTTGCTCATGTGAAATGATCTGCCTCTGTCTAATAAATAAAATTTCAATTTTCAAGACAGTATTTTCCTCTACATATATTTTTTATGCATGCCTTTTACTTCTAAATAGCTGGCTTAAACATAGTTTACTTTGATCAAGAGCAAAAGGAAAGTGGTTAAAGCCGTTTATGATTATTGGACTGGAAAGCATAATTACTTTAGAATCCAATTTGCATTCATCAACTGTATCATTAGGCTCAAACTCTAGCATTTTGGAAATGTGGGTTTTTAAGTAAAGAAAAATAAATTTTTAAACGCCTCTCTTTTCAAATAGTAAGCCCACATAAATTACAAAATCAAGTTTTGCTTAATCTTTCCTTTTGCCTTTTACATATAATCTCATAGTGGGAAAAGCCATCTAAGCAAATATCCATCAAAATGAGGAATCAGTTTCAAAAGGCCTTTGGCAATAGATCATTTTGGCTATCGAGGAACCCCTCTTGTGAAGAACTAACCTCTTCAGCAATTTAAAGGAGTGTACTTTAAATATTTTTGTAACACAGCTTTCTTATACTATCGGATGAAATCTGCACTTTGCTGCATCCAGAAAGAAATCGTATTTTTCCTAACCACAGTCCTGCCAACATTTAGACAGCTTCATCTCTTCAACATCTTCTTTCTTCTCCCAACTAAACAACAGTCGGATTTGTAACAGCTCTTCATATGACACAAATATAATGGTTACTTCAAAATGCAGTACCTTGTTTTGGGTGGATTCTGGTTTGTCAGTCCTCCTTGCTCTATTTTCTAAGGAGTCTTCTAATTTAAGATATTGCCCTTCCAGTGAACTCAACACAGAATCTTACAACAGTTAATCAAAGATACATGAAGACAGAGAAAACTACAGAGGGACCATTGTAAAATGGAACAAATGAATGAGAACAGGGCCTAGAACACCACAATAAATGCCATAGTTGTGAAAACAATTAAATGACAAACACTTAAAATAGAAATATGTAGCATTCAAACTATGCTTCAATAAAAGGTGATAAAGGCAAATGAGATTATTGTGCATAATAAAAAAGGCAACAAGAAGAATAGAAAAGATGGGAAAAGTTTTAAAATTGTGTGTGTGTGTGTGTGTGTGTGTGTGTGTGTAAAATATGACACTTAACTTTTAGCAAGTGGTTCAGGCCATTGTGGGGCCAAATAAGTCTGAAATCTGTAGACAGGCCAGTGGGCTAAAAAGTCAAGAAGGATTTTTATGTTAGTCTTGAGACAAAATTCCTTCTCCAAGTGCTCAGAAGAACTTCAACTGATTGGATGAGGTTCACCTACATTATCAAGGTTCATCTTCTTTGCTTAAAGTTAACAGATTGTAGATATCAATCACATCTACAAAATACTGTCACAATACCTATATTAGTGTTTGACCAAACAACTGTTCTTGGTAGTCTAACCAAGTATACACATACATTTTAACCATCACACTTACAAATTTAAAAAGTCTTACCACATGATGCAGCAATCGTGCTCCTGCAAATTTACCCAACTTACATGAAAATGTATGTGCACATTAAACCTGTGCACGAATATTCATGTAGCTTTATATACAATGGCCAGACCTAGAAACAACAAAGATGTCTTTAATACCTAAATAGACAATCCATGGTACACCCATACAATGAAATATTATTCAGTGGTTTAAAAAAGAAGATCTCTGCTGTGTCCCAGAGCATTTGAATTGTTGTATTTTCGTTTTCATATATTTTTAAATTTCATCTCTAATTGCCTGATTCACCCAATCATTCTTTAGTAGCATGGTTTTTAACCTCCACATTTTTGGAGGTTTTCCAGACTTTTTCCTGTGGTTGATTTCAAGTTTCATAGCATTGTGATCTGAAAATGTGCATGGTATGATCTCAATTCGTTTGTATTTATGGGGGGCTGTTTTATGACCTAGTATGTGATCAATCTTAGAGAATGTGCCATGCGCACTTGAGAAGAAAGTGAATTTCCTAGCTTCAGGATGCAGAGTTCTAAATATATCTATTAATTCCATCTGTTCCAGTGTGTCATGAAAGTCCACTGTTTCTTTAGTGATTTTCTGTCTGGTTGACCTATCCATTGTTATAAATGGAGTATTAAAGTCCCCTGCAATTAGCACATTCTTATCGATGAGATTGTTTCTGTTTGCAATTAGTTGTTTTGTGTATTTGGGTGCTGCCGAATTTGGCGTATAGATGTTTATAATTGTTAGCTCTTCCTTATGGACAGACCCTGTAATTATTATATAATGTCCTTCTTCATCTTTTGATACTGCCTCTATTTTAAGTCCAATTTATCCGATATAAGTATGGCTACTCCAACTTTCTTTTGGTGTCCAGTCACATGATAGATAATACTCCACCCCCTTACTTTCAATCTGAAGGTGTCTTCAGGTCTAAGGTGAGTCTCCTGTAGACAGAAAATAGATGGATTTTGGTTTTTTTATCCATTCTGCTATTCTGTGTCATTTGATTGGAGCATTCAGTCCATTTACATTCAGTGTTATTATTAAAAAATGTGTGTTTAGATTCATTGTGTTCTCTGTAGAGTTCATGTTTGTACTGATGTCTCTGCCATCTTATATTCCTTGCTACATTTCTCTCATAGAGTCCCTCTTAGGATTTCTAGTAGGGCTGGTTTGGTGGTGATGAAGTCTCTCAATTTTTGTTTATTTGGGAACACCTTTATCTCTCCTTGTATTTTGAATGACAGGCCCACTGGATAAAGGATTCTTGGTTGCATATTTTTCCTGTTCATCACATTGAAGACTTCTTGCCATTCCTTTCTGGCCTGCCAAGATTCAGTAGATATGTCTGTATCTACTCTGATAAGTTTCCCTTTGTATGTTAGGGCCCTTTAATCCCTAGCTGCTTTCAGACTTCTCTCTTTATCAAAGGCAGTCCTAAGAGGAATGTTTATTGCAATCCAGGGCTATTTCAACAAACTAGAAAAGGCTCAAACTCAAAATCTAATAGAGCACCTAAGGAAACTAGAAAGGGAGCAGCAAGAACACCTCAGACCCACCAGAAGAAGAGAAATAATAAAGATCAGGGCATAAATAAATAATATAGAATCCAAAAACGCAGTTGAAAAAAATCAATGAAACCAAGAGGTTTTTTTCTTGAAAAAAAATAAACAAAATTGATAAACCTCTAGCCAAACTCCTCAGAAAGAAAAGAGAACACTCAAATAGACAAAATCATGAAGGAAAATGGATCTATTAAAACAGATCCCTTGGAAATACAAGCAACCATCAGAGATTACTAGGAAAAATTATATGCCAACAAACTGGACAATCTAGAAGAAATGGAAGAATTCCTAAACATACATGCACTACCAAAATTGAAATGAGAAGAGAGAGAAAATCTGAACAGATCCATAACCAGTGAAGAAATCGAATCAGTTATCAAAAATCTCCCAATGAATAAAAGCCCGGGGCCAGATGGATTCCCAGGGGAGTTCTACCATGATCGAGTGGGATTCATTCTTGGGTTACAGGGCTGATTCAATATTCACAAATCCAACAATGTGATACATCACATTAACAAAAGAAAAGATAAAAACCATATGATCCTGTCGATAGATGCAGAAAAAGCATTTGACAAAATATAACATTCCTTCTTAATAAAAACCATCGAGAAAGTCAGGATAGAAAGAACTTACTTAAATGCAGATACTTTGCATATCTTTAACAGTTCACATCATGGACTATCAGTGTTCTCTTTATTACTGGAACTAGAATCATTTGCATCTAACCAACAGCTAATATAACCCTCAATGGGGAAAAACTGAGAGCTTTTCCCCTCAGATCAGGAATGCGACATGGGTGTCCACTATCACCAATGTTGTTTAACATAGTGCTGGAAGTCCTAGCATCAACAATCAGACAACAAAGGGAAATAAGAGGCATCAGAATTGGTAAAGATGAAGTCAAACTTTCACTTTTCACAGACGACATGATCGTCTACAGGGAAAACCTGATAGACTCCACCAGAAGACTTACAGAACTAATCCATGAATTCAGCAAAGTTGCAAGGTACAAAATCAATGTACAGAAATCGGTTGCATTTTTATATAACAAAAATGAAACAACAGAAAGAGAGACCAGGAAACTGATCCCATTCACAATTGCATGAAAAACCATAAAATACCGAGGAATAAACCTAACCAATGATATAAAAGACATGTATGCTGAAAACTACAGAAAGCTTATGAAAGAAACTGAAGATGACACAAAGAAATGGAAAAACATTCCGTGCTCATGGATCAGAAAAATAAACATCATTAAAATGTCATTATTACTGAAAGCAATCTAAATATTCCATGCAATCCCCATCAAAACTGCACCATCATTCTTCTCAAAGCTAGAGCAAATTATCTTAAAATTCGTTTGGAACCACAAAAAAAAAAAAAAAAACCCCGAATAGCCAAAGTAATATTGAAGAAGAAAACTAAAACGGGAGGCATCACAATCCAAGATGTTAGCCTCTACTAAAAGCTGTCATCATCAAGACAGCATGGTATTGGGTAGACACATTGACCAGTGGAATAGAGAACCCAGAATTGGACCCACCAGTGTATGGCCAATTAATCTTTGACAAAGCAGGAAAGACTATCCAATGGAAAAGAGACAGCCTCTTTAGCAGGTGGTATTGGGAGAGCTGGAGAGCAATATGCAGAAGAATGAAACTAGACTACCTTCTTACACTATTCACAAAAATAAACTCAAAATGGATAAGACTTGAACTGAGACAGGAAACCATCAAAATCCTAGAGGAGAAAGCAATCTCCTACTTGACACATCCCCAAAGGCAAAGGAATCAAGAAGAAAAATGAACTATTGGCACCTCCTCAAGATAAAAAGCTTCTGCACTGCAAAGGAAACAATAAAAAAAAAAACTAATAGGCAACCAACAGAATGTGAAAGGATAGTGACAAATGGCATATCGGATAAAGGGCTAGTATCCAAAATCTACAAGGAACTCACTAAAGAGACCACACTCTAGGCCCTGAAACGCCTTAACAAATTAAAAATAATAGCTATCATTCAGGTTTTCCAGTTGAGTGGCTAGCTACAGCTTCCCTTGTAAGATCTGGCCTACAGAGCAGATGATCATGGAGATCTTCAAGGAAGCTGGGGCTTCTTCACATATTTTTCTCTCAGGTATTAACTGAAGGGTATATCTTCTGGATCCTCCCAGTATGGGAGTATGAATAGATCTTAAATGACAAATCCAATTTAATATTCCAATCTCTCTAAGTCTCTTAATATCTTCCTCTGTGTTAAACCAAGGGAGATGTGGCATTTCCAATTCCCTCACCTTTCAGTCCACACTGCAACCAACTAGACTGTTAGAGCCCTTTCTATCTCCATAAGATCCAACATTAAAGAAGAATTTCTATTTATTAGGCCCATATCAATAAATTCAGTCTGATCCAACTTTATGTTCTTTTCATCAATATCCCACACCTTTAGTATCCATTCCCATACACATTTCTCAGATTTCTGTTTGTATAAATTAGAAAATTCAAGTAGTTCTTTTGGAGTGTGCCAAACCACATCATGTGTCACACTTCATTCTTCACCATCAGGGATCTGCTGGAACCTATGTCTAGTTATAAATTTAGAAGCATAGAGAGGTAGGGGTGGGTCCTGAGAAATGTCAGATTGTATTACATGGCAATATAGCAACTGCCTCAGGAGTGGCCATTATCATTACCTAAGGCAATACAGGGCAAATTCTCTCAGCTGATGTGGAAAGGCCCATACCACTGGGGGTGAAGAGGCCAGGTCTACTGAGATGGGAAGACCTCTTCCACTGGCAAAACCCAAAAAACTAAAAAAAAAAAAAAAGACAAAAAACAAAAAACCAACAAAAAAACTAATCAGAATTAAGAATCTCAAAGTCCCCTGCTTCCCCTGGATCTTCCCAAAGCCCCCATCCCAACTTATAGGATCTCACACGTTCCCAAGAAATAGCCTCATTTTAACAGCAGACATCTTCTGAGGCTGGGAGCTCAACTTCTGTTGCAATTTAGCCAATTGCAAAACGAAGTTCTAAGTTTGATTTTCAGACATTTCAGCTCTGTAGCAAGAGGAGACAAGGCTCTTGTTTAGGGCACATCTAGAAGCTTTCTGTTCATGTATGCAGGGCTTATGCTGGGAAGTAAAATCCTAGAGCTCATTTCTCTCTTTTTCCACTTTGTCCCATGACATTAGATGTAACCAAGCAACATAATTATGTTTCTTAGTTTTCAAAAAAATATTTAGAACTCTCATATATATATATATATATATATAGTCACTTAGCTCTTTTTTTCTTAGAAGTGATTGATTAGGAGGATTAAAATGCAGATACTTTGCATATCTTTAACAGTTCACATCATGGACTATCAGTGTTCTCTTTATTACTGGAACTAGAATCATTTGCATCTTTATATCTAACCAGATTACAAAGCCAATCCCAGGAACTTCAGAACAATTCAGAAAACTCATTCTTAAAATTATATTTCTCTAGAACCACTCTTGGTACTAAAAATGATTAGTCAGGGTTCTCCAAAGAAACAGAACCAATAAGATATAGATAGATAAATAGATAGAAGATAGGGAGGAAGGAAGGAAGGTGGGAAGACGAGAGGCTAAGGAGGGACCAATGGAGGAAGGAAGAGGGGGTTTATTATAGGAATTGGCTTCAATGATTATTGAAGCTGAGAAGTCCCACAATTTGTCCCTGTGTGAAGGAGAACTGGTGATGTAATTCAGTCCTGGTTTAAGGCCTGAGAATCAAGGCAATGGTGTAATTCCCAGTCAGAGTCTGAAAGCCCAAGAAGTAGGAACAATAATGTCTGAGTGGAGGAGAAATGGACATCTCAGCTGAAACAGAGAGAGCAAACTCATCTTCCTTTCTATTCCATTCAGATCCTCAAGAGAATGGATGATGCCCACCCACACTGGTGAGGGCAGTCTTCTTTATTCAATCTACTGACTCTGACACTAATCTCTCCTAAGTACATCTTCACAGACACATCCAGAAAGTATATCTTACCAGTGGTCTAGGTATTCCTTAGCCCAGTCAAGTTGACACATAAAATTAAACATCACATCATAAAATCCAACAATGGCACTCCATATCATTTATCGAAAAAAATTGAAAACATGTTCACACAAAACCTGTACACAGATGCCAAAGCAGCTTTATCCAAAATTGCCAAAACCTGGAAGTAACCAAGATGCCCTTCAGTGGGTGAACAAATTGTGGTATATCTAGACAATGGGGTATTACTCAGCACTTAAAAGAATTTAGTTATCAAGCCATGAAAAGACAAGTAGGAAACGCAAATGAATATTATTGAGTAAAATAAGGTTGTCTGAAGAGGCTACATAGTGTACAATTCCTATTATATGACATTATGGAAAAAGCAAAACTACAGAGACAGTAAAAAGATCAGTGGTTGCCAGGGGTTGGGGAGAGGAACAGATGAATAGATGTGGCATAGAGGATTTTTAAGGAAGTGAAACTACTTTGACACTAAAATGGTGGGTAGATATGTCATTATTCATTTCTTCAAACCCAAAGAATGTACAACACACAACACTTCTATATTACATTAAAGTGACTCCTAATATGAACTATGGACTTCAGGTGATAACAATGCATCAATGTAGGTTCATCAGTTGTAGCAAATATACCACTCTGGTGTATCTAGGGGATGCTTATGGGGGATGCTACATGAGTGAGGGACTAGAGATATATGGAGAATCTCTGTACTTTCTGTTGAATTTTACTGTGAAACTAAAACTTATCTAAAAAATAAAGTTCATTTAAATAAAAGGTCAAGTGGGCCAAATATTTCTAGCATAAACTACAGACAATAGGCTTATACCTTTAATATGAAACACATTTAACTTATTTTTAAAATAGTTACAATTTCTTTATTGAATACCCAAATTTTCATTTTGTGTATGTAATTAAGGAGTCTCTTTAAATCAAAAAAATTTGGTTATTCAATTATTTAAATTATTTTCAAGCTCAATATTATTATAGGGCAAGCCAGCTATTTGAATTTTACTAAGCTTCTATATTCATATAGATACTTAGAGACACTAGTTTATATGACGGTTGTATGTACTGTAAGAAGAATAACATTGAGTACAGCTGCTTGAACTCAAATGATTCTGAGAAATTTTTGGAAATACAAGTAATACTATCTTCCCTTTGTAGCTGGTTATTCTCTGTGACAATGTCACTATTTTAAACATTATAGGCATGTACATTTGTATTCATTACCTATTCCTGTAACAAATTACCCTAAAACCTAATGGCTTAAAATAACAATATATTATTTCTCACAGTTTCTGTGGGGATGAAATTCAGGTTTAAATTTTATTATTCTTCTTTCTCAGATTCTTCAAGACTGCAGGCAAGTTTTGGCGAATGTCTATAGACATCTCAAGACTCAACCAGAGAAGGTTGTGATTTCAAATCTCACTCATGTGACTGTGGGCAAGACTCAGTTATTTGTAGACTGTAAGAGTAACTTAGTTCCTCATTGGTCATTGCTGGATGAAAACCTTAGTCCTTTGCCATGTTGGCTAAGTAGGATCATTGGTGATTTATAATATAGCAGTTTGCTTCACATAGTGAGCAAGTTGACAAGATTGAGATAGTACAGGCAAGACAGGACTCACAGTCTATAATAGCCTTGTCTTAGAATTGACTTCCTCTCACTTTTGTCTTATTCTGTTTGTAAAAGCAGATTAGTAAGTTCAGCATATGCTCCTGGAGAGTAGATAACAAAGGGTGGGAATGCCAGGAAGTAGGAATTTTATAAGCTGCCTACCACAATGTTTGTTTTCTGCTATAAAATTATAAACTACTACCATATAATACACATTACTGTTCGACAAGCCTAAGTTGACTCAGCATCCTATTGTCCTTATGTGAAAAATCAGTTGGCATAGTTAGATGTCAAAATTTTTTTTGAATAAAGAATGAATCCCTAGACAATCATTTATTTTCACTTTGGCTATTAAAGGCAACTGCAGTCTATCATAACCTAAACTGAAAAGGTAATATTTCATGCATAAATGTATGTATTTGGAAACTTTTCCTTACAGGCTGTAGGGTGACAAAATATTTAAGAAAGGAAATGTAGTCCTAAGAGGAACTGATTCACTAGAGCAGACTATATATCTCTTTCATGAAGCTTTCATTAATTTCCTATATTGGATAACAGTATAGTCAAATTGGAAGATCCTAAGTAGAAGCTGCAGTCCCTAGAGGTCTCTACTAATTGTGATCCTAAGGCAAATCGTTAAGGCAAACCTCCCTTAATTAGATATATTTCCCAAGTTGGAGGCAGAACACTCAACAACTCTCACTACTGTGGTAAGGATCTTAGCATTGATTGCTTTCTCTTCCACACTCAGTCAATGAATTAGGACTCCAGTTCAATCAGATGCATTTATTTCTCAACATTGTTAGCATTCTAAGTAGCTGGCCACGAGTTATCTTGCACTTTCCATCAAGAATGACAATTTCAAAATACACTAATATTTCCATTGATTGGTATAACCCTAATTGTTTTCCTATACCCAAACAAGATTCTCTATCATTCCATTTAAGTATAGAATTGAGCCTGGTAAATTTCTTTTACTGCACCGCAGTAAGCAAAGAAAAGAAAAGTATGTGCACATATTTTAAAATGATACTTCTATTAAAATGTACTATTTTATGCAATCACTAAATTGGGCACGTGAAATAACTCCAAACTGGAGAACAGTTTACCAAAATGCTTCACGTTTCTAGCTCATATCTTAGGTGCTGAACGAGAGCCAAATTCACCCTGCTCTGCAGCCAGTACATATAAGCAGAACAGTCACTCTTCTGAGATGACAGACGAAATGCCAAATAAACGAGACATGCCACACAGTTAGCTGAATGCAATATTCTCTTATCCTTGTGAAGACGCAACAGCTTTATAATACAGGTTTTTCCTAGAGAAACATTAGATTAATTCTCAACATTTAATCCAATTATTTACTTTTTCTTCTAAATCTAGTAGATGTCTTCCTATGTAGCCTATAGAAATGGATTGCTTGTCATCCTATGCTTGTTTCTTGTTGGTTAGTGTTTCTCTACCACGTTCTAATGTTTCCTTCCAGGTGGACAAAGTCCATCATTATTCTAATTCTTTCCTTTTTTTTTTTTTTTTTTGTCCTTTAAGCTTACTTGAAGAGAAGTAACTTAATCTGACAGATGATTTTTCAAGGAGAAACTTGGTTCAATTAACCCGGGCTTCTCTCTATTGCTTCTTGAGAATGAACTTCCTATAGAGAAAGCAAACTCTGCTGAGATCCTGACACTATTTTCTATAGAGGCATGCCACCACATGGGAAAGCCTGCAGAGATCCATCATCATTATCGGTTTTAAGTGCCTTTAATTCTTGGATTTACTATTAATAAAAAGGCCAACTTCCAGCAGATTCAGCACATTATTTAGCATCAACTTATCAGGAATAAAGATGATGTTACATTCTCTATTGACTTAAAGTTCTTGTTTTATGTGTCATTTATTAGCAACTCAGATGCAGAGTAGTATTATATATTAGACCCATTTAAGCAACAATAATTCCTGTAAAGAGTTACTTTTCATTATATTTTTCTAATTTGTTATTGTCATCATATCGTAAACTATTAAATTATTTTCTGTATCACAAATTTGATAACATTGTTGACAATATACCAACTGATCCCATTTTTGTGCTATACAAATATGACATGAATTGAGCATATTTTGATTAACTTCTAATATTTACATCTTGGTTTTCTAGTTTATTGAATTGATATCAACTTCTAATGATAAAAGATAAGAATACCATTTTTCTATTGAACTTAATAGGAATGACCCTAGAGTTTACTACTCAATAGTAAAATAGCTTATTTTTGGTTTGAGATAATTTCTTTAATGTGAGGAATGTATTTCCCCATTTGTTGTTTACAAGAGATAGCTAAATTAATTTGTTTCCAGTGTTGTTGCTATTAATATTAAATAACTTAAGTCCTTATTTAGATTAAAAAATTAAGTAGTCTTAAGACTTATAATAAGGTATACTTTTCTTCTTTCTAATTTTAACTATTTTAAAAGTTATTTTTAAAGTATGGCATATGGATAGCATATTTTGTGAAACCTAGCATATGTAAAAATACATTTTTTGTAATTATGATGCTTAAAAATCTACTTGACTGAATATAAAATTTAAAATCATTTGAAGAGGGGCACCGGGGTGGCTCAGGTCCAACAGTTAAGCATCAGACCTCAGCTCAGGTTATGATCTCAAAATTCATAGATTGGAGTAATGTGTCCGTCTCTGTGCTGACAGCTCAGAGCCTGGAGCCTGCTTCAGATTCTGTGTCTCCCTTGCTCCCTGCCCCTCCCCCATTCACACTCTGTATGTGTGTGTATCTCTCTCTCTTAAAAATAAATAAAACATTTAAAAAACCCTCTAAATCACTTGAAGATTCAGCTACAGTGTATTTGTGAAGCTAATATTTTAAAATTTTTATTATAACCCTGTTAGCATACATTGCAAAGAAGGTATATAACCATCAAAAAAGGAGTAAGTAAAATATATCAGTTGTTATAAATCCACATAGATCCACGTGCATGCACTAACCAGAAAAGTTGTAAAGTATATATTAATTTAATAAAAATGTCACATATACATTCATATATAGGATAAATACAAGGGTTTAATTTCTTTAAAAATGTAATTAGACATATGTATAACTAATTGACTAGTTTAAATAGTCACACTTTAATATTTCATTTTTAGTGAGTTGTCATGGAAATTTTAGTGTAACTTTTGAAAAATCTATTGATCGATCAATTGATAGATATTTTGAGAGAGAGAGAGAGAGAGAGAGAGCATGAATAGAGAAAAGGGCCAGGGGCAGAGGGAGAGAGAAGGAGAGAATCTCAAGCAGGCCCCGTGCCAAAGCAGAGTCTGATGCAGGGCTGAATCTGCCCTGAGCCAAAATCAAGAGTCAGACATTTAACCGACTGAGCCACCCAGGTGCCCCTTTAAAACTGATATTAAGGACTACCACTCATTGTAAATTTTAAAATAGAAGTTTGAAAACCCCTTAATTTGCCATTTATTTGTGCAATATGTGTAACAACATACATGAAACAAAATGCACAAAATTTTTAATTGTGGTTATACTGAATAGTTGCAAGAAGACATTTCATCCCTACAGACATTAAAAATAAAGTGTTCTATCAATAGTTTGTAATTATGTTTTATGTGTTTTAATATTTTCAAAGGTAATATATAAATAACATTATTGTTATTTGTCAAAACAAAAACTAAACTGGATAATAACTTCTTTTGCAGCATTGTGCATGCATTATTATTATTCATGAAAATCAAATTTCATAATAGGCAGTTTTAATTCTGTTTTCAGAGACTACAGAGGAAAAATATGGTGGAGCAGAGATCCACAGTTTGTGATTTTTTTTAATGACATGCTTGTTGCTTGTTCTCGTGTATTGCATTGATTTGTTTTCACTCAGGAGAGATGTGATGCCATGCTATCTCAACTGTCTTACTTTCTGATTCTCTGAACTGGCGTACAAATGTCACACATTTACTATAACTGGCTTCCCATCATTGCTTACTGGTCTTTATTAATGAGTAATAAAAACATTTCTTTGATAATAGTGACTGCTACCATCCACCCCTGCCCTCAGTATCCCATTTCTTTCCCTCCTTTTTCTGCATGTTAGAAAAATGTGTAAGTTAACAGCCTGGGAGAGAAAAAGGCAGATCCTAGACATTAATGGCACAATTAAAAGATTTTCTAGCTTGTTCATACCAGGATTCATTGAGTCTGAGGTCAAAGTGAAGAGAATGTTCAAAGTGTCATCCTATCATTTATTTAGTAATCTCAATATTATTGAGCAAAGTATCATATGGACAAAACTCTGGACAATTGTCTTGTTTCTACTTCAGCCCCACTTGCTGAACTAAAGACAACTTCTCCATGATTCAAAAAGCAATCTATACAACAACCACATTACGTAAAGTATATTTCAATAAACTGCTTTTAAAAAGAGACGTAATCTATTACTCAAAATCTTTACTCTTTTTAACTTTTTTCTTTTTAAATAATTGCAGATTCATAGAAAGTTCCAATGACCGTACACAAATCCCACATACCTTTCACTCAGTTTCCCCTATGCTTGTATCCTATATAATAATAGCACAATATTTAAGCCAATAACTGACATTGGTACGTGTGTATCTAGTTCTACATCATATACCTCATGGGTAAGATTATATAATCACCACCACAATCAAGATAAATATTTCCTTTATACTATTCATGAAAAGACATACTTTCCCCTCAGTTCCTGCCAACCACTAATTTGTTCTCCATTACTATGGGTTTAAGTTCTTTAGATGTTTATATAAGTTGAATTATGAAAGATGTGATCTTTTGAGATTGACAATTTTCACTAAACATCATGCCCTTAGGATCAATCCCAGTTCTTTCATGCATCCATACTTGTACTGCTGAGTAGCACTGCATGGTATGGATGTACCACAGTCTGTTTAATCAGTAACCCACTAAAGGTCATTTAGAGTGTTCCTGGTTTTGGGTTACTACAAATAAAACTGCTATCAACACTTACCTATATGGATTTATATGAGCGTACATTTACATATCTCTGGGATAAATGTTCAGGACTATTATTGCTGAATGACATTGCAGTTGCAGGTTTAGTTTTTTAAACAGACTCTCAAAGTTTTCCAGAGTGGTGTGTCACTTTTTTCCTACCAAGAATGTATACAGATTCAGCTGTTTCAAGTTCTTAGTATACCAGTTGTCATGCTTTATTTTAGGTGTCCTAAAGATGTGTAGTGAGATCTCATTGGAGCCTTACTTGGCAATTCTCTAATGACCCATGATGCTGAGTATCTTTTCATGTGCTTATTTGCCAATCATAGGGCCAATCTGAGATGCCCTATTTCTTCACATCTTTTATCCATTGCCAACCGGAATGCTTTAACTGTTGAGTCTTGAGAGTTCTTTACATTTTCCAGACACTAGTCCCTTGTCAGAGAAGTTGGCAAACGTGTTATCCTAGTTATTAGCATGTATTTTTGTCTTTTTTCCACAGGGCAAAAATTTTTAATTTTCTTGAAATCTAATTTCATATTGCACATGGTATAGTGAGTATCATGACTTAAGAACTCTATCAAATCCTAGGTCCCAAAGATTTTTTTCCTATCTTCTAAAAGTTCTATAATTTAACATTTTTACATTTAAATATATGATCCATTTTGAATGACTGTTGTATAAGATGTGCAGATAAGTCAAAGTTCACTGTTTTGCCTATGGATTTAAAACTGCTCCAGCACCATTTGTTCAAAGAAAATATCCTTCCACCATTGAAGGACTTCACTTGAATATCGGGGCATTTTATGTAGGGAAATTTATATAAGCATTCTGTTGTTCCATTGACATTTGTGTCAAATGAAGTGTAGCAGAATAGGGGGCCACTTTAACAGAAATTATTTTAAGCTATTTCTCTATTTTTTAAATCTCTTTCAATTTCATGGATATCAGTTCTTGTGTTTATTGTTTTATTTCTTCTGCTTTCAGTTTATTTCTCTCTCTTACCTATCTCTCTTATCTCTCTACTTTCTTGAGATAGAGACTTAGACTAATGAGATATTTTCCCTTTTCTAAAGTAAGCATTTAATGCTATACATTTCCATCTCAGCACTATTTTAGTTGTGTCCGCTCCAAATTTTGATATATTTTCATCTTCATTCAGTTCAATGTATCTTTTAAATGCTTATTTATTTTTGAGAGAGCACATGCAATCAGGGGAGGAGCAGAGACAAAGACAGAGGATCCAAAGCAGGCTCTGTGCTGACAGCAGTGAGCTTCGTGTTGGGCTTGAGCTCATGAGCAGGATCATGAAATAAGGTGAAGTCAGACACTCAACTCACTGAGCCACCCAGTCACCCCAGCTCAGTGTATTTGTTTTCATTTCCCTTGAGATTTCGTCTTTGCCCATGGGTTGTCGGTGTCTTTTTCATATATTTGGAGATTTTCTGATAATCTTTCAGTTTTTGACCTACAGTTTGATTCCACTGTGGTAAGAGAACAAGTCTGCGTAATTTAAATTATTTAAATTTGTTGAAGAAATTTGCTGTTTTTAAACATTTTGTTTTATGGATCAGAATATGATCTCTATTCCTATGTTTTCTCATTATTCTCTTTTTCATTTTACTAGTTTATTTTCTATGCTTTTCTATGGGTTAACAGAACATATTTTAACATTTGTTTTGAATTACATTACATACACTTAATTTATCACAGCTTTATATTATAGTCATTTTACCAGTTCATGTAATGTATAAAATGTTATCCCTCTTTACATGGCTTTACCAACTCCCACTTATAAAAGAATTATTTTAAATTCCCTATACATATCCTACAAATAAATATATACTGAGAACCACATGAGGTATTTTGATTTTTGCTTCAACTGCCAAATAAAATTTTAAAAACTCAAGAAGAAAAACCTACTTTAAGTACTCATATTTTTGTTTACTATGTCATTCAGATTATGTACTTTCTATTGTTATACCATCAAGTTCATTCATTCTTTCCCCTGTCAATTCTGCTTTTAAGACCATTCATTGACTGTTTTAAAATGTAAGTTAATGTTTCCAGTTCTAAAATCCCCATTTTATTCTTCTATCTTCTATTTCTTTCTAAGCTTTCTGTTTTGAATTTATTTAAAAGATGATCAGAATTTTAACTGAAGCATTCTTATGATGAATGCTATTGAAATCCCTCTGAGAGAATTCTAATATCTGTTTATCTCAGTATCAGACTCTGTTGTCTTTTCTCATTAATTTGAGATATTTCTGGTTCTTAGAATAACAAGTGATCTTTGAATGAAACAAACATTTTAAGTCATCTGTTGTAAGTGGTTGTTATTTAAATCTTGTGTCTTAGTGGCTTTTCTCTGCACTGCTCCAGCTGGGGAAGGGTGCTGCCACTTAGTCAATGGGAGACGGAGTCCAGCTTCTCCCTTTGGCCTCTGTTGATAATGGCCTCATTATTACTCCCAGACTGAGGGTCAGGATACAGGTCCTTCACTAGGTCTTCACTGCTACCGCCTTGGCGGTTTGAGTAAGGTGCGGATTTTACTGCTCCTCCTGTAGTCTCCACTGATACTCCAGAGAAGAAGGGTGGCCTCACTGCCACCATCCCTGACTTTCCACTAGACCTCCTCTGACGCCTACTCAGGGAGGAGACTGAGGAGTGTCTCGCCATCTTTTAGGCTAAGGTGGAGACCCAGGCTCCCCACTTAGTCTCTACCTTGACACTATAAGGGGAGAGTCCTTATAACCATCCAGTGGCAATGACTGTTCTTGATCTCAACTCTACTTACTCTGACAACACTCTGGAACTGGTTACAGCCTAGTGAGGGTGGAAGTTTAAGCTCTATACTCAGCCTCCTTGGTGACGGTACTGCCATCATTATTTTAAACTTACTGGAGTAGAACAGTAATTATTATTTTTTTGAAGATGTGTGCTTCTCAGGCTGCCTCTTTCCTGGTCACTGTCTTTTTTTTTTTTTTTTTTTTTTTTTTTTTTTTTTTTTTTTTTTTTTTTTTTTTTTTTTTTTTTTTTTTTTTTTTTTTTTTTTTTTTTTGTCTGCAATTGTTAACACTTCTAGGTCACTGATTCTTCCAGTAACTGATGTGGAATACATTAAAAAGAAGAAAGAAGAAGGGAGAAAGGGAGAAAGGGAGAAAGAAAGGGAGAAAGAAAGGGAGAAAGAAAGGGAGAAAGAAAGGGAGAAAGAAGAAAGGGAGAAAGGGAGAAAGAAGAAGGGAGAAGGAGGAGAAGGAGGAGAAGGAGGAGAAGGAGGAGAAGGAGGAGAAGGAGGAGAAGGAGAAGGAGAAGGAGAAGGAGAAGAAGAAGAAAGAAGAAGAAGAAGAAGAAGAAGAAGAAGAAGAAGAAGAAGAAGAAGAAGAAGAAGAAGAAGAAGAAGAGAAAAGAAAAAGGAAAAGAAAATCAAGGGAACTCACCCCTGAGGTTTCTATTCAGGTCCTGAACTCCTACTTGGTTGTTTTCTTCTCTTTCCCTTTCAGATAGTTCTTATGTTTGTTTTATACATAATTATCATGCATTTCACAGTAGCCCATATCAGGAGGAGAAGGGAAAGATATCTACTTTATGTTTTCAGAAGCACAGTCTCTTAAGTGTTATTTTTGTCTCTCTGTCTTCATAGGAATTTTAACAGAACTTTAAGAGAAGCTGTGTTAAGAACTACTATTCAGTGGCCACCTTAAAATAGTGATGGAGAAATAATTTACTTTAGAATTACATTTTCATGTAATGTATGCCTTCTTTCCCTTGTAAGATATTTCATATAATATCAACATATTTAATCTACAACTATGCTGTGGATCTAATTTAGAAAAAAAGGAAGATGTCTTTCTCTCTTGGAGCTAATGAAGACCCTATACTTACTATAAAAATACTTTTCAAAACTACCAAAAAAACCAGATATAATGCACAACATACATCTAGTACTCAAGAATTTAGCACTAGGCTCTAAGCTGCCAGTAGAATACATATTTTAAAAAACTGTGGAAGAAGTCATAACCTTTAATGTATGCTCTAAGTTGACTTTGTGTATAATAACCTAGCAGTTACTTAACATGATTATTCTATTTACATTTAAAGTCTGCATTTACTTGTATTCCTCTTAATCTGTATTTAACTACTGCCAGCAATACTCCTGTCTAAATACCAAAGAAGTATGAAGAGCTCCACATCTCACCTTTTAAAAATCTTTGATTCAAGGTTCTTTTAGCTTGTTACCAGCATTCTTTCATTGGCTGTTTATATAATCGGGATTCATAAATATTTACTTTTTGTCTTCATCATAGATCTTACATTTCATAATTCCTGGTTTCTTTTTCTCACATGTCCATTAGTAACTACATGACACTGTGACCAAATGCCATATCAGCATTATTTGTGAATAGGCTATGCTTTCCCCCAGTGAATATTTTGGCATCTTTGTCAAAAATCAATTGGCCTAAAATCATGAAAAGAGCTTAAATGTCCATCAACTGATGAATGGATCAAGAAGATGTAGTTTATATATACAATGGAATACTACATGGTAATGAGAAAGAATGAAATCTGGCCATTCATAGCAACATGGATGAAACTTGAGAGTGTCATGCTAAGTGAAATAAGTCAGGCAGAGAAGGACAGAAACCATACATTTTCACTCATAAATGTAACAGGAGAAACTTAACAGAGGACATGGGTGATGGGAAGGGGGAATTGGGGAGAGAGAGGAAGGTAAACCATGAGAGAGTCTTGAATACTGAGAACAAACTGAGGGCTGCTGTGGGAAAGGGTGAAGGGAAGAGGGTGATGGGCATGGAGGAGGGCCCTTGTGAGGATGAGCACTGGGTGTTACATGGAAACTAACGATAAACTATAAAAGGAAAAAAAACATAGGTCTATATGTGTCAGTTTCACTCTATTTCATTGATCTATTCATTTTTCTTTATGTAAATATTATATTTATTACTATTAGTTTACAGTAAATCTGAAATTATGAAGTATTTAAGTCCTTCAACTTAGTTCTTTTCTCAATTTATGAGACCGCAATCTATGACCTACTTGTGACTTGTAGTTCATTAATATTTTCAAATGTATTTAAAATTAACTTATCAATTTCTACCAAAAATATCCACTATGATTTTGCAATTAGAGAGCACCAAATCTATAAATATGAAAATTAATAGTTAAATAATATTGAGCCTTCCAATACATGCATATAGCATAATTCTGCATTTATTTAGCTTAGGTTTGGCATTGATTTTGTTTTTGTAATTTTCAGAGTACAGGTCTTTCATACATTTTGCCAAATTTATTTCTAATTATATTTGATTCTATGCTATTATAAATGAAATTGTTTTTACTTAATTTTATTTTATTAAGCATTATTCATGTTTAGAGTTTAGATATTTAATTAGAATTTATATTTTAACTTCAAATTTCCCAACCTTGTTAAAGTCACCTTTTAAATGCTGATATCTTTTTTCAAATTCAAATTCTTCTACCTTCAAAATCACATAGCTTATAAATTTTCTCTTTAATCTTCAGTTTTATGTATGTATGTATGTATGTATGTATGTATGTATGTATGTATTTTGTTGTTTTACTCCAATACCTGGAAACTCTAGTAAAAATTCTTGCCTTGTTCCTGATATTCTTGGGAAATGTTCAACCTTTAATAATTACAAGTGAATTTGCTGTGATTCCCAGATGCCATTTATAAGTTTAGGACATTCTCTTTATTACTGGTTTTTGGAGAATTTATCATGAATACGTGTCGAATTTTAAGGACAGAATTGAATCTAATTCTAGATTAACAGCACAGTATTATTTTCCTTATACCTATCCAATATTTGTATTTCCTTTCTCCCACAGCAAAACCACAGTTTCTCAAGAACTTCAATATATTTACCCATTTCTTTTAACCTTACTAAAACACACTGAAAATAAATTTTTAAAAATGCAACTATTAAACAGGTAGAAGAACAACAGCAAACTCGCTAAACAATGATCAAACTTTCTTTGTAGTTTTGTATCCTGTTGATGGTGTATAGTCAGGGAATCAAGTTCATAATTTCCTTGCTTTAATTCTATTTTTATTCTCTGCGGATACACTATCAATTCGCTATAGTCAATTTAATATATACTTTGGTATGTGACAAAATCAATATAAAGCCATTCTAAAAATTCAAAATTTAGTGTTAAAGATATGTATTTGTCTTTTAACTTTTTATCAAATATTTTCTAATTAGCAATAATGGAGAACCTATGACACCTTAAAAATGTCCTATCTCTTTCTGCGGATAACACAAATATCTTTTATTACAAATTCAAGGTCGATGATTATTTTGGGTGTGTACACCATTAACAGTGGCTTCTAGTTTTATACTTGAAGAAAAAATGTTGCTTCCCCCCCACCCCCCATTTAAGGCGGTAGAAAAACTAGTCCTAGCTTAGGCCACATATATTTGAATTTGTATCTCTAGACTTAGATTTCCATGACTGGGGCTGGAATAGACTTATTGATGTGGATATAATAAAAAATATCCAATTTTGTTGCACAAATATGATATTCACATGTGTCTTTTGGATGCTGTGTAGTTCCACAAATAGCTCTGTTTTCTGTAGAATTTTACAAATGCCCGAAAGTATCATTGTGGTATTCCTGGTTTCCAAATGCATAAACAAACTTGTACCCAGCTGCAGCAACATTAAACGCTATTAACAAAGCTCTCTCTAATCTAAAAGGATAGTGGCAAATGTGTTTCTGAAGGGAATGGCTGGTTTTTAATCTGTAGTGGAAATAAATCTCTCACTAAAATTCGAGGACACATTATCATGCTACTGTGTAGGGAGCAATGAAAGTAGATGAGTTGGCAATCAAATTTCATGCTTCAGGGCTTGAACTGTTTTTATACGGGTTATAATGGGATCTCTTGAAATAAGTGAAGGAATTTTTCTTGCCTTAAAAAGTCTACAATTATCTATGTAGATCATGGTCCAATCTGGAGTTTAAAATGTACAGTTAACATAGCAATCCAAAAAGAGAATTTGACAAAGTTAATCTGACTCTTAGTTTCCCTCAAGTGACAGAAAAGCATGATATGAAATCTTTTTGGACACAAAAGGATTCCATGAAATTATTCAACTGGCATTATTCCTCATCTCAGAGGGAAGTGACATCTCCCTCTTCCCTGTACTCGTAACCATAAGAAACATCTTTATTCACACAAGAAGGCTCACCTTCTGCTCTCCAGTTCCATAGATCACAGCTGTATATAGAATCCACAGAGAGCAAGATGGGGGAAAAAAAAGGATAGTAAAGAACTTATTACCCATGTACCAAGAATCAGTGTTGGTCTGTCCCATGAAAAGCTAACTTTCTTTCCCTTGAGAAAAATATACACATTTTCTTATAGTTTTGTGATCTCTTTAATCACTTCTTGTGTAGAAATAAGTAATGATCCTTTAAAAATATATTCTTGTTTTATTTGCCTCTATATGTCTGGTATCATTTATTGCAATCGTGTTCTATATTCAATTTTATTCTCATGAAATCACCTTACAAGATAACTTTTGGGTCTTACTCTACTCTGATATCTAAACACCCAAAGTGCTTCTTTCTCCAAATAATAGAAATAATAACAATCTTTTGTTTTTAAGTGACTAAGATCATTGGAGAGAAAAAGATTTTTCAGGAGGTATCTAACAATTAAAAGATATGTGTAAGAGGAATATTTGTATAGCAGGTATTCAATATTCAATGTACATTTCTTAGTAATAATTAAAAATTTTTGATCAATTTAACTTGTACTCTAAAGTAGCATGTTAAGATTCACATCTGAGAAACTGAGAAGTAACAATCAATAAGCTATTTACTCATAGTCACGTTTCTTTAGTAATCCATGCCACTTCCCAGTACGCCAAAATTGAAATTATTCACTAAGACTTAACATACAATTCATCAATATTAGAAAGTTATCTGGCCACAGTAAGAAAGAGTTCAGATCCAAGGTAAACCATCCATACATCATTTTGTTCTTTTCTTATTATATATTCTAATGTGCCTACAAGGCTGTTCAGAGAGAACAGAATCTATTTCAAGAATTTTCTAGAGTAAATCACATACATCCCGAGTTCATAAGTCCATATCTTAAAAGTCATCTCTCAGTTCTGTTAAATATATTTAAAAGAAAATAAAATATAAATAAGTTTATTGTTAAAAAGTATAAGTATTATAAAAAATTAATTTGTCTTGCTAAATTATAGAAATGTTACTTCTGTTCAAATCCTATACTAATTATGAAAAATTTTTTATATTACACATTGAATGGTAATGGAGATAGCCATCAAATATGCTTACTATTTTTAATGCATTAAAAGTGTATTAAAATACACTTAAATCTTAAAGTTTTTAAATGTTTAACTTTAAAAAAATTTAAAAGTGTGTCCAAAAGTTATTTATCACTACTTTGAAAAAACTGTCATTCTGTATAATCCTCACTATGAGATGCCACATTTTAACAGGTGTGTTTTTTTTAAGATACTAGTCCATGCATAACTTGACATGAGTTTAGCATCTACTTCTGACATGTGCAAATGATAAGATAAATATGTCCTATCATAGTGTCTGGAAAACATTACTGACATTTTATTTTTCTTCTTCTTTTTTTTTCTTCTCCTCTTTTCCTCATCCACCTTCTTTAAATATACTAATACCTGGATATTAATAAGATATATATTTCTAAGCAAATGATGGACTTGCTTAGATCCTTAGATTTTTTTTCCAAAAGAATAATTATTGCTTACCTATTTTTCCATTAAATATGATATTCCCTGAACTGACACTAAAAGTCATTCAAAAAACACACAAATATAAAAAATATACACAATTCTATGAAGAGATGATAATTCAGTCTTAATAAGTTGTATGTTACTTCACTGTAAGCAGAGGACAATATCACTGGAAATACTTGTGCACCCAAAAAGACTGTCTCTGTTTCATGTGGTCCCAGGGGACTTGTGAATGCAGAGTTCCATGAGTTCTCAGAATTTGGTAATTTGGAAGCCAATCCCTGGTTAGTAACTATATTAGTCAGGGCACTAGATATGTGGACAAGCTCCTATAAAGGAAAGCTACAGACTTGGTTTTAATGTTGGAATGAGTCAGGTGGAGATGTCAGGAAACATGTCTACCAATTCTTTGAAGACCTGAGGAAGATCCTAGTCATCTCCCACAAGAGGGCTTATAAGAAGCGGGAACATCAAGCTGAATCTGGGGAAATATACAAGAAGATTACTTCCAGGGAGAAACAGTGAAGTGGGAATTTTTGCCACCAACCAGGAGGTAGGTGACAGAATAACTACATGTGTTTCAGATACTGACCACTGCCGTGTAGTGAATCTGTGGTAATGCAGTGGTATCACATTGTTTTAATTTTATCTGATGAAATACATGACACATCTTCTCAAATGCCCACTCATTTTTAATTTTTTAAATGTTTATTTACTTCTGAGAGAGACAGAGACAGAGCACGAGTGGGAGAGGGGCAGAGAGCGAGGGAGGCAAAGAATTTGAAACAGGCTCCAGACTCTGAGCTGTCAGCACATAGCCCCACATGGGGCTCAAAGTCATGAACTGCCAGATAATGATCTGAGCTAAAGACAGACGCTGAACCAACTGTGCCAGCCAGATGCCCCTCAAATGCTCATTTAAATCTTAGTATCTTCTTTGGTGAGTTATCTATTAAGGTCTTTAGTCCATTTTTATTTGGGTGATTTGTTTATTGTTGAGTTTTAAGCATTCTTTGCATATTTTAGATTAGAGTTATTTTTCATATGTATCTTTTACAAATATCTTCTCTAGGTCAGTGGCTTGTTTCCTTAATCTCTTGATAATATCTTGTTGAAGGTCAGCAGAGGTTTTTAATTTTAATACAGTCTCATTTATTATTTCTTTCATGGACCATGTCTTTGGTATTTTATCTAAAAAGACATCATCATATCCAAGTTATCTAGATTTTCTCCTATGATATCTTCCACGAGTTTTTAAAGTTTTCTGTTTCACATTTAGGTCTTTGTTCTAGTGAGAGTTAATTTTTATGAACAGTGGAAGGTTTCTATATAAATTCTTTTTTTTTTCCTGTATGTCGATGTCCAGTTGTTTTAGCACCATTTGTTGAAAAAGTATCTTTGCTCCTTTGTCAAAGATCAGATGACTATATTCATAAAGGTCTATTTCATGACTCTATTCTGTTGCATAAGTCCACTTTTTTCTTTCTTTTATTGGGCAAATATCATACACTCTTGCCTACTGTAGCTCTATAGTAAGTCTTGAGGTTGGGTAGTATCAGTCTTCCAAGTTGGTTCTCTTTCAATATATATTGCCTATTTTGGGTCTCTTGCCTCAGACAAATTTTAGAATCAGATTTTTTCTTATCCAAAAAATAACTTATTGGAATTTTTATTGGTATTGAATTAAATTTGAAGAACAAGAATTGACACTGACAATAACATATCTTCCTTATCCATGAACATTGAATATCTCTCCATTTATTTTTAATTTGATTTGATTCATTTGTAATTTTGCTCATATAAATATGTATATATTTGGAAAGATTTATCCCTAAGGATTTCATTTTTTGAGTGCCAGTGTAAATGATAATGTGCTTTTAGTTTCAAATTCCTCTTCATTTTTGTTGTTCATACAGGAAAATAACTGGTTTGTATACAAACCTTATTTTCTACAACCTTGCAGAAACTCATTAGTTTTAGGAGTTTTTCTCAGACTTTTCAGGTTTTCTACATAGATAATTCTGTTATCTGCAATCAAGGCAATCTTTTTTAAAATTTATTTTTTGTGTGTTTTTTAATTTACTTTTGAGAGACAGAGAGAGACAGTGTGAGCAGGGGAGGGGCAGAGAGAGATGGAGATACGGAATCTGAAGTAGTCTCCAGGCTCTGAGCTAGCTGTCAGCAACAAGCCTGACGCGGGGCTCGAACCCACAAACTGTGAGATCATGACCTGAGTTGAAGCCGGACACTTAACCAACTGAGCCACCCAGGCACCCTGAACAAGGCAATCTTATGTGCTCTTTCAAAACTGTGTAACTTTTATTTAGTTGTAATGTCTTACTGCATTAGTAAGGACTTCCAGAACAATGTTAAAAGGATTGGTAAATGAGTACATCCTTGCCTTGTACCTGCTCTTAGTAGAAAATCTTTAAGATTTTCACTATTAAATATGATGTTAACTGCAGGAATTTTGTAGATAATTTCTATCAATTTAGAGAGTTCCTCTCTATTCCAAGTTTACTGAGAGCTTTTATTATGAATGGGTGTTGAATTTTTTGTCATATGCTTTTTCTGCATCTATAATCTTATAAATTTTTTATTTTTAATTCTATTAGTATACTAAATCACTTTAATTGACATTTCCAATGTTGAACATATGTGGGATAAATCTCACTTTAATACACAATATATTAAATTATATTTAATTATATATAATCCTTTAAGCACTATTGGATTCAATCAGTGTATATGTTTTGAGGACTTTTTGCAGGTATGTTCAGAAAATACACCAAGGCCAAAAGCTGCTGGGCAGGCTGGCAAGCTGAAAACTCAGATCAAAGTAAATACTTCAGTATTGGGGTCGAATTTATTTTTCTCTGGGATATTTGTTTTTACTCTTAAGGTCTACAGCTGATTTGATGTGGCCCAATCACACTATCAAGAATAGACTCTTTTACTTAAAGTCAACTGATTTTACATGTTAATGGCACCTATGAAATACCTTCACATCAATATCTAGTAGATTAGTGTGTTTGACTAAATAACTGGGTACTATCATCTAGTCTAGTTGATACATTAAACTAACCATCAGTGTCCAATACATATCTTATCTTAAGGTGACCTGCAATGTCCACATTCCCTGACTGTTCTCCACTGAAATCACTATTGTATTCATCAGTGTTTCTAGGCATGATCTTTCCCAACCTCCCGCCAAGTCAAATCAGTTCCTCTGTCAGGGCAGCTAATGATCCTCATGGCCTATCCTGCACTAGCAGCGAGAACATGTGTGCATCCCAATCTGCAGGATCCCACTGTTCGGACCGAAGGTTTCTTGTATAAGTGCTTCTCAATTTTCCACAAATTAAACATGAGTAGTCAGATAAGGATGACAAGAAAGTTGAGGAAGCCATCTAGTATAAAAAAAGGGGGGCTTACATGATTAAAAATATGTTGGAGAAAGCAGAAACTATGTAAAAAATGTTAAAAGAAGAATAACTTTTCCAGATAATCATAAAAGTATAATAAGAATTCAGGGAACAAATAAAACACTTATTTTAAATTAAATTTAGAGGTGAAAATAAAAAGCTAATAGGAACTGTGGAAGATAAAGTTAAAAATTCCCCTGGAAAGATATGCAAAAGAACAGAGAATATACGGCAAGAAATGATAGTTGATAAAATTACATAATTGATCAAGAAAAAAATGTAGAAAATAGAGCAAAAAATTGAGCAGGGAAAATAATAATAATAAATAATTCAACTTCTGTTTTTTGCTCTGAAACATAGAATACTGAAAAGACATTTGCTTATAAACTAATAACAAGAACAAAACTGGACAGACTGCAAAGAAACACCTTCTATCTTATCCATCAGAAAACTGAGTCCATAGGGGAACCAACATGAAATGGGGAAGGAGGCTATTAAGGCACCTGAAGGGGAGAAACAGGTGTTCACTTACTGGAAACAAATGCTAATGAATGATATATAAACCAAAGTGGAGATTCAATTCGGAATTATTGATGAATTGCTAAGGGCCAAGGATAAACTAAGTAAAAACTGTAAAGATACCAGGAAAGATAGATTTAGCAGGATTCCTGTACGCTGTCTGCAAAAGTGGGGCTTGTCAAATATGAATTTGATTGTAGTGTGATCTGCATGGGTCATTTCATTGGGCACTGTCTGATGTCACTGTCTACAGGTTTTAGCTCTTGGTGTATTTAAGTTCTCCAAAGAAGGCTTTCTCCATATGAGATGTTGTAAATTCTTAAGCTAAATTGCCAAATTTCTAGGAACTCTGTGGACTAAAATATCCAAGGATCTCAGGGTTCCCCCTGGCTCAGTCAGTCAAATAAATGTCCAACTTTGGGTTTTGGGTCAGGTCCTGATCTCAGGGTCTTGAGATAGAGATGGAACCCTGCCTTGGGCTCCACACTGGGGATGGAGCTTGCTTGAGACTCTCTCTCCCTCTACTGCTCTCTCTCTCTTAAAAATAATAAATAAAATAAAATAAATAATAAAATAAAATAAAAATAAAATACCCAAAGATCTCATGCTTTAATGTACAAACTTCACTTACCTGCTTTGTTATTACTACTGCAGCCTGGCCTGTCATCTGTTAACTCATTGTTTTACGTCACCTGCTACAACATTTCTAATCTGCTGCCTGAATGTTGTATAGAGTGGTGTATGTACCTAACAATTAAACTGCTTTTTAACAGACTTTCAATTATTTACTTTCCAGGCTCATTTTAACTTTTAATTCTACTGATATCTAATACTGACAACTGTTGAGATTTTTGTGGATAATAGAGAGTAAAATGTTAAAAATGTTGCTGTTTTCTAGACTAGGAGGGTGTTCTCTACTACTACCTAATTTTGCTCTTGTCTATATGAACATTTCTTTATTTTTAACATGACCTTTATTATTTTTAAAATTAAGATCACAAAATGAGTTAACTTTGACTTTAGCCGCATATTCATTACATATCTCCTACTAAAGAAATGTTTGTCAGCATATTTTAAGATTAATATCAAAATCAGGAAAAATACTGAAACACTACTGCAAGGACATGTGCATAAAAGAATATATCAGAAATTGTCTCTTGGACTTTCTCTAATCTTCAGTATTTTAATATCAAATAAAAGTGTTTATCTAGATTAGTGGTTCCCAAACTTTTTATTTAAATTTATCCAATCTATGAAGCAGAGCAAACAGAGTACTAGGAATGGTAAACCTTACCTGGAAGTGGACCGCTCCAAAGTGAGCAGCATAACAAATTTTACACTTATTACGGACTCTCTCGATATTGGTTATAATCTGAAATTACATTATTTCCACATTTCTCTAATATAATTGGGTTTTTTTTCATGATACTAGGCCAGTGTCATTGTATTGTTTCTAGCTGTTAATATTCCAAAACATAAAATCCAGTGCAAGTAGTCACTTCAGAGTTTATAGTAATACATATGAGACAGTGAAACACTGATTGAATTCACTGAACTGACCTCCTGGGCTTGAGCGTTTAGTCTATATAAAACTTGGAGAATCTTGACATGGTGATTCTGTTTCTTTATAATGATGGACATTTTGTAGCAATTTATCATTAGGGGAAGAGATAAGGCAAGAGAGAGAGAGAGAGAGATTGTGGTAGTCATGATATGAGCAAAAATTGCTCACAAGCCAGAAAAATCAAAATGTCATTGATAAATCATTTAAAGTTAGACCAACACAAAGATGCAATGAACCTGTGTTTTTAAGAAAATGCTTTGTTGTAAAACAATGGCCTAATTGTTTAATAATTATCATGGGCATGTGGGAACGAAGGTCAGACAAGATTCTAACTGCCTGGATATCAGATTTCATTTGATGTTTGTCTGCCAAAGCTTTTTCTACTCTCTAGAGAACACTGAACCTACATAGGGGACATTTGTTAGAGTGACCGTACTTCCCTGAAACAGGAGAACCAAATTCCTGAAATTTCAATGGTCAATAATGTGTTCCTTCAGGCAGTAATTTCAAACTGTAATATCTTATTTATAAAATCATTAAGAATACTAAAATGAAAGGAAATAACTAATAAATGCATGAAATGTACTTTCCATTTTTGAGTAAAATGGTTGATAATTTCCAAACCTTTGACATTTTTCTTTCAGAACAGACTGGTTTTTTTGGCCCCTTTGCCCCCTGATATTTCACCTTACTTTCACATGCGTGAAACACACACACACACACAGTGGTTAATTATTTGTATAAGAATCTGTAGGACAAGAAATCATTTTCTCTCCATTAAAAAAAGTTTATGTACTCTTAATTACACGTAATTGCCGTCAAAGTGCTAATTTAGTGAGCAATAAGATGTTCAGTTTCCTGATATTCAACGGACATGTTATCGGAGAAAACACAGGAACAATAATAGGAGACTATTGAAATTTTCATTGATTTTGAAGATATGACATGCATCAGCCATTTTTCTTCAAAACTGTTTTATATTATAAGTCCACATTTTGGAAGGTATGGGGACTGACAGGGATTTTAAACTGTGGGTTTAGAAAGAGCTGGGAGGACCAACCAGGCTACTTCTCATTCTTAGCACTTGACATTTGTTCCTTGATTGAATCTGCAAGGGCGAATATAAATACCTCCTGTTACTTACAGTTTTCCTAAGATCCTTACCAAAAAGAAGACTTCTCCTCATAGCTTTGCAGCACAGTTTCTAAGTATTCACTATTTCCAGGAATATTCATTGTAATTTCCAACTTTCGAAATATGTGAAATATCCTTTTCCATGCTCATGCCCTGTACTGTCTCAAAAATAAGTGAGCATGAAAAAAAAATTTTGTTTTAGAAAATCAGAGTGGCTACAAAAGAAAGAATATAATTATGGATATTCTTTATTTTGGAAATCAGGCAAGAGCTGAAATGAATAACAAGGGCACTGTTTGACCTTCTCACCTTCAATATGTGAACATCAAATTAAAGACCAAATGAACAATTCCTTTGGTATAAAAATAATCACAATGAAAAGAAAAACAAGTTGTAACATGGAGTCCAAAAAATGTTGATTATGCCTCTACCACTTCTGTTAAATTAG
>NC_043706.1:122227469-122228821 GCF_006229205.1 Suricata suricatta
TATTTTGGAAATCAGGCAAGAGCTGAAATGAATAACAAGGGCACTGTTTGACCTTCTCACCTTCAATATGTGAACATCAAATTAAAGACCAAATGAACAATTCCTTTGGTATAAAAATAATCACAATGAAAAGAAAAACAAGTTGTAACATGGAGTCCAAAAAATGTTGATTATGCCTCTACCACTTCTGTTAAATTAGTCCCCAAGAGTGAAGTCACACTTCCAGGTAAGGTTTACCATTCCTAGTACTCTGTTTACTCTGCTTCATAGATTGGATAAATTTAAATAAAAAGTTTGGGAACCACTAATCTAGATAAACACTTTTATTTGATATTAAAATACTGAAGATTAGAGAAAGTCCAAGAGACAATTTAAATGATTTAGGCAAAGAGATGAAATGATTCACAGTTTTTGTCACAGCAATAGAAATTGACATTCAATAACTGAAAGCCAGTTGTTTTCTGTATACTGCAGATCCTTGTAAAATTAATATTATTTCCTCAGTACAGGGGACCCCGCACATGGATACAGCACTTTGCACAGTAACTCAAATGTAATATGTTCTGACTAATATTAATTAACTTATGGAACATGGCACATTCGAAATGTAATTACTTAAATATTGGACTTTGACTATATTTCCATAATATACAATGAATCAATTAGAAGAAAGAGGTTTGAATTATTTCCATAAAAATTTGCCGAAAGCTCTCTCAACATATATATTAAAATTTTTGCTCTAATATTCAAACTTTTTATTAAATATTTGCACTGTGAGAAAATATATTGTAATTTAGATAATACATGACTATTGTAACATCTTTTGCAACAAATGACTGAAAAGAACCATTTTCTCATGCCAAGTTATTTTTGTAAATGTCACATTTTAGCTCTATAATCTATAAAAAAGCAAATAAAATTTATTAGTAACACTAAAAAATAAAGGGAATAGTTTCCGTTATAAAATTCAAGTTGTTTTAATGATTGGATTATGGAAATCTTAATACATGTTTTATATAAGTTTTAATGAATTTAGTATAAAAGAGACAAACTTGTATTTAGACATATTCTGCAAGCAATGTAATTTTCAGGTTGAATTCTAGTTCTCCCAGAATCTCTCGGGAAAAAATTTTAGTTTCATGATTGGGAAATGTTTTAGCATGCCTAATATTGACTTCACTCTTGGGGCCTAATTTAACAGAAGTGGTAGAGGCATAATCAACATTTTTTGGACTCCATGTTACAACTTGTTTTTCTTTTCATTGTGATTATTTTTATACCAAAGGAATTGTTCATTTGGTCTTTAATTTGATGTTCACATATTGAAGGTGAGAAGGTCAAACAGTGCCCTT
>NC_043706.1:122228921-122239230 GCF_006229205.1 Suricata suricatta
TTTTAGCATGCCTAATATTGACTTCACTCTTGGGGCCTAATTTAACAGAAGTGGTAGAGGCATAATCAACATTTTTTGGACTCCATGTTACAACTTGTTTTTCTTTTCATTGTGATTATTTTTATACCAAAGGAATTGTTCATTTGGTCTTTAATTTGATGTTCACATATTGAAGGTGAGAAGGTCAAACAGTGCCCTTTTTTTTCATTTCAGCTCTTGCCTGATTTCCAAAATAAAGAATTTCCATAATTATATCTTTTCTTTTGTAGCCACTATGATTTTCTAAAACAAATTTTTCATGCTCACTTATTTTTGAGACAGTACAGGGCATGAGCGTGGAAAAGGTAGAGAAAAAGGAGACACAGAATCTGAAGCAGGCTCCGGATTCCGAGCTGTAAGCACAGAGCGTGACATGGGGCTCCAACTCATCAACCGTGAGATCATGACCTGAGCTGAAGTGGGACACTCAGCCGCTCAACTGACTGAGCCACCTAGGCACCGCTACAATATTCTTTTTTTTTTTTAATTTTTTTTAAATGTTTTATTTATTTTTGATACAGAGAGAGACAGAGCATGAGAGGGGGAGGGGCAGAGAGAGAAGGGGACACAGAACAGGAAGCAGGCTCCAGGCTCTGAGCTAGCTGTCAGCACAGAGCCTGACGCGGGGCTCGAACCCACAAACGTGAGATCTGACCTGAGCCGAAGCCAGAGGCTTAACCAACTGAGCCACCCAGGGGCCCCTACAATGATATTCTAAAGAGTAAGTAAGAGAACCAAAACAAAACAAGACACAAAACAAAGCAAAACAAAGCAAAAAAACAGCTGGCAACTAATTGAAATAAATAACCTATCACGAGTCAGCTAGCTGCATCTACTATACTCTATACTTGTGAATATCTCCTGGCTTGATCACTACTTCTATGGAAAGAAAGACAAAGCCAGATAGGTGAAAGCAGAAAAGACAGACACTACCAAGTGCTGATAAAGACACAGATCGCTTTTAATATTTATATGCCAGTGATGAGATTGTGAGTTTATGTAGCTATTTTAAAGTCTTTTTAGTAAGTCAAAAAATGGAAATGTACATATTTTATTCAGCATTTCCATATACAGAGCTTTCCACAATAAGCATGTATAAGCTTCACAAAGGACAAGTATAAGAATGTTCAATGTTTAATATTCCCAAACTGGAAAATAAATATTGACATAAAATGGATAATTTGTATTACATTCATTCAATGGAACCCTCCACAGCAGTAAGAATAAATTACAACTGCTACAGCTGCACACAGTACCTAGATAAATCACACAAATAAAATACTGAGAAAAGGCAAAAGACCCTCAAAAGTACATACTGCATTATTCCAATTGTGTAAAATTGAAGACCACACAAGGTAATCTATGAGGTCAGAAGTGAGGGCAGTGGTTACCATTTAGGTTGGTGAGTAAGGAACAAGGAAAGGAGCAGGGTGAGGCATAGGGCACAGTTTTGTTTCTTGCCTGAATTGCGGTCCCCCAGGTGTGGTCAGTGTGTGATACATCAAACTGTGTACTTGTTATTTGTGTGCTTTCCTTTGCATACATTATGTAGGAGTAAAATTTTTATATAAAAAGGGACATCTAAATGAGCTTCATTATAATGAAGCATATATGTATTACTCTAACATAAATTAGTCATTAAAATTCTGCTAAAATATATGCATGGTTATGGACATACTAAAAGGTATTAAGCAGGCTGTGTTGTAGCTTATGGGCAAGTAATAAATTGTATCATTTATCTTGAATGTATCATAGATAAGCTGCTATATAACAATTGCCACTTCAGTTAGGTGATTAACTAGTTGTTACTTAACCTTCTAATTTCTGTATAAGTCTAATTACATGAAATAGAAGTTGGGGTTTTGATTTTTTTACTTTGCTTTTCTGTCTGGAGTGTCATTGTAACTACTGTATTGTAAATGATGGAAAATAATTGCATATGTTAAAAAAATAAATTGTGTTATATTCAAAAAAATAAAGAAATAGTTGATTAAAAAAAGGAAAAAAATAAAATATGCACATTTAATTATATTGTTACAGTGAAAATGATACTGGGATCATAAGTTATTTTCTTCAAAAGTTTGGCATAAATAAAAGAAATTATTGGAAATAACAGTATTTCTTAAACTGAAGAATATACTTCTCCAGAATGAATAACAATTAATGATTACCTTTATATAATTAGTGTTGGAATTGACTCTTTGTAGAAGTTTTTGGGGTCAACATTAGTCAAAGAAAAAAAAAGTTGAAGTTTGAGAGTATTTTACACTATCGACAAAATGTACTAATTTACAAATATTTACTGTATGAGAGACTTAACTACCTTCATTTTAAAGAGGCACATAGTAACCTAGCAGTACCCATCTATGAACAGCTAGATTGTGCTTCCCAAGAGAGGAATGAGGAATGCGTACACTGAAAACAAAGACAAAAAGAAATAGAAAAAGAAAAACAAGGAAAAACATCGGGCAATGTTCTGTTACAAATGCAGAAACAAAAATGCAACATTAAAAAATCACTGGAATAAAGAAACTCGACATTGGGATTTAGTTGGAAATCTACCAGTGGAACTCCAATAGTACTTACATGTCATAACTAGCTATTTATTCATTATTTCAACATCTATTTATAAAATATATACTGCACAGTCAGCATTTGTGGGTGCGAGTATTTAAAATAGATTATCCATTTGCTTTGTCATAGATGCACGGACATGGAAGTAAGTAATTAAATGCAGTGAGATAACAATGAAGGGTAGGCAGAAAGATTCACGAGGATGCACATGAGGGAATAATAATGGAGTGAAGGCCAAAGTCCAGATGTGATTCTTTACTCTTTCTAGATCACTTGTCTCATTGTATTATACCTCATGCTAAGCATCTAAAGGACAAGGCTACTTGAAATATCCTTAGGGAAGTATATGATCCTGTCTATACACCATCCAATGACTGTTCGTGCTGACTCTTAATTTATAGAGTTGGTGAGATTGTGGCATACACTTTAAAAGGATTGAATAGTTATATTATTCTCATAAAGTTCACAAATGAACACAATATTTACTTCCCAAAATTCATTTTGGCATTATATTCTAAAACAAACACATGCCAAAAGTTGGTTTTGCAAATTTTAAGTGAGGAAATGATAATTTCCAATAAAAAGTTAAAATTAAAATCCAACCTGTGTGTGTAGATGTATGTATGTATATTTAGAGGTTTAATTTTTTAGCTGTGCTGCATCCTTTCAATAAATTTTCATTAACTAACACAATTGCTTTTGAACACCTGTCTCTAAATTCCAAACCAGGATAAAATAGCTATCTGATTTCTGAGATACACATCAGGGATCAGTCCACTGTCTTTATAAATTGCTATTCATTGGCTGTCTTTTCCGTTTCAATCCCATCAAATAAGGTATTTGTATCTGACCAGTGTCTGTCAGCAAATGAAACTCAGTATAACCGGAATGAGAAGCTATAATACAGTGACTGTGCCCTTCAAACAAGAATTTAAGAGTCTCTTTTAAATGATTTTTAATCTTTGCCTTCTTCCTCTTTGTTCTCTTCCATTTCTATTCCTTTCTCACAATATTGAGACATACACAGGACGTCATTTCAAGAATGGAGAATTTAGTCCTGTACCATGTTTGCACATAGCTTTAATGTGATTGTCTATGATTCCGTAGGCAAACATAAGAACACTGAATTGCACACAAAGTCTGTAGTCATATCATCTGTGGCTACAGATGGAAAACAGCCTGCACAAACAGGAGGTATTGCTAACCAGTGGATTTCCAGTTTCAATATGTTAGAGAAAATCTTTGGGTAACAAACACAAAGACATTAGCAACTGGGCTATGTTGAAGAGGTATCAGGAGAAAGCACTCTCAGGTCTAATCCTAAACATTTTCCTTTACATCCAAGGCTTATTTGAAGAATCTTAGTATATTTGAGTCACCTGCCTATGTACTTAGCTAATTTCCTTAATTATCACTGGAGCATATGTGTTGCCAATCACCCTTCCTTTCTCTTTGAGTTTGGCACTGCTTATGAGATGACCAGTAATTCAAAGAAGCAAAACACAACCTAAACTACTGAATGTTCTTAATCACTACAAAATTTACAATCAGGAAACATCACTGTTTATGTCTGGCATTATATCTTGCTTGTCTTTATTTTCTTAAATAAATTCTAACTCTTGCATATTCAAGGCCATGAGCAGCAATGTGGGAAAGGAGAAATTTTCCTGGGGTTGTTCTCTTTTCCCCACCATTTCTCACCTAAGTGGCCACAGTGACCCTTGATGCTCTTTGGTAATGAACCTGCTCAACTGTGGCCTGCTACCTACCATCGCTGCTCAACACAGCCAGCCTTTCCATGTTCGAGGTGCTCCTGTCCGACACAGATCATTCAAAAGGACATCCAGTTTCAACTTTCATCCTCAGGACGACATCCTCCCTTAGTGACTTATTCAAGCAGACAGGGGAAATCTGTATTGGGGTAAGGACTTTGCCCCTTCGACTGAAATGCTTCTGGCTGCTGGCGAAATTAGAAAACCAGCTTCAAGGGTAAAGTCGATTTGTTTTATTTAATGCTACCAGTAGGGACACATTTTTAACATCAACACCCAACAAACTCGCATATCCCGTTCGGTTTCAGCAGGCAACCCCTTCCTTATAGGACACATACAGCACTTTACTTCTGAAATAAATTCTGATGATGACCCGAATATCAAAATTAGGCAACAGCCAGAAAATATTTCCTTTCTTTTACATTTTTTTGTCAGTTGCCCTGAGTCTTTTCATTTATCCTGGCAGAGGTTTGTCTCTTTGCCTTTAAAAGTTAAAGCCACCTTCATCGCACAATGTAGAAAGAAGTAAAATTAAACTGCAGTGTGTTCCAGAGGAGAAAATCTACTTTATTCATCTCTCAGCCCTACTTTAACTTACACTGACCTAATTACAGCCCACACCAGGAGAGGCGAAAGAGTTGGAGGAGCGCTTCTGCCACCTAGTGGTCAGAGCCCTGCACTGTGCACTGAGACCCCCACGTTTTTGCTTTAGTTTTGAAATGTCTGGCACATAAGTGCAAATGACCTTCTCCAGTCTTTGCAGGGATACTGAGTATATGCATCACACACAGCTCTGTTCCTTTGGAGATTCACAATGTAATGGTCTTCTAAAGAACTCTATTCAGAAAAGGTTGAATTAATGGTTCTTAAAATGAACTATAGCTTGGAAACTGCATTATTAAAACATATGCCATTTCAGGAAAGTTAAATTGAAAATTATAATGCAAATATTAACAGTCATTAAAACAATCTTTTAAGTATGATGTATTGAATGTACTATTTAGGGAAGTTAGCACCCTCCCTACTAAATCAATTATCCTTCCTCTAGCAACCGCAGGATTTAGCTAGCTGAATGATTTCTTCAGCGCCGCAACTGGCTTGTTTATTTGTTTGCTTTTGAGAGTGGTAGTGAACATTTAAGAATGCTTCATTCTTTTTTCTGGCTTCATTAACGAGTTATTGATCAGTGACTCGAAAGAAAAACTTGGATGAAAAATGCAGTGGCCTTAAATCTCCGATGCTAATTAAAACCAGGGAAAAGGAGGAACATGAAAGGTACTTACAACGCCCAAATCTCAGGCCGGCTGATCTCTTCCACCTAAGCGTTAGGGCAGCAGCCACGAGCTCAGCCTGGCATTCCTGCCTGTATCACAGAGCAGGGAAATGCCCCCGCATGAAAGTCCCTGTGGAGAAAAATGAAGAAATTGTCTGTGTACAGAGTAGGCAATCAATTCTGGAATCATTAGGGTGAGTAATGGTCAGGGTCACATTTACACTCTTTTCCACAAAGTATTCAAAGTGGTGTGATAATTTTTTTAGTGTTTGAGTATATCAGAATGCTCTTCAACACTGTGGCTCGAGAATGTTTATCAGATTAAGGAGAAAATTAGTAAGGAATTTTCATTATTCATCATAAGGACTGTGAAGTGTGTACTGCTTTAGAATAGTGGTGATACAAGAGAGTAGCTACATGATTTAGGGCTTAACTAGATGCGTTTTATTTTATGAAAATTCAGAGTGTACTGAAATTGATACATTCATTAATTCATCAAATGTTTACTGGAGGGTAAACTATGAGCCAGTCCTTGGAAGAGACATCAGTTTAAACGTTACAGGCAAAACCCAATGTGGCCAAGGCTTTCATGGGGATTAGTTCAATTTTTCATCTACTATCACCCTGTAGACTAAAATAAGAATGTATAGTGTTTTGCACATTGTCTAACAATCACACAGTCTTTTCAATTCTGCTGTCCTTTCTTAAGTCAACCTTCTTTATGTTTAGCCTAGATTATTTCAGTGGCTTCCTAACAGGTCTGCCTATGCTTATTTTCTGCTTCTGTGACATCCGAATGCACATGATGAAATCCTAACCCCATGGTGTGATGGTATTGGTTGGTGGAACTTGGGGGGGGGGGGGAGAGGTGCGATTAGATCATGAGGTGGAGCCCTCATGAATGGGATTACTGTCCTATGAAGGAGACCCAGAGAGCCGCCTCACCCTCTTTCTGCTATCTGAGGACACAGTAATCTAGACCATCTCACCACAATCTCTCTATACTGAGACCCTGATTTTGGACTTCCAGCATCTAACATTATAAATAATAATTTTTTGTAATCTATAAGCCACCTAGACTAGTATACTTTGTAATAGCCCAACCTAAAAAGACTAAGAGAGATACCTTCTTCACAATCTGAATTAATTAAGAGAATAAGAGTTGTAGATGTCTGGGGAAGGGCACTCCAGACATAGGGAACTAACAGCACTGGCCTTGAGATTGGATCTCATTTCCTCTAGGGCCCATGAAGCCTTAATAGCTTTTTCAAGAGATTAAAAAAGAATGTAGTAAGAGTTGAGGCAAGAGAATTAACATGCCTCAGATCATGTAAGGTCTTGTTGGCTTTTCTAAAAACACCGCCATATTCTCAGGGAATTATGGTGCCTTTAGAAAATTTTGAGCAGGGGAGTGATGTAATCTTGATAAAGCAAGATCATGGAGACTACTCTGTTGAGAATTTCCTTTTTGTGAACAAAAAAGGCAGGGGAAAAGCAGATAGGGTATAATAATGGCTTGCACTGATATAACATGAGAAGATATAACATGAGTATCCGGAGAGATACTTGGACTTTTCAAAATACAAATAGAATCCTCCGAATACAAATAATATTTTAAGCCATGGATTTAATGAGGTCGCCAATAGAGACTACAAAGAAATAAATAGCAAAAACAGAGTACTAAAGACATCCATAATTCCGGAGTATCCCATCATTAATAAATCAAGAAGAAAACCAGAAACCTACAAGGAGGTTAAAAAATATGGCAGCTGAGATAGTAAAAATCCAAGACGGTTTTGTTCTGGAAGTCCAGTGGAAAGTTCCTAATAAGAGGAAGGAGCAATCAGCACGTCAGTGCAGCTTACAAGTCAGGTTAATGCTGAGAACTGACCATTAGATTTACCAACGTGGAGATCATTACCTTGACAAGATCAGTACCGGTGGAGTATGAGAAAGACCACATGGCTGGAGAGGACTCAAGAGAGAACAGGAGGAGGAGAGGAACTGAAGAAAGTAAATACATGGTATAAACAAATATACCAGTATAGAAAATTCAGTATTATCTGTGTTCATATTATTGCAGGAATTAAATAGATCAGTCATGATTACTATGAACCTCAAGACAGAGCATAATTAATTACTGTGCCTCTTCAAAATTAGGCAGATAATAAATTAACAGAATCGGAAAGGTGCAAAAATATCCACCTAAGAAAACACTTGTGTTGTTGCTCTTATTAGTAGTAAGTACTCTTTATGTTCCTTCTATTCTTTCTGTTCTTTATATTCTTCCAAACTTAGATATAACAGATTTTCACAGATGACCTTTTGTACAAGAATCACCACTGAATAAACCATATATAAAAACGTATTGTGACTTGCAAAGGAATTACTATGAAAATGAGAAAAGATATACAATGCAAATATTCCTTTTAAAGAAAAATAATTGAATCCCTAAAATAAGTTAATACAAATGACTTAAACTTCTTTCATTTGATAAACTGGTAGAAATAAAATAAAATTTATGTGTCAAGTGATAAAGGAAAAGAAAAGAATGAAAGAACAAAGGAAAGAAAGAAGGAAGGAAGGAAAGAAAAAGAAAGAAAGAAAGAAAGAAAGAAAGAAAGAAAGAAAGAAAGAAAGAAGGAAGGAAGGAAATTTCGACTGTGATTTATCACTTATCAGGGGTTAGTATCCTTAAAATGGTTCTTGTCTTCAGAACCTATACTTAATAGAACACAATTCCTAACCTAGAAGAGGACAATATTATATATGAAAATGAATATGCAACTTTAGAAGCAATCACAAAATATAAACATAAACAATAAAAGCACAAATCCTGTAGTAAATTTGCAGGGTCTAAAATATTGAGGCCAAAAGATAAAAGACTGAAATGGTCAATTAAATCACAGAAAGCCAACCTAATGAAAAGCAGACCCATGATATCTGCATCCGTCCCCCAAAGCCTGGTGTTGGGGAAGAGCCCCACAGGCAGTTCAAACAAGTTACCTAGAAACAGATTATTTCATGATCTTATTGTGATATATCATTTATATTTTAGCCAGATACTGTATAGACTTTTACTTAACTCTGTTTCATAGCATGAATTTGAGTCAGCAAAGGAAAATGAAGATTTCACATGAGTATCTTAATCCTTAAAAGCAAGAAAGCTTTCCACTGAAGAGGGAAGAGCGTTTGAGGACATGACTTTCCCAGACTTTGGCCTATAAATACATTAGATCCTCTTTTAAATCCTCCTTTCACTTAGTCTTAAAGTCTGTGAAGCTGAGATTTACTAGTTCACCTATCTAGAAAAAAACATGTGTCCACCTTAAGGTTTTTTTAAGAGTTATAAATAGACTCAATTGAAATCAATTTTAAACATTAGCACAGAGTCTTGGCAGGATGGACTAAAACACACACAACACACACTGAAAAAGAAGTAAAATATAACATTTGTTTAGTATTAAAAATTCATTAGTATATTTGAGGGAATAAAATATATTCATAAGCTGTTTTAAATATTTAATGCTAAAGGTTTTACTACCAAATAAATTCATTAAAGAGTAATCTTAAAATGATGTGGGTTTTTTTCTTTAATAAATATGCCAGGTTTAATTATCCCAAACTAAATAGTATAGAAGGTAGTGAACATTAAATCCACACAATGTTATTTTTATGTTGTATTACCTTCATTGATATCAATTTAATTAAAGTGTGCACTGGCAAGGACCAAAATGGCTTAATTGTTTAACACAATGTTCTCTTAGTCATTGCCAAGCCTAAAAATTAAGCTCTCCCAAATGATACTTTCTTTAATGTTTCCTACAAAACTATAGCATGGAAACAAATTTGGAAAAAAACACGATTAGTGCATTTTTACTGTTTTTAAACAATAAATAAACATTTTAAATTGTCATTTCAGAAGAATACTATTTTTAGATGGAAAAAGAATAAAGTTCAAAATGAATGTCTAAGAAAGCCCTATTTTCCACAATTCTGTTCAGGTTTCACTGATTAACAAATCTTTTTTGAACAACTATATATGCATTCATTTGTCTTCCATTGAATTTGCTTTTAAATAGAAACAAAAAAAGAAAAAGTGAGATTCATACTTCTTATAGGTGTATCATTTTTGGATTAATTTTTTATCCAAATTAATTATTAATTAATTTTGTGTATTCCTTGCTTATGGTTGAGTCCCTGGGACTTAGTGAATAATGTTTGAATGGCTAAATAGTTTGAAAAATGAATAAATAAATGAGAAATCACATCCTTGGTCATTTTAAAGATGAAAATATTCAGCCTTAGTAACTTTATGTAACTTGCTAAAGGGATTATTAATGGAAACACTGAAGATCCTGCTACCAAGCGGAGAAGTTGTCACTATAACACTCTTCTCTTAGCATTAGTAGAAATACTACATAAGCAAAAGTAGGGGTAGCACTCTGGGGAGTAGCAGTGCAATAGAAAGACAAGAGTAGTATCCTAACATCTGCTTAGACATTGACTAAAATGAATTAAGAGACATGCAGATCATGAATGAAGTAAATATAAGCTAGATAAGTGTGATAGCTGGAGAAAGAAAATAGTGTTTTAGATACCTCACAAGGGAAACCTGTAAAACCCGAAGTGGGTAAGTGAGGGGTACCTG
>NC_043706.1:122239330-122258801 GCF_006229205.1 Suricata suricatta
AAGTGAATGAATTAATAATACATTGACTTACTTTCTGTTCCTTAAGGATGTTAAGATCTCTTTTACCTTTAGACCTTCATATTGTTATATCTTCTGCCTAGAATTGTCTTCCACATCATATCTTAGCTGATTTTATCATTCAGCTCTCAACCAAAATACCATCTTCTCAGAGTGGCCTTTGCTAAACTTTGTACTACTTACTATATGCAAAGTACCACTATATGCAAAAGCCATTTTAAGAATTTTACATCATCCATGCCTAATGAAAATCCTATGATCTAAGTATGATCATAATTACATTTTTTAATGTTTATTTATTTTTGAAAGACACAGAGACAGAGTATGAGCAGTGGAAGGGCAGAGAGAGGAGACACAGAATCCTAAGCAGGCTCCAGGCTCTGAGCTGTCAGCAAAGAACCCAACACAGGGCTCGATCTCATGAACCATAAGATCATGACCTGAGCTGAAGTTGGTTGCCTAATGGACTGAGCCACCCAGATGCCCTCATAATTACATTTTAAGAGAAAATGACTACAAAGAAAGCATAGGAAAATTTTAGTAAGAGCTAAAATGTGGTCGACTTAGTAAGTAGAGAAAAATGAGATTTGAACCAAGGCATTTGTGTCTTAGTACATGCACTTAACAACCAAACAATGATGCCTAAGTACTTGTTAGACCTTACTGACAATCTCTTAGAAAGCACAACACTCTGAAGTCATTGTATTTATTTATTTCCTAGTACATTTTCTGCCCTTTCCAGAGACTCTGTCCATAAAGACAAAAATACCTTTGCTAAACCTAGATCAGCAAAGCAAGGAGGTAGCGAGTTGTCTCATACTGCATTAATTCATACATTCTGGCCATTTGTCATGTGTTTTTGCAGCCCATCCCATTTTAGAGATGGAATATGTTTCCTGTCTCTTAGACCTGTGATGTGCTTTTGCCAATGGATCTATTACTGGTAGTAATTTGACCAAAGGCTGGAAATGCATTTTTGCAACATCTCTGCTCTCACCATGAGATGAGGTACCTGAAGTACATAGTTTGGCTAGTGTGCTGGCTCGCCGCAGCCTCCCCTCAGCTGACTTGAAAACTCATGAGCTAAGTAACGAACCTTAGTTGTTGTTGTTTGTAGTGCGAGCTGATTGACTGATTCAGAAATTAGTACAAAAAAAGGGGTACAGCCATTATAAAATTCTAAATTATCTGGCATTATCTCTGCTACAAGGAGCAGGCCCTGAGGAGACAGAAAGGGCTAGGAAAATGTCAGAGCAACTGTTTTAGGAGGATGAGTTAGTAGAGATGTGTTTTGTAGTGATGATATATTTGGTAAGACTCTCACGTGAGGTTACTTAGAAAACTGAAAATGTATCTAATAAATTTTTGGAATTGCACAAGAACTGTGAGGAAAATAGAATGTTGATAGCTTGGGCTTTGCTCTTTTAGCTATAAAAAATAAAAACTAAAAGTAAAAGATGGGCTCAACAATAATTTGGTAAGCAGAATTTTGAGGGCATATACAATCTAGAATTTGCTAGATTGGAAAATACAACTTTTTCTCATCTCTAAGACCTTCAGTAAATCAAATATCTCAAAATGAGATAGACTGGAGGTAAATAGTCTCTCTTCAATATTATGTTCATGTAGGCCAATAAAATATATATGTGTGTACATACACACACACACCTGCCAGGTACTAATATATATTCTAAAACTTTATGGAGGTATAATTGATATACAAAAAATACTGCACATATTTGATGTATACAATTTGATGAGTTTGGACATTTACATACACCATGATACCATCACTACAATCAAGGTAATAAACATATCCATCACTTCCAAACTTTCCTTGTGCCCTTTGGCTTTTTTGTTTTGTTATTGTTTTGTTTTGTTTTGGCAAAACAGGAGGTCTACACTATTAACATGAGTTCTACCCTATTAACAAAAGTTTAAGTGTAAAATACCATGTTGTTATCTACAGGCATTGCGTTGTACAGATCTTGAGAACCTATTCATCTTGCATAATTATAAATTTATAGCTACTGAACAAGTCCCTTTCCCAAACAATGTATTATCTGCTTCTGTAAGTTCCACTATTTTAGATGTCTCTCAGAGGAGGAAATCACACAGTATTCATCCTTCTGTGACTTACTTCTTTCACTTAGCATAATGTCTTTCAGGTCCATTACCGTTGGGCCAGAATTAAATTAGTATGAATGGCTTATAAATAAACAATTTCGGGATAAGTGGTTAACTGGAAATTAACAATGTATAAACTCATGACTCAAAAGAAATGGCATATGAAATAAAAAGTCAAATGTAAAATATTCTCTATTGAAAAGAAAAACATAGATAAAATAAATATATGAATTACTAGAGTTTTACAGAATATATGGCAAAAATATCAGGTTATTTAATATGTGAGGAGTTCCTTAAAAAAGTCGAAGTAAACATTTTAATTATAAAATATACAATATAAACCAATGAATAAATTTATGAAATTTTAAGAAAACTACAAAAGCCTATTTAATTTCATAAGTATTAGAATGGAAATTAAAATTACTGATATATTTTAAGCTTTCTGTCCTTAATTAATGAATGTTTTTTTAATCTTTTTTTTCTGTTTTTTATTTATTTTTGAGAGACAGAGAGAGACAACATGAGCATGGGAGGGTCAGAGAGAGAGGGAGACACAGAATCTGAAACAGGCTCCAGGCTCTGAGCTAGCTGTCAGCACAGAGCCTGATGCGGGGCTCAAACCTACGAACTATGATCATGACCTGAGCTGAAGATGGATGTTTAACTGACTGAGCCACCCAGGCGCCCCAATAATGAATGTTTAAAAAATAAAATAGGGTCATCCATTGGGGTCGCAAAGTAGTACCTAGTATCCTATCAGGCAGGTGTATATTTGGTCACAATACCTTTTGGGTATACTATGTGTTCTCAAAAAACTGAATAATGAATGCTCCAATACTTTAACATCTTAAATCGATGTATTCAAGGAGATTATCAGCAATATATGGAAAAGAAGTCTATTAAAATATCGATTGCTATTATTTATAACAACATAATTTGGAAACAGTATGAATAATGAATAAGAAAGGATATAGTAAATAAAGAGCAATCTTTATCAATTTCAGGATTGATACTTAGTTGTCAAAACAAGCATTTCTCTTTTGAGAGAGTGCACATTCACATGCATGCAAGCAGAGGAAGGAAGGGCAAAGGAGGAAGGAGGAAGAGAGAATCCTAAGCAGGCTCCGATTGGGAGCTTAATTCCACAACTCTGGGATCATGACAGGAGCCAAATTCAAGAACCCTCAAGTGACTGAGACACCCAGGTACCCCAAGACAAATGTGTTGGAACTATTTTTTAATGTTTATTTATTTTGAGAGAGAAACAAGTGGGTGATGGGCAGAGAAACAGTAAGAGAGAGAATCCCAAGCAGGCTCCACGGTTGCCAGCATTGAACCCTACAGAGGGCTCAATCTCATGAACTGGGTGATCTTGACCGTAGCCAAAATTAAGAGTTGGATGCATAACAGACTGAGCCACCCAAGTGCATCTCTAAAGTATTTTTTGAGGTATGTTTTTGAAATATTTTCAAGTGTTTTTGAAATATTGCCTCACGAAAATATCAAATAAGAGAGAAATGGTATAGCTGCATTTTTGTAACTATATACACAGTAAAATATAGAAATTGAAATCAAGATAGAAATGAAGACAGAGACTAAGAGAATCTAATGAGTAGTAAGCTTAAGAGGAATGTCTATAATCAACTTTATTGAGTTATAATTTTCGTCAAAAAAATGCACTCATTTTAAGTATACTTAGATGAATTCTGACAAAGACATACCCATATAACCACCTTTACCTTCAAGATAATAGAAATATTCCCATTACCCCCCAAAAAATATCTCCTCCTGATCCTTTAGTTATTTTACTGAATAATTTTTTTTAAATGATTTTAATCAATTTCATTGATGTATAACTAACACGAAATAATATGCAATTATTCGTAGCATAAGATAACTTGGCTACAGTCCTAATTACTAGGCTTATCCACTATAATTAAATACATTATTTTTCCATTTGTTGTCAATAAATATTTTGTGGGAGGAAACTTTGTAACCCTGTAAAGGACTGTGCCTCATCAAACTTTCATAAGTTTGTTGTTTGTTTTGGCTAAATTATTAACATTATGGTTGCAAAATGATTTTCTAACTTCATTCTTTACAGAACATTTAATAACTTCAACTTTAAAGGAAAGATTTCTCTTCTACATGTATTGATAGATATTGATCTACCTATTATCTGGATTTTATGGAAATACACACATTCAAAAAGAGATTTTCTTGTTAACTTTCCACAATTTCCATCCAGTTTTAATTTGGACCTTTAGTTCTTAGAAATATTTACATTACTCAAATAATAGAATTTATAGGCCTTACAAGAAAAATAATTCTAAGATGGTCCTAAAAGTAAATAATACAGAATATTTTTTTTCAAATTACCTTCTAAATGTGCATACAATGCTTCCAAAATAAGCTCTCCCAGTTAAATTGGCAGAAGACATACAGGTGGCTAACAGTCAAATGAAAAGATGCTCAACATCACTCATCATCAGGGAAATACAAATTAAAAATACAATGAGATATCATCTCACACCTGTCAGAATGACTAAAATAAACAACACAGGAAACAACAGATGTTGGCCAGGATGCAGAAAAAAGGGAACTTTTGTAGACTGTTGGTTGGAATGCAAACTAGTGTAGCCACTCTGGAAAACAGTATGGAGGCTCCTCAAAATGTTAAAAACAGAACTACCCTACAATCCAGCAACTGCACTATTAGTTATTTACCAAAAGTATACAAAAATACTGATTCAAAGGGATACACTTACTCCAATGTTATAGCAGCATTATCAACAATAACCAAATTATTGAAAAGTCCAAATGTCCATCAACTGATGAATAAAGATGTGGTGTATACACACACACACACACACACAGGCACAGTAGAATATTACACATCCGTAAAAAAGAATGAAATCTTGCCATCTGCAATTATGTGGATGGATCTACAGGCTATTTCTATTTAAAATTCCAATAAAATGGACCATAAAGTTTACAGTTATAGTTGGTTAAGTTTCACTCTTTACTAATAATTGATGACAGGTTAACAAAACATGTCACAATGAAAAGCAGATAAGAGGGTTTTTTTTTAAGTTTACTTATTTATTTATTTATAGAGAGAGAATATGTGTGAGTGAGTGGGGGAGGAGAAGAGAGAAAAACGGGGACAGAGAATCCCAAGCACGCTCCACATTGTCAGTGCAGAGCCCCACCCAGGGTGTCACAAATCACAAGATTTTGACCTGAGCCAAAATCAAGAGTCTAGCGCTCAACCATCTGAGCCATCCAGGCAACCCAATCTCTATGAGAATTTAATCCCAATGTATAAGAGATAAGATAATAAGTCTTCTCATTTATAAAGTGGAGATGATATCATAAGGCCTATTTTTTAATAGTTTATTGTCAAATTGGTTTCCATACAACACCCAGTGCTCCCCATAAGTGCCCTCCTCCATCACCACCCCCACCCCTTTTCCTCCCTCCCCCTTTCCCTTCAACCCTCAGTTCATTTTCAGCATTCAACAGTCTCTCATTTTAAAGGACTGCTGTGAAGACTGAATGAGGAAACTAAAGGAGAAAAATCAATAAAGTGCATACAACAGTGGCCAAAATGTAGAATTATTTTAAAAATTATACTTATTACAGGATGGTATTGCTGCATTGTCAATATTAAACATTCTTCAGCGGTTAAAGTAAAAGGTTGGTTACGGTTTGAATGGCTATTAGGTATAGTGAAAATATCTCAGAATTTAAAATCCATCGTTGTGTATGTGAATACTAGTTGTGTTTTAGCGATGCTACTTGTTCGATATCTAAATTTACATGAAATTATTTAACTATCTGCACTATTATATCCCCTTAGCCACAAAATGAAGATGATGATTTATTACAATATGTTTTTGCCTTGTTTGAGGATTCTTTTGAATTCACTTCATGAAATTTATAATAAAAACTATTCCAAAATCAGAAAAATGTAACATTCCAATATACTACTATGTAGACTTAGCAAATATTAACATCTTGACAATTTAACAAATTGATCTTTAGATCTATTGAGGCTTTATTTTTTTTTTGCTTTAAATATAATGTTATAGATGTCAAAACTACCCAGTATTAACCTACACAGACGTAAGCACCACTTTAAAACTGGCATATATCTTTCCTCTCCATTTATTACATAAATGAGTATCTCATTTAATATAGTTTTAAAGGTGTATAAATATTATTTTATGCATCATTTACTAATTTGTTATACATATTTACAGATACTGATAAATCTATAGTCTAAATAAGTGTCTATATAGTAATCCAAATCAGTGTATTTTAATATCTAGGTATTGGGAGTATAATTATGATTATTATTAATATCTCCAAACATGTATAAGTATTATTAATATTCCCAAACATGTGTAAGCATTATACTAGATCTCTGCAAAATAAGATCATGTTAGGGGATTTTAAGATGTTCACTATAACCTAGTGAATGATCAATTTTGGGAAATAATTCTAGAAAAGGATTTTCAAGGATGTGCTTGAAAATAACATATCCTTAAAATATATGCTGCAGGCAGCATCCACGCTATTCTCTTGTTATTCAAAATTTTTATATGCACACTGATATTTGCAACCTGTTCATCAACTTCTGCATTATTGTGTTATAATCTCCCAAAGGGTTTCTGAATTTTTGTTTATTATTCCTATATTTGGTAAACTTTTATTTGAAACATTTTTAGTCTCCCCTATGAAGTGCACAGAGATCAAGGATTATTTGTCTCATATATTGTTTATCTTAGAATCAAGTACTGTCCTGATATCTAATTACCATGAGCTTGTCCATTATTAAAATAACTATGACAGCTTATTTGATTGCTGTTTCTGTTATAGTTGTTGTTATTGCTATTATCTCAGAATATCTATTGCTTGCTTTTGCTTTCAGCTTGTCTGTGACATTTTCAGCTTCTCTTTCTCAAATCTAATCCTAAAGATTTTTAAGATTAACATGTGATTTTACTCTGCATAAAACCACTGGTTGCTAATATGTTTGAATTAATGTTCATCATTTGTTTTTGTTTTCTACTTACCTCACTTACCTCTTGTTTTCCTCCTCTTTTCAGATTTTCCATTGGATTTTTAAAGACTTTGTTTCTTGCTCCACATTTATTCTTTGTTTAATTCTTATTTTCTTCAACTAATAGATTGGAAATAGCATATCATCATCTTTTTTCTTAAGCAACATTCATGCAAATCTTAAGTATACCTATCCAAGAATACTAATATGCCTTTTTTGGTTTTTGTTATCTGAGAATCAGATCACATTTCTTAAAAAGTTAAGTTCTGCCTATTTACAACTGTTACTCTTGTGTCCTCCATAAAATTACAGGGAGCTTAAAGTTTTTGCCTTGGATTATATCCATTTTCTATATATTTGCAATATATTTATTTATAATGTTTTGAAATCCCACATTTATCATTTAGATTTATCAAGATATTTATTATCAATGCATCAGCCACTCCTTTTTCTTCCCCCTGTGGTCAGTTTTCTTTTTAATATATATATATATATATATATATATATTTAAAACTAGCTCTTCAGTAGAAGTCCCTAGGTGGTCACTGTTTTTATGCATTAACCTATCTTTATCCTCATTTTGACCAATTAGCAATATATTCTAAGTTAATTACTTCTCCCTCAGCCTTTGAAATATATTATTTGTCTCCTATCCTATGGATTCTTCTGATGAGAAATCTTGCTGTTAAGTATTTCATTTCTGTGTAGATAATCTTTCTTTACTTTCTAGTCAACTTTAAAACTTCTATCTTTTCAGTATTCACTCTGATACTTGTAGGGATGAATAATTTTTATTAATATTAATAAGCATTTATTATGCTTCTTAAAAGCAAATATTTCTGTTTTCTTTTCAATTCTGAAAAATCTGCATTTCTTACCTCTGTAAATATTACCTCTTCCCTTTCTAGTTTTACCTTCTACATTCCTGCTGCAGATAGTAATAACTCTTCCACATTTTGCTTCTCTTTTTCTAGTTTATATTGATTCATATTAAACTTTAACTTTAAACTGTCTTTTCTTTTTAGATCTTTAATTTTATGCTTTCACATACCCAAGTGTCCACTCATTTAATATCAAAGATACATAGCTCTAGACCTGAAAATATGCATATAGAGAGATAAATATAGATGTAGACATCAGTATTTTTCAAGATGACTTATGTAGTTTTATTAAATGCTTTTGTCCTTTTCGTTCTTATCATTTCTATTCATTTTAGTATAATATCTTTGTTTCTGCTATAACTTCAAATATAATTCTATTCTTTTATTCATTCCTTTTTCATACATACTTATTTTATCATGTCTTATAAATTATTTCATATATCAATTTTGGAGGTATTGATTATTCTATCTGTAATTTATTTTGACTCCTCCTTAGTGTGGCTTTTTAACTCTTCTGATTGCAAAGTTTTAAATGTGAGATCTTCTCACAAGGTTTAGTTTGGGTTTGTTTCCCCTCCTGAGTCCTATATGAACTGCTTTGTGGACATGCTTCTATTGAATGGTTTAAGTTTCCTTCTACAGGGGTCCAGAGCTTATACTCAAACTGCTTTTACTTTAACATTAATTTATAGTCATAGATTACTACATCTTGGATGAAATAAATTTGGACATTTGGATCCCACATCGTCATGTGGCTTTAAGAGTTTAATTTAATCTTCTTGGATCCCTGCCTCCCATGCCTAGTCCCCAAATCTCTCCTCTCAAAGTCTGTGGGAGACTATCCACTTTAACTCCTTCAGTGTATTTAGTGAGGTTTCCTTTTTTTAGTCATTTTCCTATAAAAGAACATTCCTCACTATATAGGGGTTTCAGTTTCATTTCTGACAGGCTAAGACTGCATGCATATTTCCTTTTTTAAAACACAGTCCCTTGCTGGAAGGGTAATCCCAATTTTTTTCTAGTACCCAGGTCATTTCCTACTCAGATCATGAGTTTTCCATTCCTGTTTGTGTTCAACCTTCAATCCAATATCTAGGGTTCCTTCTTTTAATTTTTCTTTTATTTTTCTCTTGAGCTCAACTTTAAATGGCGATTCTATTTTACCCAGCATTTCTATATAGTTTAAGCATGGAATTTTTGATCAGGTCAGCCATCCATGTTGCTGGAAGCCATTTCCATTTATTTTTCACTCTGTCAATTACTATTATAAGAAACAGCTACATAAGCAAGATCAAAAGCAGCGGAATTGCCACAGTGAGAAATTTCAATGTCTTTGCAAAATGGGATATGAAAATGTATGCTCAAATTTAATTCAGGAAATGGACCTCAGCACCACATCTTTCCAGCTTTGCAGCATCACAACTGTAAGAGTTCATTCGACTCTGTTGAATTTGCATGAAAGAAACAAATTAAGACACAGCAGCACAAAATGTATCTTGCCTTCAAGTTTTTACAAAATTGGAGGGAGCCTTAGAAATTTTCTACTCCAAGGTCCTAATTTAACAAGTAAAAAAAAAAAAATCACAAAACATGAGCAACGCAGTGTCAAATTCTGGACTAGGACCTGATCTCTCTCTTCTATACCAGTGTCCCTTCTAGCTTGTGACTCCTCAAATCTACTTTAAAAATTCTCAAAGTCCTTAGGAATAGCCACATACCAATTACCAATAACCATAACTGATTCTAATTCTGGAAATGACTTTCAATTTGGGTAAGTTAATTGAAAGCTAGATTCCATCCATTTACTGATAATGTTCATCCATTCATAGTAAGCAACTGATGGGCAAAATAATCACTGTATTAAACATTGCAGTTCTCATACAAAATTAAATACAGGTCTTTGGCTCAAGTTTTATTATTTTTATTAAGGGAACATCCTTCCAACTCCTAAATCCTAAAGTGTGTGTGTCTGTGTACATGTGCATGCGTATGTGTGTGATAGCTCTATAAAATCTTACACAACATTGGAAAGACTCCTTTAATAAAACAAAAACAAATAAGATTGAAAAACTCTAGTATATGAATTATAACTCTTCTTAAAACTAAAAGAGTTGTGCTAGAGGTAGAAAATAATAAAAAGAGCTATGGCCATCCCAAATGTCAGATGTGAAGACACAGTGCTAAAATATGGAAAACAGTCTAAGTAGAAAGAAAATCATAAAATATTACATACAGATTTTAATATTTAATACTTTATGAGGATTCTTTGGGTTCAGTTCACTTTGTTTTTATTATCTCCAAATTAGTTACCCTCACCCTCACCATCTAAAAGTGGAGTTAATTTGTTTTTCAAATAAAATCATGGACCTCATAAAAATGTGAAAAGTACTAGTGTTGGTATATAGAGGCAAAAATGTTACCACACTGATTTATATACCAAAATAAGAAATTGTATGTGTGTGTGTGTCCCCTGCAAATTCTTGTACTTTCTTCAGGTCTCGGGCGAGACATCACTTCCTTTAAAATTCATCTAGGAGCCCCAAGACTGTACTACACACTCCTTCAAGCATCTCCACAAGTCCCCATACTCACTCATCACCCGAAGTTACAACTGCCAGCTCTGCTTTATGTCCTTTAGCAGATATTGCACCTTCCCTAACTTTCTACATAAGCATCTGGCAGAGAGACTAAAACATGGCACACAATGAATATCTAATTGTCAAGTGACTTTGTGTGTACGATTTGGTAAAATCAATCTGTAACTGAATATTTAATTCAATCACCATGTTATAACAGGACCACATGAAGCTTCCAGATGAATATGAGAAGGAAGCAAGCATTCAGTAATTTCTAATAAAAAGAAAAAATACGTAGTTCAGTTTACTAGAAACTCAGATATAACTTTGGTTGATTTCTTTATCACTGAAAGAGGGTCTTACTAGGTGAGAGAAGACAGGATGAGAAAACATGAAAATATCCACACAGACAGAATCTATAGGAACAGAAAGTACACTGGTGGCTGCCTGGGCTGGGGAGGCTGGGATTGGCTGGAATGGGCACAGGGGTAACAGAAACGTTCCACATCTTGACTGTGTAGTTCTGACATCGGTGTATAAATTTGTCAAAACTCATCAAAATATATACTTAAAAGTAGTGCATTATACCTCAATTAGGTGGAGTTTTACAATGCCTCAGTAATTTAAACAGCTTCTCAATAAATTTCCAGCAGAGAAAGTATTCAACAGTTTTGTTATTAGAGGAAATGCTATGAGATAATATTATTTAAAATTTCTAAATAGTAGTAATAATGCTGAAATCAGTTTAAAGAGCGTCTTTATGGTAGCTTGTATATAAAAGAAAATTGATGGGTCCCACACTAATTTTATTCAGTGATTAAATCGCCAAACTACTGATCTTTCTCTTGTTTATTCATAGACCATCAGGTAATTAGGACTGTCTCTACTATATCATCTGCCAGCTGTGAGGAGAATGAGAACAATAGTTATTCAGTTCAGCAGGATCATTTTCATTCATATAGGAAAACAGGACCTTTGCAACTGTTAAAAATAGACTAGGTATATTGCTTCTCCTTTTTCTCTATATTTATTTACTAAAAAGCCATGAACCAACTGGAGACTTAGTTGTTTATGTGCACATATAATTAATTAAATCTAACATGTTTAATAGAATCAACTAATATTATAGCACTGAGGCAACTTTAAAGGGAAAAAAATTTTTCAACCAGGCATCAGTTCCAATACCTAGATATCTAGGTATCTAGATTGATATCAAGTGTCTAATAAATACTATTTTAAAGCAAACTGAGCAAAGTAAAGAGAGTTGGCTTGGTCCATTCAGGCTGCTGTAACAAAATAACCACAGACTGAATGGCTTATAAGCAGCAGACATTTATTGCTCACAGTGCCAAGGCTGTAAGTCTGAGATCAGGGGGCCACCATGATAGGGTCCTAGTGAGAGAGCCCAAGCCAGGCTGCAGACTGCCTTCTACTTACTGTGTCCTCACCCGACAGAAGGGGCTAGGGTCTCTCCGGAGCTCGTTTATAAAGCACTAATCGCATTCATGAGGGTTCTAAATCCTAACACCATCACTTCTGAGGATTAGGATTTCAACACCTGAATTTGGGAAAATACATTCTGGCCATAGCAAGAATTAATCACAGGTTTAAGTCCCTTATACTAGAAGTATTTTTACCTCCATTGCCCCAACATCAATTCTACTGAACACATACACACACACACACACACACACACACACACACATTCAGAAATGTCAATTAAAAATAAAGCATAATAATAATAAATATGACACTAATAAAGCCTGGTATATGGTGGTAGAAGATGAGGTGAAATTGAGTAAAACCATCCTTTCTTTTATTTAGATATTATTTACATAAAATAAAATCTTAGTGCTCCGGCCAAGGAATTTTAGTACTTGAACAAAAATATGTAACTTCCACCCAGAAGATGATAAACACATTCCTATCATAGTAAAACATTCTGTTGTGCCCATTTCTAGTAAATATCTAACTCAAAAGTGACTACTTTCTGAATACTATCACCGCAGATTAGCTTTGTTTATTCTTAGACTCTGTATAGATGCAATCACATAGCAAGTATTTATGTGTATGTGTCTGACTTCCCTCACCCCCACAAAAAAAAAAAGAAAAAGAAAAAAAGTGTTTGAGATTCACTGTATGCTGTGGCTACAACATTCCTTTATCCTCCTTTTAATGGCTATAGGGTCTTTTGATTGTGATATCTGTATTTTTTACTCCTACCAGTATGAACAGTCTTACCATGACTTTATTCATTTTGTTAATCTCATCAATATCAATGTTTAAAGTGATTTAAAAAACATATTCCTCTGGGGCACTCGGGTGGCTCAGTGTGTTAAGCGTCTGACTCCTGATTTTGGCTCAGGTCATGATGTCACGGCTCCTGGGATAGGGATCAGGCTCTGAGCTGACAGCACAGGTTCAGCTCATGTGCTTTCTTTCTTTCTCTCAAAATAAATAAATAAGCATTTAAAAATAAATAAATACAAATAAAAAAGTGTTTCTCTATTTTTATGTATGGATTTTCACCCCTTTTTTATGATAACCTCCCTTAAAGTTTAATCTGCTTTTCTGTCCCTACCTTCTCATTTTGGGAGTCTAGGTAATTATTTTCTAATATAAGGTATTTATATTAAAAATTGCTATCAATACTACAAATTGCCATAATTGAAGATTACTATAACCCAAAAATAAATGTTATACTTTCCTTTTCATTCAATTCAAAATATTTCCTGAATTCTCTCATTTTTTCAGTGGTTTGTTACAAACGTGTTTTTAAATTTTCACACATTTATAAATCTTACCAATGCCTTATTTGCTGACTTCTGATTTCATAACATCATCACTATAAAACATGTTTTATGTTTTTAGTTATTTGATATTGATTGAGCCTTTTCTCATGGTCCAGTCTACTGACTATTTTGATAAATATTTCCATGTACAACTAGAAAGAATATTCCATATCTGGGAGCAGCACTCTCTCCGTATCACTAGACCAGACTGGTAGATAGGGTTGTTCAAGTGTTCTGTGTCTAAGTTTGTGTCAACTTGTTTTAAAGTATACCAAGATAATAGAATATCCACCATTCTAGATTTCCCTAGACTTTTTGACAAGTTTTATTCACAGGTTTTTGACTATCCACAAATAAGTAATGATAGGATTGTGTTCTTGGTAAACCAGATAGTTCCTAATCTTTCACTCTGCTGTATCCATATTTAGCTCTGATAATACTGTTTTTAAATTTGCTTTATCTGATATTAATACTTCATGTTTTTATGTTCCCTACTTGCATAGTATATCTTTTTCATGCTCTTATTTCATCTGTGTCATACACATGTACACTCACGTACACAAATATATTTATATTTCTCGTGCACTTCATCCTTCTTGCATATCTAAACTTTCATGTAGTATGATTTCCAGTCAACTTCATGAATTCTTTTAGCATATCTTTTTTGGGTGGGTCGACTAGAGACTAAATTATACTTATTTTGTATGTAAAACTACTTTCCCTTCTTTTTGGAATTTTTAAAATTAATAAATCAGTTTTTATTTAAAAAACAATAAAAATGGTTGCAGAAAGAATGACAACCAAGTATCCCCAAAATGCCCCCACAATACCCACAATCCCCCCCTATGATTAACACACTGTTAATAATATTAGTGTTATACATTTGTTATAAGTGAAGAGCCCGTGCCAGCACACTTATAATCTAATGCCCACAGTTTACATTAGAGTTCATTCTTTGTGTTGTACATACTATAGATTTTGACAGGGGTATAATGACATGTGTCCACTCTTACAGTATAATGGACAAGATTTGTCAGTGTTCTAAAAATCTCCTGTGCCCACCTATTTATTCCCACCTCCCTCCTTCCACTTACTGAAACCACTGATGTTATACTTTCTCCATGATTTCCTTTTCTAGAAGGTCATGCAGTTGAACTTATACCACATAGTCTTTCCAGATTGGCTTCTTTCATTTAGGCATTTAACATTCCACCATATCTTATTGTGACTTAATAGCTCATGGCTTTTTATCACCAAGCAATATTTCATTGTATGGATGTACAACTGTTTACTTATCCTTTCACGTACTGAAAGGTATCTTGTTTGCTTCCAAGTTTTGGCAATTATGAATAAAACTTCCATGAACATAAGTGTGTAGGCTTTTGTATAGACATAAATTTTCAACTCTTTTGTAAGCATGAAGGAGTACAACTGAAGAATCATATGTTAAGAGAATGTTTAGATTTGCAAGAAACTGCCAAAGTCTCCTATAAAATGGGTGTACTGTTTTGCATCCATACCAGCAAAAATGGATGGTTCCTATTGCTCCATAGTATCACCAATATTTGATATTATCAATATTTTGGATTTTAGTCTTTCCAATAGCTACATGTGTATGGGCATGTCACTCTATCTTAATTTGCAATTCCTTAAGGAAGTATGATGTTGAGCATGTTTTCATATGCTGACTTGTCATGTGTACACCTTCTCTGGAGACATAACTTCATATCATTTGCCCATTTATTAAGTGTATTATATATTTTTGACTTTTAAGTGTTATTTGCATATTTTGGATATCAGTCTTTTATTGGAGGGTTTCCTTCATTTTTAGGTATTTTCCATGAATATCAAATCTAAACTGTCCTTTCCTCCAGCATTTAAAAACATCCTTGATGAGAAGTCAGCCATCATTTCTCCCTCTGTGTAATGTTTTTAGCTTCCCTGTCACCACTGAGTACTTTATATCTTTTCTTTCAGCTGTTTGACTATAACATTCCCACTGTTTTATTTTCTGTTTCTACAGGAACATCACTGTGTTCCTTAGATTTTTTTAGCTTGAAGTTCTTAACCATTTTTGGAAACTCTCCTCCATGTTTCCTTAAATTGTTTAATATGTTCTATTATTTTTATCTTCACTTTTTAGGGCTCCAGTGACACTTATGTTAGGCTATTTGTTATAATTCCATACTGAGCATTTTATTTCCTTTTTTCTTGGTATTTTATTGTATAATTTTTAGTGATCTTTGTTCAAGCTCACTCAACTTTGCTTCTATTGGATCTTTTCTGCTTTCAACTTTGCTTCTATTGAATCTTTTCTGCCTTCAAGCCTACTGAATAATCTGTTTAAATTTCTGATACTTGTGTTTTATTCTAGCATTACCATTCAAACTTTTTTCATAGTTTCCATCTATCTGCTGATATTCTCTATCTCTTCAAGCATGTTGTTACCTTAGATCCTTTGACATATTATAGTCATTGCAATGTTACTTCTCTGGTTATTTCATCATTTGGGTCATTTCTGTGTTTTCTTATATTGACTATTTTAGCCCTTGTTCAAGGACTGCTTATTGTAGCTTTTTAATTTTTCTCTTAACATTTCATTTCAAACAAGGAATTTCATGTAAGACACGTCTTAAACCTATAATAATAGCATTTACAACAGAAATAAAACTCTACTTATCATCAGGTTACTGGTACTGAAATTTGAATTTAAACTTTAGTTAGACTTCATCACTGGTTTCCGATTACCTTGACAAGGCGATGAGGAGTTGGTTTTTAAATTTATTTTTAAATCTCTGAAGAGTGCTCTTTGCTTTTCAGTCCCAGTTTCAGGTTTCATTTTTCAGGAGCTCTCCCTTCACCCTGCTGTGCTGTTCAAGTGTTTAGAACAATACATTCAATAGAGGCCTGAAGTATCTCAGAGGGGTTTCCCAGGCTTGCTTCCTGCCTTCTGTGCACTGTTCTCAGTGAAGGGATGGAGTGTCACTGAGTTTTTCTCTCAGCTTTCTCACCCACCTCCAGTTGTCAAAGGATCTCTGCTAATCTCTCAGCAAAAGTCTAGAGTGCATTTGAGGGATTTATGTCTTTATTTCATTTCTCCTTACCCTCCTCCTCTCTTCACTGTGGAGCTGCAACACTTTCACTGACAGTCCTGCAAACTTTAGGGCACTTCCTTCAGCCAGCTTACTATACCCTCGGCCTTCAGCAGGTAACTGTCTATAAATGGAAAATGTTCTGTGCCTCAGGCAGGATCTCTCTTGGATCGCCTGCCTTACACCCTTTGTTAAGAAGGGTATAAATATGTACTCACTGAAGACCTGTGAGAAGAAAAATTTATTCAGTGCCTGAATGTTTTTCTCTGGCTGGGATGTCCTGAGATTCTATTGTGTCAAATCAATGCCCATTAAAAACTGGTTTTAACTTCAATGCCAATTAAAAGATGACTATATTTTAACTATATCAGCTGTTTTTTTCCACATAGCCACTTATTGTAGATTCTTGTCCTTCTAGCTATTGTGCCAAGGATGGAAATTATTTCTTATGAAGAATTCCTAAATTTCTGGTATCTAGTTGCTTTTAATTTTGTCTTGTCCTCAGCTCCCTGATGGGTTTTAAAAACCAAAAATTGCACTGCTTACCTCAGCTACTCGGCTTGCCACAGAGCAATGATCATGCGCATCCTACAATCTCAAACAGAAGCCAACGCAGATACATCATTTAAACCGGACTGTTGCTTGTTTTAGTAACTCTGCACTGCGGTTGCAGATGAGTGGATAATGGCAGTTATACAACCAGGCTTCTTTGCTTTCAGGTGTGTATCACGGTAATACACAATTATCATTCTATCACTTTGCGAGAAGACAAAATATAGTTTTTCTGTATTCCAAAAATATTTTCTGCTTTCCTGAAGTTTTGACTACATGCTCTGAAGATCCTTCCTGGATGAAAAAGTAATTCAGAATCCATTGCTCTTCTTCGAATAAGGAAAACATCAAGCCCCCTTCTAAACAAAAACAGCATTAAACAAAAGTCTTGAGTAAAAAAGACTAGTTTGGGAGACACGTTTGCTCCATTAAAGCATTAATCTTTTTAAAATGAGAGTGTTTATATTGGCTGCTCCTTAAACACCTACACATTGACTACTTATCTAGATTTGTCTACTTACAATTTCATTGTAAAATAAAAACACAAAGAATTTATCAGGGAGGTATACAGACCACAAACCTCCACAGAAGAACAGAGATTAACTTACAATGAACATCCACAATATTTGCTTTCAGAGATATAAAGGGAACCATTCTAACAGAGTGGTTATGGAAAGCCTTCTTAAGGAGATGACATTTTTATAGGGATTTTTCTCTCTTTTTGTTTATTAATGTTTTATTTTAATCAATTTCATATATTTCAAATATAGAGTTTGGTAACTATGCATAATCATGAAACCACCACAAAGATCAAAATATGAAACAGTCTTCCATCACCCTGAAGGTTTGCTGGTGTCCCTTTGCATTCAATCCTCTCCCTATACACACAGACCCAGACAACAACCTGTCCATTTTTTTTCCCACAAAATTGTGCCTTGTCTATAATTTAACATAAGTGGAATCATAATATTTTTGTGTGACTTCTTTAACATAGAATAATATTTTGGAGATTGATTCTTGTTGCCAACATTATACCTGAGTAGTATTTTATAGCCTGTTTATCTTTTTATATTCATAAGTGGATGGACATGTGGCCTGCCTCCAGATCTTGACAATTTGGGATGAAGATGCGATGAACATTTATTTAAATGTATTTCTGTGGATATATTTCCCCACTTCCGTTTGACGGATTTGTTTGAGAGAGGTTGCTTTGTCATATGGTATCCATATATTTAACTTAACAAGATAATGCTATACTTTTCTATGGACAATGCACTATTTAACTTTCCCACTAGCAATGTACTTACTCTAATTGCTACAAATCCTTTCCAACACTAGATATTGTTCTCATTTTAGTGGATATGTAGGGGTATCCACTTTTAGTATCAATATGCATCTTTCTGATGTAAAAAATGTGTCACTGAGTTTCCAAATACTGATTTTCTAGATTTTTTATTCATTTCTAATTTTATTACTTTTTGATTGGAGACTATGTTTTGAATGCTTATCAATTGACCAGACTGTATTACTCAGAATGTTACATATTTTGATAAATGTCCTGCATGTACTTAAAACAATATTCTTGCTGCTAGACAGATTATTCTATAAATAATTAGTTATTTTTGAACACCAGGTTGGTGTCCAACTCTTCTATACACTTTCTGAGTTTCTCTTCCTCTTCTATTAATTTTTAAAAGGAGGTTGAAATCATCCATTATAGCGACTTGTCTGTTTCCTTCAGTTCCATCAGATTTGCTTCATGTACTCTGAAGCTCTGTTAATAAGCAGCTGAAATTTTACAAATCTGATGTCCTAGGTATTTGATGGTTTTTCGTGCAATCGTGAATGGGATCAGTTTCTTGATTTCTCTTTCGGCTGCTTCATTTTTGGTGTATAGAAATGCAACTGATTTCTGTACATTGATTTTGTACCCTGGGACTTTACTGAATTCATAGATCAGTTCTAGAAGGCTTCTGGTGGAGTCGATCGGGTTTTCCATGTAGAGTATCATGTCTGCGAAAAGGGAAAGTTTGACTTCTTCTTTGCTGATTCTGATGCCTTTTATTTCCTTCTGTTGTCTGATTGCTGATGCGAGGACTTCCAGCACTATGTTAAACCACAATGGTGAGAGTGGGCACCCCTGTCGTGTTCCTGATCTCAGGGGGAAAGCTCTCAGTTTTTCCCCATTGAGGATAATATTGGCTGTGGGTTTTTCATAAACTGCTCTTATAATGTTTAGGTAAGTTCCTTCTATTCCGACTTTCTCAAGGGTTTTTATTAGGAAAGGGTGCTGTATTTTGTCATGTGCTTTTTCTGCATCTATCGACAGGATCATATGGTTTTTATCCTTTCTTTTGTTGATGTG
>NC_043706.1:122258901-122322927 GCF_006229205.1 Suricata suricatta
GAAGTAAGCCAGGCAGAGAAGGACAGAAACCATATGTTTGCACTCATAGGTCTAGCAGGAAAACAGGAGAGACCTAATGGAGAACCAGGGATAGAGGAGGAGGGAGAGAGAGTTGGGGAGAGAGAGGGATGCAAAACTTGAGAGACTATTGAATGCTGAAAATGAACTGAGAGGTGAAGGGGAAGGGGGAGGGGGGGGAAGAGGTGGTGGTGATGGTGGAGGGCACTTAAGGGCAAGAGCACTGGGTGTTATATGGAAAACAATTTGACAATAAAATATTATGAAAATAAATAAATAAATAAAGTAACAAAATAAAAAATAAAAAAAATCTGATGTCTTTTTGAAAAAAAAAACTCATTATGAAATGACATTCTTGAACCCTGATATGAGTCTTTGTTCTAAAATCTACTTCATCTGATATTTATATAGCCACTCCAACATGTTTTCATTTATCATGAGCATGATATGTCTTTTCCAATTTTAAAGTTTTTTCCATTGTGTATTTATATATTTTGTATGTGTATTCATATTTTTAATGAGTATCTTTTGGGAAGAACATAGTTGAAATTTTAATCCAACTTCAATACCTGCCTTTTAGTTTAGGTTTTTAGACCACTTATACTTATCATATTCATGAATGTGTTTTTTTGTTCATTTGTTTCAAGTTTTTATTCAAATTATAGTTAGTTAACACATAGTCTAATACTGGTTTCAGGAGTAGAATTTAGCGATTCCTTGCTTACATATAACGCCCAATGCTCAGCACAATTGTCCTACTTAATGCATATCACCCATTTAGCACATTCCCCACCACCTCCCCTCTAGCAATTATCAGTTTGCTCTCTATAGTTAAGGTCTGTTTTTGTGGTTTGCCTCCCTCTCTTTTTTTTTTCTTCCTTCCTCTATGTTTATCTGTTTTGGTTGTTTAAATCTACCCTCTTTGTTACCTGATAGACATGTTTTTGGCTTGCCTTATACCATATCCAAAAAGTCTAAAACAAATTAACAAAATTATCTTACTCAAATCATAAGATACTGATATTCAATTCATTCAAATAACTGGAAATATTTAATTAACTTATTTTGATATCAACATTATTCTTGTTGAAATTTATCTTGTTTGTACATATATACTAGTTTTGTCCATTGATTCCGTACACTTTGACCAAACTGGCCGTATTTGTATTTCTCCTAGCACTCAATTCTAGTGGTTACCACAAATTGTACTCTGGTCTTTTCTGACAAACAAAACAACTTTTATGTCAATGATCAGAATTCACTGCAGATCACTGTGGTAGAGGAATGGTCTCCAAACTGGGTAAGTCTTTAAATTAAAAAGTCATAAATGAAATAAATCCTTGTGTTCTTTATTCAAATACCACCTTCGCAAGAGCTTTCTTGCTACTTAATCTAAAGTACCTTCCACCCAACACCCAGCTATTTGTTCACTTAAAATTTATCCTTCTTTATTTTATTCAAAGTATTTATAATTTTATATTGCCTTATTTATTAGGTATTACCTCTGATAGAATGTAACTCTATAAGAAACAGAATACCTCCAGTTGTCTTCACACTTTTCTAGGCAGGTCACTTAGTAAAACTTCATTTTGTATTGCAAAACCTAGAGCATATATACTATTTATCTTGCTGCCTATCTATCATCTTTCTATATAATTTAAATAATGAGGGGCACCAGGATGGCATAGTCAGTTGAGTGAACCACTTCAGCTTAGGTAATGAAGTCGAGGTTCAAGCCCCACATTGGGCTCTGTGCTAACAGCTTGGAGCCTGAAGTCTGCTTTAGATTCTGTTGTCTCTCTCTCTCTCTCTCTCTCTCTCTCTCTCTCTCTCTCTCTCTCTCTCTCTGCCATTCCCCTGCTCACTCGCTCTCTCACTCTCACTCTCTCTCTCTCTTTCAAAAATAAATATAAAATTTTTAAATAATGAAAACCTGTTAAGGTTAAAATTCAGTTAACTTTTTTCATTTCATAAAACTTTACGAAGTAGGAGGGAATACTGTTACTGATTATTCTGCAGACGAAAAAGCTGAGGTTCCTAAAAAGAAAGATGTTCGTATCAAGTTCACATAAAGTAGAGCTGATACTTAAACCCAAAGCTTCTGATACTGAATTCCGAATTCATTTTAATATCTAGTTATCATGTATACCATAGGATCAAGCTTTTATATTTGTTTTCCAATACATTTAAAAATATCAATTTGATAAGAAGTAGGATCTGATAGCAAATATCATACTAAATTAAGTTTTTGTCTACCTATAAAAGTTTAAGGCTTTACTTAGCCCTTGTTAAATTTCCAAAAAATTCGCTGATGTGAAAAAAGAGAGGAATTTAAAGGTGAATATTTGCATGAGACAGGATCTGAAACTCCCCTAAAAAGGAACCTATAATATATAAATGACTAGTCCAATAACAAAACTACAAATAAAATATTTAAGGATAAGAAAATCTAATCTCAATTTTTTTCATAATTTACATAGGACCAATAAATGTAAAAACCAAAACTATCAGACATCTCAAAATGCTCAGGTACAAAGCTATAATAAAGGAAGTTTGGAATACAAACCAACTTGAAGACACTAGCGTGGAAATCAGGCTAAACAAATGTATAGATTCAATAATGTTGATATTTTAAAATTTTGTTCTAAGTCTTCAAATGTTTATCCACCCTTAAGAGAACTTGCCATTTGATCACACACTGAAAATAAACTACAACATACCTATGTCTCTCACACATACACACACACACACACACACACACACACACACACACTCAAAATGGAGAAGACAACACCAGAGACAAAACCTTGACTAATCTCATAAATTCACTTAATTCAATAAACCCATCTGTCCTAAAATGAATTTCATCATTTAATCAGGTACATCATATATATAATCTTCACCTCAATGAAATGTAGGTTTTAAGACTTGGTTAGAAAATAGTAAAAAGAGAGAAACAACAAACAAAAAAAACAAACCAGCAAGGAAAGACTTGATCTCCTGTATAACACTCCAGAGTTTAAAACACCATTTTTGAGGGACACCTGGGTTGCTCAGTTGGTTAAGTGACATCAGCTCAGTTCATGATCTCACAGTTTGTGGGTTCAGACCCCACGTCAGGCTCTGTGATGAATGCTTGCTCAGAACCTGGAGTGTCCTTCAGATTCTATGTCTCCTCTCTTTGCCCCTCCCTATCATGCTCTGTCCCATTCTGTCTCTCAGAAATAAATAAATGTTTTAAATGCCATTTTTGAGGCTAAAAATACACAACATGGCTTCTTAAACTGAGAATTCATTCACTGGACGTCAACAAATCCTGGAGCATCTGGCTCTATATTTTGTAAAAAATAAAGAATAATAATAAACAATAAGACAAAGAAACAAACAAAAACAATAGTATGCAAGAAAAAAAGGTGGAGAGAAAGTATATTATATCTTGATTTATTGGCAATTTCATATTGCTGCAAATTACCCTGGACAATAATTGAAAAGTGATCATTATACCTATATTTGATTATTTTATAAAATGCTAATGGTCAGCAGTGGTTGGTTAAGTTTACAATTGCTTTTGGTGCACAGAAAAGGGAAATTTGGATGCTGAGCAAAACAATCTGAGGGCTGGTGTCCCAGTTTAAAGACAGAGGAACGTTGGCTCAAAGTGTAAAAATAGAAAATGCTTTAGGACAGTAATGAAAGCATCCAACACTGTCTCTCAAGGTGACCAGGAACTCTGTTTCTAAATACAGGATCCTATGAGAGAAGAATGATGCTAAATGAGCTATGTGGATGAGGAATTTATCTCTCATGTTCATGACTCATTCAGTTCCTTTTTCAATTTCAAAGGGAACAACAGGCATCAGTTAACCTCTACTGATGATACAAGGTTATCATTAATAAATAGCCACAGAGCAATAAATAATTATAATACAGAATAACAGGGATTGGAGCAAAGCATTTTGTACTCACTGGTTAAATTCTGGTCACTCACAATTATAAAATAACACTGGAAGTTCTATTTTAATCTTCACTTATCTTTCCAGGATCTATAAAACACCCAATTCCCCTTTTTTCTTATTTGTCTCTTAAGTAATTTTAATGTTATTAATATGAAATATAGCCTAGTACTATAATCTTTAAGATAATTCATGAACACACACATATTAAAATCATGAAGCTCAGACATGCAAAGAACTGTAAAAAGCGTTGCCTTTATCCTGTGACAAACAAAACCTGGAGAAACTGCAAATTAATTATATATACAAACTCACCAAAGAATTAAAGTTTCAGGGCAGCCATGTAATCACAAATTTAAAGAAAGTCAGCTTCCTGCAGGGAGAAACAGGATCTGAACAGTTGATTAAATGAGGAAGGCATCTCTGGACTTACATAAGGCAACAAAAGATACAGCTGAATCTTCTGAATTAAGCACGGAATGTAAAGCCCCTAGAAAGCTTACAGAAGGAAGCTGGCACTCTTGCTGTCCTTTTCCACATGAACCCCACCTATACTCACAGGGAACATGAGTGAGAATCTTTAGAGAGCTTCTCTTGTGGTGTTAATTGAGAGGAAAGAACAGCAATCACTAACAGTAACCCCAATGGACATATCTTCCCCAATTTTGCCTGTGAACCACATGCCTTCATCTGTAGGACAAAGGGGAAAAGAATGCCACTTTTGGACACTAGCAGAAATCAATTACAGTGGGAGAAGGAAAGTGACCAAAAAAATCACTAACCTGAGAGAGAAACAGGAACACTTACTATGCCCAGCATTGCAGCTGGAGAAGAGCATGAGTGAATGTGTCCTGAGATCCAGGAACACTGTGCCTAACACAGTGCCAGGATTAATCCTAATTAGGACACAGGAGCACACTCTGCACTGGTCCCCAGCATTTGGCTAATAAGCACTGAGTAAAAATAATAACAGATACGCAGATAAGAGAAGTTAAAGATACAGATTGTCTTTGGAGACCAGTGCAAACAAAAGACCAAACCCAGGAGAGTAGACATTTGGGAAAATGACCTCTGGAAAACAAAGTCTCATCCTAAACACAAGTTATCAAAAGAGGAATTTGAATCCTGTGGTACACGAGGCTATCTTGGAAACAACACACTTCAATTCAGCCCAGCTCCTAAAGGCCTGGCAGAAAGAATGAAATACTCATCTTAAAGCATAAGCTTACACAATATATCTAGCTTTCAACTAAAAGTTATGAGGCATAAAATTGCTAAGAAAAAGCACATGCTAAAGAGATAAAGCAGTCTTCAGAACCAGACTCAGATATGATGTATACAGTAGATCAAAAGGCAATTTAAAATAATTATGATTGTGAATATGTATTACTTATAAATGCATATTGAAAACTCTAGGAAAACCACTTAATTTTTTCAAGTACTACTGTAATGCTAAAAAAAGAGAAAATGTAATCATATAAAATACTCAAAACCCCAAAAGACAGAAAAATGGTAGAATTCAAAATTTTTTTAAATGAACAAGGGCAATAAATAAAAGACACTAAAAATATTGTGGATGTTAATCCAACTATATCATTTAGCACTTCCAACATCAATGATCAAAATATACTAATTAAAATAAATTATCACAGTTTGTCAAAAACAACATCTGAATATATGTTGTCTACAAAAACTCACTTTAAATATAAAGACACCATGTAGATTAAATAAATGGATGTAGAAAAATATTCCATGCTAACACTAATCAAAAGAGAGCAGGAGTAGCTGTACTAACTTCAGATTGAAAGAAGGAAAGTTATCAGGGGTAAAGAAGAGCAGTGCATAAGGATAAAGGGCTCAATTCCCCAATATGGTGTAATAATCCTTCACGTGTGTCTGCCTAATAACACAAAATCAAACTATAAGAGGCAGAAACTAATAGAACCCCAAGGAAAATTAGATGAATTCACTATCATAGTTGGAGACTTCAACATCATTCTCTCAAAAACGCAACAATACAATAGGCAAAAAATTAGTAAGGATATAATTGAGCTCACTGTCACCACAAATCAACTGGATGTAACTGGCATCTACAGACGACTTCCAATGACAGTGGAATACACATTCTACTTAAGTTCACATGGAGCATTCACTGATACAGACCACAATCTGGGCCACAAAACATACCTTAATCAACTTAAAAGAAGAGAAATAACTTGGACTTTCCTACTAAGCAGGTGTGGTGCCCACTGTAAGGTCTGGCTTACATATAAGAGTGATTATGGAGCTCTTCAAGTACACTGAGGCTTTCTCAGAAATTTATTTCTCAAGTTTGATGAGAAGTATGTCTAATGGGTCCTTCCGGTGCAGGTGAGTAGGTCTTAAATGACAATTCACTCTTGTATTTCAATCTCCTTAAGCCTCTGAATCTCCTCTGTTAAATTAAACCAAGGGACCCTGGGCATTTATGGTTCACTCATGATGAGCCATCTGTTGGTTCGTGTTTGAAAGAACCAAATAAATAGTTAGAGCCTTTTTAAATTACTGAAGTAGCAAGTTTAAATGAAGAATCTCTGATTATTGGCCTCCTATCAATAAATCTGACCAGATCCAACTCTATGTTCCTTCTACCATTATCTCAAGCCCATGGTATCCATTCTCATGCAAGTTTTCCCAGGTTTTTGCTTACATAGATTAGAAAACTAAAGTAACTCTTTGGAGTATAGCACACCTCCTCATAGGTCACATTTTGTACCTCACATTAAAGGGTCTGTTGGGACTTATCGCTAGCTACAGGTTTAGAGGCAAAGATAGGTGGTAGGTGTGAGTCCTGACTAGAGGCAGCATTATCTTGCATGGCAACTGCCTTATGGGAGTCCATTAACATCACCTCAGGAAACTCAGGGTTAATCTCATCCAATGAGATGGAAAGTCCAATTGCATGCATTCACAATGTGTGCTCTAAGACCACAATGGAATTAAACTAGAAATCAATAAAAAGAATAAATAATAAACCAATCAAGAAAATCCAAAAATATTTAGTGATATTAACAAAACTCTTCTAAATAATGTGTGAGTAAAAGAAGAAATTTCAAGAACAATTAAAAATATTTTAAACTAGGGCACCAGGGTGGCTCAGTCAGTTAAGCCTCCTACTCTTGATGTAGGCTCAGGTCATGATCTTGCAGTTCTTGGGATCAAGCCCCTCATCAAGCCCTGCATCGGGTTCCATGCTAACGGCATAGAGCTTGCTTGAAGTCCTTTCTCTACCTCTCTCCCTGTCCCTTCTGTGCTCATGCTCTTTCTTTCTCTCCCTCTCAGAATAAGTAAATTTAAACTAATTTAAATGAAGTGAAAATGAAAACACAGTTTGTCAAAATTTCTGGGATTGGTGAAAACAAGGCTTAGAAAAAAACCTGTAACATTAAAGCATATAATAGAAATATCTAAAATCAATAGGTTTCACCTTAGTAAGCCAGAAAAAAAATGTAAAACCCAAAGTAAGCAGAAGTAATAACAATTAGATCAAAAGTCACTGAAATTAAAAACAGGATATTGACAGAGAAAATTCAATGAAACCAAAAGCTGGTTCCTTGAAAAGTCCAGTAGGCTGATAAGACTTTGGCAAGCAAAGACAAAAGGAAAAAAGAAAAAGAAAAAAATAAAGGACACAAATTATGTAAGAGGGCATCACTACATGTGCCACGGACATTAAAAGAATAAAAAAGGAATAACAAATACTATGATCAACCCTATACCCACAAATTTAAGAACCTAGGTGAAATGGACCAGTTCCCTGAAAAGCACAATATGCCAAAACACACAAGAAGGAGCACTTGGAATAGGCTTATAACTATTCTATAGATAGAAACTGAATCTATAATTAATAACCTTCTAAAATACAAAACACCTGTCTCAGATGCATTTTCTGGTGATTTCAACTAAATATTTAAGGAAGAAATGATTTTACACAATCTCCTTCAGAGGACAGAAGACTGAGTGGATACTTGCTAATTCACAGGCCAACATTATCATAATACCAAACCCAGACAAGGACATTACAAGAAAATTATAGACCGATATCTCTCTTAAACACATATTCAAAACTTCTCAGCAAAATATTAGCAAATTGAATAAAAAATTATATAAAAAGAAAAATATATGACAACTAAATGGGTTTTAACCCCAGGTATGTGACACTGGTTCAATATGTACAAACCCATTAACGGAATATGCCACATCGACAGGGTAAAACTTAAAAGTTACATGATCATATCAATAGATGCAGAAAGGCAACTGACAAAGTCCACTACCATTCATGATAAAAATTCTCAGTAAAGTAGGAACACAGGTGAACTTGCTCAACTTGATACGGTATAATAAGCCATAACTCAAAGATATTGTGGTTTTGGTTCCAGACCACTCCCATAAAGAAAATATAGCAAAAAGTGAGCTAATTTTTTTTTTCATTTCCCAGGGCTTATACTTAAAAGTTATGTTTACTTTTCCTGTTGTCTTTCAATGCTGCAATAGCATTGTGTCTAAAAAATGTATATACCTTAATTTAAAACACATTATTGCTAACACATACTGCCACCATTTGAGATCTCGATGAGACATAATCTTTTTGCTGGTGAAAGGTCTTGTCTCATTGTTGATGGCTGCTGACTGATTAGGTTGTTGGCTGCTGGAGGCTGCAGCAATTTCTCAAAGTAAGACAACAATGAAGTCTGCCACACTGAGTGACAATTCTTTTCAATGATTTCTCTGCAGCATGCTATGCTGTTTCATAGCATTGTACCTATAATATAACGTTCAAAATTGGAGTCAATCCTCTCAAACCTGGCTATTGCTTTATCAAATAAGTTTATGTAGTATTCCAAATCTTTTATCAGTTTAAGAGTCTTCATAGCATCTTCACCAGGAGTAGATTCCATCTCCAAAAAACTACATTCTTTGCTTATCCATGAGGAACAATTAATCTGTTCAAGTTTAATCATGAGATCACAATAATCCAGTCACATCTTCATGCTCTACTTTAAGTCTAGTTCTCTTGTTATTCCCACCACTTCTACAGTTGCTGCCTCCATTGAAGGCTTGAAACCTTCTGAGTCATCCATGAGGGTTGGAATCAACTTCTTCAAGCTCCTATTAATGTTGATTTTCTGACCTCTTCCCATGAACCACAAACACTCTTAATGGCATCTAGAATGGTGAATCCTTTCCAGAAAGTTTTTAATTGACTAAGCCACCCAGGCACCCTGATTTAGCATAATTCTTAAGAGCCCAATGATTTTTGGATGGTAAATGAGCACTGACTTCAATTTAATAGTACTGGTGAGTGGTATTAACTAACCCCAATAAGAGAGTCAGCCTGTCCTTTGAAGCTCTGAAGCCAGATCTTGACTTCTGTCTAGCTATGAAAGTCTTAAGATAGCATCTTCTTCCAACTTAAGGTTGCTTTGTCTACATTTGTTATTTAGTGTTGTTTAGTGAAGCTTCATTAACTATCTTAGCTAGATCCTCTAGAAAACTTGCTGCAGCTTGGACATCAGCACTTGCTGCTTCACCTTGCATTTTTATGTTGTTAAGATGGCTTCTTAAACCTCATGAACCAACCCCTGATAGCTTCAAATTTATTTCTGCAGCTTCCTCACACCTCTCAGCTTTCAAAGAATTGAAGAATTAGGGCCATTCTTTGGATTAGGCTTTGGCTTAATGGAATGCTGTGGCTGGTGTAAGCTTTTATTTAAACCACTAGGATTTCTTCCACATCAACAATAAGACAGTTACGCTTATCATTTGTGTATTCACTGAAGTAGTACTTTTAATTTCCCTCCAGAATATTTCCTTTGCATTTACAACCTGGCTAACTGTTTGGTGCAGGAGGCCTAGCTTTCATCCTATCTCATAATCCGACATGCCTTCCTCATTAAGCTTAATTATTTATAACTTCTGATTTAAATTAGGAGATGTGCAACTCTTCTTTTTACTTGAACACTTAGAAGCCATTGTAGAGTTATTAATCGGCTTAATTTCAATATTTTTTGTCTCAGGGAACATGGAGGCCTCAATGGAGGGAGAAAGACAGGAGAACAGCTAGTTGGTGGAATAGTCAGAACATACACAACATGTATGTATTAAAAGACTTCCATCTCATATAAGTTTGAAATACTATGAGAATTACCAATATATGACACAAAGACAAGAAGTGAATAAATGTTATCAGAAAAATGGAACCAACAGATTTGACAGAATTGCCACCAAATCTTAAATTTGTAAAAAATGCAACTATCTATAAAGTGCAATAAAGCAAAGTGCAATAAAATGAGGTATGCCTGTATGTATAGAGATCCAGTTGTCTTTGCAAATATTGTTGAAAGGACCCTCTTTTCTCATTTCTTTTTTTTTCTTCAACCCTCAGTTCATTTTCAGTATTCAATAGGCTCCCCAACTCTCTTTCCCCCTTCCCCTCCCCAAGGTCCTCCAATAGGTTTCTCCTGTTCTCCTCTTAGACCTATAAGTGCAAACATATGGTATCTTCCTTCTCCACCTGACTTATTTTGATTAGCATGACACCCTCAAGGTCCATCCATTTTGCTAGAAATGGCCAGATTTCATTCTTTCTTATTGCTATGTAGTATTCCATTGTATATATAAACCATATTTTCTTGATCCATTTATCAGTGGATGAAAATTTAGGCTCTTTCCCTGATTTGGCTATTGTTGAAAGTGCTTCTATGAACATTGGGGTACATGTGCCCCTATGCATCAGCACTTCTGTATCCCTTGGGTAAATACCTAGCAGTGCTATTGCTGGGTCATAGGGGAGTTCTATTGATTGTTGTTTGAGGAACCTCCACACTGTTTTCCAGAGTGGCTGTACCAGTTTACATTCCCACCAACAGTAGAGGAGGGTCCCCATCTCTCCACACCCTTGCCAGCATCTATAGTCTCTTGCTTTGTTCATTTTAGCCACTCTGACTGCTGTGAGGTGGTATCTCAGTGTGGTTTTGATTTGTATTTCCCTGATGATGAGTGACACAGCATCATTTCATGTGCCTGTAGGCCATCTGGATGTCCTCTTTGTAGAAGTGTCTGTTTATGTCTTCTGCCATTTCTTCACTGGATTATTTGTTTTTTGGTTATGAAGTTTGGTGAGTTCCTTGTAGATTTTGGATACTAGCCCTTTATCTGATATGCCATTTGCCACTATCTTTTCCCATTCTGTCTGTTGACTATTAGTTTTTTTGATTGTTTCCTTTGCAGTGCAGAAGCAACTGAGGTCAAGGAGGCTGCTTCCTGTTTTCTCCTCTAGGGTTTTTATGATTTCCTGTGTCACATTCAGGTCCCTTATCCATTTTGAGTTTATTTTTGTGAATGGTGTAAGAAAGTGGTCTAATTTCATTCTTCTACATGTTGCTGTCCAGCTCTCCCAGCACCACCTGTTGAAGAGGCTGTCTTATTTCCATTGGATACTCTTTCCTGCAGATGACATGATACTCTACATGGAAAACCCAATTGACTCCACCAGAAACCTTCTAGAACTGATCAATGAATCCAGTAATGCTGCAGGGTACAAAATCAACATACAGAAATCGGCTGCATTCTTATACACCAAAAATGAAGCAACAGAAAGGAAATAAAAAACCTGATCCCATTCACAATTGCACGAAAAACCATAAAATGCCTAGGAATAAATCTAACCAAAGATGTAAAAGACCTGTATGCTGAAAACTATACAAGGCGTATGAAGGAAACTGAAGAAGACACAAAGAAATGGAAAACCATTCCGTGCTCATGGATCAAAAGAATAAACATTGTTAAAATGCCATTACTACCCAAAGCAATTTACACATTCAATGCAATCCCCATCAAAGTTGCACCAACATTCTACTCAAAGCTAGAACAAACTGTCTTAAAATTCTAATGGAACCAAAATAAACCCTGAAGAGCCAAAGTAATATTGAAGAAAAAAACTAAAACAGGAGGCATCACAATCCCAGACTTTAGCCTCTACTACAAAGCTGTCATCATCAAGACAGTATGGTATTGGCACAAAAACAGACACACGGACCAATGGAATAGAACAGAGAGCCAAGAACTGGACCCACAAGTGTACGGCCAATTAATCTTTTCCCATTTCTAGTTGACTTGCCATCTTTGTCAAAATTCAACTGACACAAATGTGCCTCAAGTACTGTAACAACATAATAAATTTAAAGCCAGACAACATATGTTTTACAACTCTGGTCTTTTTACTTTTTAATATAATTTATTGTTTATTTTTATTTTTATTATTATTGATTTCACTATCTTAGGATATTTCCATTTTTACATATATTTTAGAATCAGCTTATCAACTTCTACAAAGAAATAACATATGCTGAGACAATGATTTGGATTGTGTTGGTCCTATAGATCAATCTGGATCAAATTACCATTTTAAAAATATTGAGTCATCCAACACAGAAATATGGTAAAAAAATCCATTTACTTAAGCCTTTTTTAATTGCTTTCAGTAGTATTTTAGTTTTCATTAAAAATTATTAGACATATTTTATTAAATATATCCAAAGACTATGAGGTTTTGTTTTGAGGCTTTTAATATTATTATTCATTTTAAATAATTATATCTATTGCTAGTATATATACACACAATTTTTAAAGTATTTTCTGTTCTGTGGTCTTGGAAAAGTCAGTTACTCTAGTACCATTTATTAGGTTTCATAGAATTTATGAACATACAAATTGCTTTTTGCAAATCTTAAAAGCAGAAAGCTTTCTTTTCAAGCTGTATGTGTAATTTTTTTCATTAGCAAAATATTGATACAAATAATGAATACAAATAATGAAAGTGAAAATCCTTGCCTTTTTACTGATAATACAGGGAAGAATACAGTTAGTTCCTCTCTGTATACTCTATTTCTCTTTCCTGTATTCATCCTTTCATTTAAATTTTTATACAAAAAATAATATTTTAAAATTCTTGCTACCTCCATTACTTTGACATTTAGGTCAATTTCTATTGAATTTTAAAAACTGAGTGGTTTTGAGACACTTTTCCTGCCTCTTTGTATGGTTTGAAATTTCTGATTGGATGCTAGCTTCATGAAAATTAAATTGCATTGCTGATTTTATATATATATATATATATAGTCTTTCTACAAAGAATATTAGGCATTGTTTTAGCAGGCAGTTATTGGTAGATTACTTTTATTCTGTTCAGGTCTGTGTTTAAAGCATTTCTAGGGTGGATATGGAGTAGCCTCCACTACAGAAATATTTTAGCTCTACTACTAAGGTGTAAAGGTGTGATCCACCTGGAGTCCCTTCTAAATTCCAAGTGGTCAGGGACGGTTCTCTACTCTGGCTGAGTGGAGCTACAAATGTTCCTCAACATTGTATCTCCTGAGAATAATGAGCTTGTAACTCCTTGGTGGCTCCAGGCCCAACGCAGAATATACCACAATCTACCTCATCTGTTTTCCCTCTCTCAAGGATCAAAGTCCCAGGTTGCCTGCTTTTTAATCTCTGAAAATGAGTTTTTCATGTATATTTTCTAGTTTTAGCTCTTATTGTAGAGGTCCTGTCTAATATTTATTACTCTATCATGGCTAAAAGCAATATTCAAAAGTTTGTCTTTTCTCACTAAATTTTTTAAAACATACTTCGGAGTAATTTTAGATTTACAGAAAAGTTGCTGGAATATCACAGAGAATTAGCAAATATCCAACACTTAGTTTCCCCTATTGTTAACATTATCATGGCACATTTGTCACAAGTAATGATCCAATATAACTACAGTCTTATTAAAGTGCATTCTTTACTCAGATTTCACTAGTTTCCCTAATGTCCTTTTTCTATTCTGGGAACATATTACGTTTACACGTCATGTCCCCTTATGATCCTCTGGACTGACAGTTTCTCAGCTCTTTTCCTGTTTTTGATGACCTCAACAATTTGCTTCTGTCTCCAACTCTCCTTGAACATTTAAGGAAAGTTTAAAAAGTTTAAAAGTTTAAACTTTTGCATATTAATGAAATAAAGAGGACAATGGTATCATTTTATCCACTGAATTATTGAAGTAACTTAATAATTGTAAAATTTAGTTTTGAAGATTCTAGTATAATACCACCCATACATTGCTTGACCCTTTAGAGTATCTTATATCTGTACTTTATATGCTCCATGCACAGCTTAATTTCTTTATTGCAGTATTTGCATTTTTACATCTTATTTCATAAGTATTTTCTGGAAAAAAATGTCACTTTTCAGCTTTCAGGAAGAGTAGCAGTCATCATGGATGGAGAAAAAAAAGTGGTAAAATGTGCTGGAGTCATTTCGTCATAAGAGTGAAGGTAATCAAGCTTCAAAGAAATCTGGTCAGGTGGAGTTAAAGGTCTTATTGCAGCCTCACAGCACGAGGTCCAGTCCAAAGAGCCCAGCAATGAACTCCACGTCTGATATCAATGGTACTTCAATAACAAAAGTGGTGGGGTTAAATTTTCTGTATCTATTTGGCTAGGCTATGGTGCCTAGTTGTTTCCTCAAACAGAGGTCTACATGTAGCTGTGAAGGCTTTTTTTTAAAGATGTGTAACATTTACAATCAGTAGACTTTATGTTAAAGCAGATTCCCCTGCATAGTATGAGTGAGACTCATCCAATCAGTTGAAGGCCCTAAGAGCAAAGAGTGAGAGGCACCAAGAGGAGGAAGAAATCCTGTTTCCAGACTGCCTCTGGACTCAAGACTACAAATCAACTATTGCTGGAATTTTCAAACTGCTACCCTGTCCTGCAGATTCTGGATTTATAAGGCCCCACCATCATGTGGGCCTAGTTCTAGAAATAAATCATTCTCTTTCTCCCTCTCCAACCACCTCCCTCCTTCCCTTCTTCCCCCTCTCTCTCTTCATAAATGTATAAAAAAATCTCTATGGTTCTGTTCTCTGATGAATCCTAATACACTCTTTAATATAATTAGCTGTAGGGCAACAAATGACGCAGGGAGGAAATGCATTAAACAGTGAAGAAATGTCCCAAAGAGGAAGCATATCACTTAGAAAAGTGCCAGCCTGTACTCTTAAGGGACTATATCTTCAGCTTCCCTATGACTTCCCTCACTTAGTTCATTCAAGGGCTGCATAAACAATAATTTATTTAACTAAATATCCTTATTTCTTTATTTCTACTCATCATGAAATACTGCTGGAATTCTAGCAACAGGAGCCCTGGACCTGACCAATGTCCAGGGTCCTGTTTCTTAGGTTTCTGAAGGAAGAATAAGAAAATAAATAGTGTCAACAAAAAACAAAACAGAAAGCAAGCTATAAAATGAAAGAAAATGAATCTAAGGTTAAAATAATAAATCAGTAAATAGGACAAGGATGATCACTATTACTCATAAAGACTTCAATCTGAATTAACTAAATTAGTCTTGATTTTTCTCTTAATATGCATTGAAATTACACTCTTACAGGGCCATCTTAAGCTCTTTACATATATTAATTTACTCCCAAGCAAACCCTTAAATTTATGCACTATTACAAAATTCATTTTTGTATTTTAAAAAGGCAGAAGGAGAGAAAGTAATTTCTTCCACTTTCAGAATTCATAAGTAGAAGGGTTGAGTTTGAACCCAGATAATCTATATCCACAGGCCATACTCTTAATTAGGACGTAGTACTGCTTACTTACTATGTTCCTTTACCATACCCTCAAATGTGTAAAGAAAAACTATAAAAGCTACAAAGACAATTAGAGAACAATGTTATAGTTGTTTGATAGTTTTATAAACTTCATTTCTAAAAGAAACAAGAACAAAAAAACAGCCAAAAAGCATATAATAACCAAAACTCTATTTCTTTAGCTACCTAACCAACTAAGATGACTAAGAGCACAAATAGATAAGTTTACGAATGAGAACGAGTATATAATCAAAGTACAGAGAAAAAAAAATACCAGATATATTATATAATCTTATATCTATAACTAAAATCTAGATGAAATAGTTGATTTTAAAGAAATATGTAACAATCACTACATAAACTTGAGCTAACATAAATAGGACAATAATTGTGGAAGATATTAAATTTACAAAAAAAATTCCAAAAGGTCTCAGGCACACACTGTGTCACAGGCTGTTTCAACTTAGAGGGTATTAACAATTCATTTGTTACTTAAACCTAGAGAAAGAATATTTCTCATTTTGTAAAACTAGAATAACAGGATAAATGATGTAAAAACTATAAATTAGGGTGCATTAACAAAAAAACTGCAGGCAAATCTTTCATATTAATATAAACCATAAATCCTAAAAATAAAATACTAGGAAAATGAATATTGAAATGTATTTATAGAATACACCATGACTAATAAATAGTCATCTCAGAAATATTAGACTGTATCAACCACATAAATAGTCTTCTCAAATAGCACAAAAACAAATAAAATGTAGCGTGGAAAGCTTACAAAATTATATGACACACATAAAAAGTAATCAAATTCAAAATTTATACCTGATTTTATACCTGAATTTATACCTGAAATTATACCTGAATTTATAGCTGATTAAAACCCTCTTTTAAGGAAAACAAAAAATTTTATTTTCTTTTTAAATTTTTTTTACATTTCCTTATTATTGAGAGACAGAGAGAGACAGAGCATGAACGGGGTGGGGCGGAGAGAGAAGGAGACACAGAATCCAAAACAAGCTTCAGGCTCTGAGCAAGCTGTCAGCACAGCCTGATGCGGGGCCCAAACCCACGAACCGCGAGATCATGACCTGAGCCGAAGTCAATGGCTCATCCGACTGAGCCACTCAGGGACCTCCCCAAAATTTTATTTTAGATGGAAAGCATATGAACCTCAAATATCTCACATTTAGAAGTAAAAAACAGAAGCACCATAATATCCCTACTTTTTTATGAGTGTCCTAAACATTTTGCCCAGTTTCCTGTAGTCAAAGAAACTAAATAAGAACTACAAGTACTTGAAAGTAGGAGTCAAATTCATAACTACTTACAGATATAATAGTAGCAAACCCCCTTTTAAGAGGCCACCTATCCTTTCTTCCTTGCACAAAACACCAGTCTCTGGAAAAGAGAGTTTCCCTCATTTAGAGAAATGAACTTTGATTTGCCTAAGCCTGTCCCAGTGATGCCATTCCCCTCGCTGGTAGTGAACTCAGGCTTGGACAGGAGACCTGTCCTGGATGGTATTCAGAGTGCCTCCTGTGTGTTCTTGGAGTGCTGCTAGTTCCTGGAGTTCACAGATGGGCGGTTCATTTCAGCTTAGATGCAGACTGCTCTCTTTGGCAGATTCACAGGACCATAATCCTTGACATGTTGAGAACTGAATGTTACTAGTCATAAGAAGCTCACAGAATCACCTCTATAAATATCTCAAAAAGAAAATCTTGAGGGATACATGTCTTCCTCCACATAAAGGGGTTATCATTCTTTAGATATGATTCTCTGTTTTACTGCTCTTTTCAATCCAAAGAGTTTCTGTTCTCAGTGCCACTGAGTAATCCTTGGGGACACTAAGTAAGCTAGTGATGTCTTTCCTCCTCTGCTCCTGCCTTCCTTAGAAGGGAGAGGAATTATGATATAATTTCCCATATACTCTGTATTTATCCCAAGGACAACCTTAAAACCATCAGTATCTATAGCAATTGACACTCATTTCTAGAACTCTGATTGGCTAAGTGGTTCATGCTTAGCTTTCTCCATTACATATTTTATGTATACCATTTAATTACAAGCACTTCTTTCTATATTACTACATAAAATAAATAACACAGAAAAAATATAGTTCCTGGTCTGTCCTCATGAAGCAACTACTCTCAACTATTCTATTTGGTTTTTTGGTTGGTGTTGGCAGGGAGTAGGGGCAAAGTCTGGGGTTTGCAGACATATTTCTGAAGATTATACTTAAAAAGTTACTTCTTTTGTTATTTAAGTTACTTATTTTTAAAATATAAGGATTCATTATTTATATTTTACAGTGGAAAATTAGAATTTAACATTCCAAAAACTCAGTTCTCTCCATTCTCTCACCTCTGACTCTAAATACATACATACATTATATATATATTATACATATGTATATACATCCCCTTCTCTCACTATGATCCATATTATTCCTCTTTTGGCATTGTCTGTTCTTCTGTGTCCATGTTCTCTCTGATTTGGTCTTCATATTTCATTTTTAAGTGTATTTATTTATTTTGAGAAATAGAGAGGAAGAGAGAAAGGAGCAAGTGCACATGAGAGGTAGAGAGAGAGGGAGACAGAAAATCCCAGGCAGGCTCTGCACTGTCAGCACACAGCCCGATGCTTGAACTCAGGAACCATGAAATCAAGACCTTACAACCTGATCTGAAACCAAGAGTTAGACACTTAACCAACTGAGCCATTCTGGCACCTTTTCATATTTCATTTTAGATCACTTCTTCAATTTTTGATAATCTTTACCTCTGTTCATAGACATTAAATTACTATTTGGAGCCTGTATGAGCCTTATTTATTGGTGGACCTCCAGAAAGGATACTTCCATGAGGAGTTGGCCACTTCACCCACAGATTTCCAAATGGAAGAGTCTGTAGAACTCCTCTCCTGAGCCAGTTTCTATACAGAATTCTTCATACTTTTTGCCCAAAGCCTGGATCTAATCAAGATATGGAGCCAACGTTCTCACCATTTAGCATCCAAGATTTCACTTAATCCACCTATTTTCAGCAAGAATTCCTACTGTATGATGGGGTGTAAATGTGTATGGTGCAAGCTGGCCATTATATGAAGGATGATCAGAGATGGACTCTCTATTGTCAATCATTTCATTATTTTAAAGAGAAATAATACTTACCATTGGATACAAAGGTGATAAAAGGACAAATAAAGACAATGAATAAAAAATATTTTTCATTTTTAACTTACTTCATCAATTAGTCTTTAAGAAGAATAGTAAAACAGGTCCCTTGTTAAGTACCAAAGGATATAATTAAAATTCCTAAAACAAGCTTCTATTAAAACAGTTCTCAAAATGAATCACTCACCTTAAATAAATTTAAGTATTGAGGAAATACCTAAAATTGTTAATTTCACCAAACTAATAAATTCAGACAAATACATACCCTTGCTAAGATCAGATATTTTGTTACATTGATTAAATATTAACTCAAAACTTCCATTTCCTGAAGAGACTAAAGCTTAAATCCTATAGTTACTGAATAATGACTCATTATAGTATAATGCGTTATATGTTTGAAAGATTTTTAAATTATCTGAGCAACAGTAACTAAATAAAAGTGTTTTTTTCAATTCTTGCTTTTTTGATAGGAATAGCAAGCTCATTATTTGTGAGTAAATGGAATAATTGGCTAATTAGCAGCACTTGTTATGTGATGAATATTCAATTACCAGAATAGAAAAGATAGAAGATGTATCATACCTTAGTAAATTAATTCCTTTTTGTAGAGTGAATTTGCATCCACCTGGCAGAAAACATAAACAGCCTCTTAGTATAAGCCTTGGACAAGTGTGCCAAAATCAAAAAATTAAGGGGTGCTTAACTATTTCAATCTTCTTTAGAATATGATTGTGTTTCACAGATGTTTTCTTTATAATACATTCAAAATTAATCACATCTGTCTAAAATGTTCTTAGCATTATGCAATATATAGTTTTATAATGCTAAGTACATTAATTAAATCTCCTGCAATATTCAAAGATTCCTTTATTTCATGCAAAAGAAAACTGTAAAGAAATTGTAAAAACTCTATAGTTGAATACATGAAGAGTAGGTGATATTTAATGTGAAACGATAATTATTTTAAAAAATATTATGAACACTATTACTACCCAGGGCATTTTCAATCAGTTGTTAATTTTCCTCTTTTCTTTAAACTGAGTCTACTACTTTTCCTTCTTGTGGTATTTTTTGCCCCATAGTTAATGACTTCTCCTTGAAATTTTGGGGTCAGAAAACTGAGATGTGTGTCTCCTGATGACTTACTAAGACTGTAAAAATGTTAATTGAGGGAGTGCCAAACCTCTTGCAGTTGTCAGTATAAGAAAAGGTTAGTGGTCCAGTATAGAATTAAAACCTTACTTAGGTTTTGGAGACATCACCATCTCTCACAGTATTCAGTAGAAAGTAAAGCAATTGTCACTACATCAACCAATGTTAAAGCCCAATGTCAAAGGAGGGCCTTGCTTGGCTATGTTGAAATCAGAAGTAACTTCTAGCCAGTTTAAGCATTAATGTAAAGAGGGTTGAGTGATGTGCTGTGAAAACACAAGTTGGGAATCAGGAAATATGATTTTTGCCTCAGCTCAATTGCTAAATATTTAATCTTAGGCACACTACAGTACTTATAGATTTCCACTTACAAAATGTGTGCATTCCACTGATAGATTCTAAGGATATCTGCAGATCTAATGTACTAGAATTATATGTTTCTGAGTAGACAATTACAAATCTCAATTTACATCCATCACAGATCTTAAAACAAAGCAGCACCATTTAGATTGGTATTCTGATTTTCCTGGGTTGACTGATATGTACATATCAGATGCAATACTGCATCTACTGAATTGTAGTGGCAATAGCTTATAAAACCTTTCCTTTCACAATGATCTCTCTTCTTTGCAGTGAAATTTGAACATTGGAGTATTTAAATGTATCTAATGCTCATACTGAATTTCATCAGGAAAGTTGGTCTCATGATACAAGTAAAAATCAAGAGTATTTAATTAGTGCCTATTTTCATTAACTAATGATCCAATTCAGGACTGATTAAGGTAGAGTGCCACTATTAGATAAATGTAATATAACATTATTTAGAAATGATTGTTCATTCTTGTTTTACAAAAATATAATTGATTATGGATGGCTTTCCAATATGTTTAAAATTATGTGGGTTTTTTTGTTTGTCTTGCCTATCATTTGTTTTCCTGATTACTGGTGCTTTGATGGACTTATTGGAGAGGAATCATAAGAGTGCATGTTAGGGAAGACATAAATAAAATGGACTTTAAATTTACAAGGTACACCACCACCCCCACCCCCTCCATGTGCAAGCATGAGGAAAGGCTGGATAAGGCTCTAATGAGAAGACAGGAAGAAGGCTCTCACCAAGACATTAAATATATCCTCATGTTGATCTTGGACTTCCTAGCCTCCAGAATTGTGAGAAATAAAAGTCTTTTTTTAAGCCACCAAGTCTATGGTATTTTGTTACAGGCTAAAACATGGGACCTGCAGATAAAGCTTCCTTACATTCATAGTTTCTCTACCTTCAATAGTAGATGCCGCATGACCAGGGCCATGGGGCTCAGGGTAGAATTTAGAAATGATGATGAGGAGTATGGCAGCTGGAGTGCTGTATTACAAAAACAGAGTAGCCTGTTGGTCTGATCAAAGGATAATGAATCAAATGGGGAAACAGAAATGCTTTCAAGACAGAATTTCATCTGAATCATTTTTCCAAGGACCAATGTCCCTTACATCTTTCTATCACTGAATGTTCTACATTGCTTTTATTACCCAATTCTGAGGCTGTCATCCCAACTAGACCACATACTCAATGGAATCATGGATTCTTTCTTATTCATTTTTTTCTCTCTCAGACTAACTCTCAGCACATAGTAAATACTCCATAAATATTTGATTGATTAATGCACAGTTGAATTAAGGGGAAAAAAAAGGTCTTAGATCACTTGCTTATATCTCTCATGGGAATCTAGAAGTTAAAATAGTATTTTTCATTTCATTACTTTTTATAAATAATCATACATTTTAGAATAATTACTGGTTTTGGAAATTAAAGATCCATAGTTCAGATTGACCAAAAAAATATCCTATCTAGAAAATCCAAGTTCTCTTTTTATTTCAATAGAATGAATCAAATATTCAATTGCATATTGTGACACATATGGAATTGACTAGGCAATTACTTAAGTCAGGTAAATAATGCATTTGTATGCCAATAACTTTATCACGTTTTATAAGACAATCTATTGTTTAATTGTGTCTTACTTTTTTTTAAACAAAATTCACATTTTATTTAGGTTGAAATAAACTATACAAAATTGATTTTTTTCACCAGTAACAGTAATATTTTCTGTATTATTCCTAGATAAACCACAAAACACTTATTTTTGTAGGTTTTCCAGGTTTTGTTTATAAATCAAGATGAGGCAGTAAATATAGCCATGGAAAAAGAGGGAAACAGACAAATCAGTTGTCAGTATCCATAGCCTCTGATCCTGTCTTGACCATGAAACAGAGGTGTTCAACAAATACCTGCTAAAAATCTTATGGAGATGTAGGCTCAACAAAGGAATGTAAACAGCAACCACCCAATGTGCACCGACAATGGCAGACTCACCCATTCAAACCGTAACTGTAACTTGTTCCTTTAGGTTTATTTGATAAAGACAAAATCTGCACTGAAATCTTGCTTGGCAAGTTCACATTTTCTGTTTTCTCTCTCTCTAGCTGTCTGATAACTCCCTTAACTGTCCATTACAGATTTTTAACATTTAACACTCCAGGTCACTCATGAGCTTCACTGTAACATTTTATAAAATGTATTCCTTTCCACCACACCTCTTCAAAATCTATTTCTCCTAAGAACTAACTCAATACCCAACAATTGGATCCAGTGATAATAAGTGTTATTTCTAAAATGACCTAACTAAAACAATTCCAAAGTGCCATTAGCAGGGCTTCCACAGAAATGTAATGCGGCACTTTCAATGCTATCTTCTGGAAGAACAGTTACGTCTCAAAGCGTAAGAGTTCAAACAGGGGCCATTTAAATAGGTAGATTATCAATGGCTAATGTACTCAATGAAGAGGTTGACAGGTCAAGATACTCAGTGATTAAGTGGCCTACATACACCTGACAGCTTTTCTGTAAGATGTTTTCAAATTTCTTACAGATTTTTCCAAATATCAAACATAAGAGAAATCCCACTTTAAAAGTCTCCTAGGTATTTTCAATGGTTTCTGAGTTATCTGTAGGAAGCTCTGACTTAGTCGTATAGAGTTTGATATAGGTGTCCACCATTAAATCCAAATCATGTTTTATATCCAAATTTATGTTAGGCAAAGCCAAATTACTTGACCTTTGGTCTGTCAAAGTGTTCCTCAGGTATGCTTTGAGACGCTTTCCCCCATTTTCATAGCGTTCATTCTCAACCTTCATCACAGGAAGAATGCATAGGACTTTCAGCAATGCATAAACATTAGGAAACAACTTGATGTCTGGCAGATGCAGGGCTTCATAAATGGTGGGTGGAAGCCCTATATCTTTCCCTCTGTGTTTCCACTTGATTCTCCAACAATGCAGCTCGGCTGACAGCTTGTCAGGATTGGGTAAGTCACTCCTGTACATGTCAGCATGGTGCTCCTCCAATGTATTAAATTTGCGCTGTCCCATGACAGAGGGTACCAGAGATGAGCATTTAAGAGCTTTGAGGTGCTGTTCTGAGACTATATCTTTCAGTCCCTGAATACTGTGTTCCACTGTTGGGACACTTAGAGTTTCTTTATAGTAACTCTCGGAGGTTAGCTGAGATTCCAGGTTACCTTGCTGGGCTCTGCGGAACTTCCCAGGGAGTTTCATCTGAATATCAAGTTTAGTTGCCAAATTTGTTGCTTCTTCAAACCAAAACTCATGATAAACTTCAATATTTTCCATCACTTCATTTAGTGAATGCAGCACTGCAGTCAAGCTACTAGCTGCAAAGAAGACATCGGAGGTTTGCCCCTGGAGATTTTTCCCAAAGGCTCTTGTAAAAGAGAGGACATTTTTAAGAACAACAATGGTAACGATGAAATCAAAATCTGTTACTGCACGACAGAGTACAAACGCTCTGCTGGCTATATAGTTATTCCATCTAATGTTTGTGTCACTATTTATACCATCTAAACATAAAACACGTGCTTGTAGGAGGTCCACTAAAATTTCAAAAGCATCATGCCTGCCTGTCCACTGAGAATGGCAAATTTCCTTGAGTTCTTTACCCTTTTCCTCATTGTTCTGAAAGAGGACAGAAATGACATTGTCAAGCTCTAAAAGCAGTTGTGGAGATGGATGGAAGAAAGAACAGACTTCCTCAATGGTTCCTAATGCAACAGATACTCCCACAACAGGCACGGATTTTGCCAACCACATATTTAAGGCACAGGAAGAGCAAAGTGTGTAGACAGCTTGGGGATAATTCTCTAAAAGCCTAGAAGCAACAACTTTCATTTTGGAAGAAAACCCACTGGACACAATGTAAGCCTGGCCACGACAGTACTTCTTGTTCAGTCCCACTTCTCAGTTATCGTGGTGTGAAACTTCACAGCCAAAATTTCTGCATCTGCTTCGTAAGGCAGGAAGCCCACAAATTCCTCTCTCAGGTTATGAGACTCATCGACAAACCTCACCAACACAGGCAAGTGCTCTTCCCCCGCTAGGTCCCCGACGTCGTCAGTGATGATGGAGAAGAAGTGGGAGTCTCTCAGTTCCCTGGGGGTCTCCTCCCGAATGCAGCTCTCGCAGATCTCTAGCATCTGCTTCTGCTGTGTCTTCGAGCAGAACAACGTGTTAACTGCTGTTGTTTCAAAGAGCTTTCTCAGAACCTCTTCGCCAGAATTGATCCGACACTCCAGCAGTGCTTGGAAGTTATCAGGAGTAAAGAGTCCCTCTGGGAGCCCATCAGTTTCATGCCCATCCAGAGGGATGTTTTGTTTTCCCATAAGAATCAAAATTTCAAATAAAGATTTTAAGTATTCTTTGTTTTCTTTCTCTTCAAGGGTCAAAGGTAAAATGTCTTCATCCTGTTCTCCACCCCCTTCTTCTGCACTGGCGTTCTGAGCGTTGCTGTTGTTGATTTCCTTATGTTTTTGTTCCTGTTCAGAAGTTTCATCAACAGGTCTAGGCCTTTTTAAAAGGCATTCAGAAGTTGAGTCATTAACACTATCACTTACTTTTTTTCTGTTTCAGTGTCCTGATTTCATCTTCACTCAATTTTTTTATTCGTTTTCTGTGTCTACTATGTGGATTGTTCAAATGACTGGTAAGATCAAATATTGTTGGTATTGCATTATCTCGAAGAACTGTCCTATAAGGACTCGCCCAATGACTTCACAAGTATCTGCTTCAATTAATTTTGAGAAATAAAATAACCCAATCAATCTTTAGTTTTCTGATGCCTCTGCAAAATGTATAGTTCTGCAGATCATGGAGGTCTCAAAGTGTTTGGCACATAATCGATAATGTTTGTTGAGTTGGTCAGGTGTTTTATCTTCTAAGTCTGCTCTCCTACAATTCTCCACCCACTTCTGGCATCTGGCCGGATCCCGCGGGAACCTGAAGAAGGCCAGGTCCGACTGCGTGCTCTTCCTCTGTCTTACTTTTGAACATCTAGAATCTTCTTCATAGAATTAGAATGAGGATGTAAATGGTATTACTTACAAAGAACTGTGTCCTTAGACAAAGCTAAATCAAAATTCTACCATTCTCACTTACACATAATATTTGAAATACAACATTTTTTCAAGTTAAAGAAAATATTTAACCCTATGATTGTTTTACCTAATTACTTCTTAATGCTACAGTACTCCAAATAATGACATTTTTTCATTCAACCATCAAACACCTTTTCACATTTTTAATTCTCACATTGTACAGCACAGAACACAGTGAGATCATTTCCCTCCCAGCTTGATTAGCATTATAATTTCTTGGCAAGAGAAAAAATCAACCTGATGCACTTGAATTCAACTTCAATTTGAAGTGTACACTAATCTAGTTAAAGCCTCTCTACAAATTTGACATAAATTAATGAAGTTTCCAAATGTTTTATCAAACATACATAAAAGGATATAAGAGATCTAGGCAGATCCCTTCCCTCATGACACCACTGAATATCTTGTTACTAGTTTGAAAGAAGATTTTATGAAATATGTAAATATAACACCTAAAATGTAACATATAGCCTGCTTTATAAAATTACTATATGATTACCAGTTAATATTCATTTTATTTAATTTCAGTAATTTTTGTTTATTTTTGAAAGACAGAGAGAGAGAGTGAGCAGGGGAGGTGTGGAGACAGAGGAGACACAGAATTCAAAGCAGGGTGCGAGATCATAACCTGAGCCAAAATTGAATGCTCAACCCAACCACGCAGGTGCCCCTCATTTGCTTTTCTTTTTTTATAGTTAATTGTCAAGCTGGTTTCCATAAAATACCCAGTGCTCATCCCAAGTGCCCTCCTCCATGCCCATCATCCCAAATATCAAGGAGAATGACTCTTTTTGTTGAGGTAAACACGCATACTCATACGCCCACACATGGTCAATGAAGTGTTTATTTATTTAAATAATATTCAGGGATGATAAATATTTATTAGATTGGGAAAAAACTTTTCCAACAACCTTTTATAAACAAAAGGAGTATAAGGAACTGAACATACAAATCCCAGTAATTACACAAGATCATAGGTGTAACATATTAATATTGACAAAAATGTTAAATGAACAAAGATACTCTTATACTATGTACCTCTCAGACAGTTGTGAATTTGGTTTAAAAATGTATAAGAAATTTGAAAATAGAACAACACACTTCCATTCCTAATTGAGACTTTCACAATGCCCTGCATCAGAAATAATCTAGATTAAAACATTAATACTTACTTACAGGCTACCTTCTTCAATAAAAAGATGCTGATTCATGAAAAAGGTGTTAAAAATGTAAACTCATTCCTGAAGGAAAGAATAGCTTTAGTCTCTCCGCCTTGCACAGTTTTATATTTCCTATCATGAAAATTATTAAATTTCTTTTTGAAAAAAACACTCAGAAGGAAATATTCTCCTCTTAACTGCATTGATACCTGAATATTCTTCATAATATTTTATCACTTGCCTGAAGAGTATACGACAGTGAAATGAAATTTCATATCAGGATAAAGAATTATTTGTAAAAAGTGGAACAATGGCAAACATTAGAGCTTTTTACATCTCACACTATCTACTTCGAGGTACCTGGACATCAAATGGGGATCCATAAAATCCACTTGTATAAAGAAATCACAAACCCCTCAAAGTTTGAATTCCTTGTAGTGAACTACATACCACCTACAGTCTTCCATGCACAATGATCCAGACTTATTTCACAGTATTCCAAACTAGCTCTTCCCAGTCCTTGGTCAGTCTGGTACCCTGATTCCTCCAACATACCACATCTTATTCTAACATTTGGGTATAGGCTCATATGATTTCTTACTCCTTATTTCCTTTCACTATTTTTTTCTGCATAACATATCACTCATTGTTTATGAACCAACCTAATATCACTGTCTCCTTGGAATCTCTGCTACTTTAAGACACTTTTCTATGAAGCCTATATATATTCTCATTACAGCAAACTAGAGATACTCAAGTCTGAAAGGGACTATTTGTTTCTTAGTGCCGCCATAAAAAAAAATACTATAAACTAGGTAGCCTAAAACAAGAGAAATTTATTCTCTGGCAGTTGTGGAGGCAATAAATCCAAAATTAAGGTGTCAGCAGAACCTTCTTCCCTCCAACAGCTCTAGGGAACAATCCATCCTTGATTCTCCCTACCTTGTGGTAATTGATGGTAATCTTTTGCATTTTGACTTGCAAATGTATCATTCCAATTTTTTTTCCATTTTCCTATAACTGTCTGTATATCTGTGTCTCTGAATCTCTATTCCCACTAGAGCAATAGTCATTGGATTTAAGGCCCTCAGTAACCTACTATGACATCATCTTAACTTAATTATCTTTGAAAAGCCTATTTTCAAATTAGGTGACATTCACACATACGGAGGGTTTGGACTTCAGCATATCTTTTTGGAGGACACAATTCAACCCAGAATAGGAACACTCAAATGCATCCACATTAACCATTCATTATTATGACACAGAGAAACCCCAAGTAACTCCGCTTATATAATTTTGTTAATATTAGAAACTCACAATTTAGTAAGTTAACCGTTCTTACCAATTGATAATACAGAATTATAGCAAACAAACAAACAAAAAATAAAAACCCCTCCTCTTCATAACATAAGTCCATTGGCCTTGTTTCCCTAGTTCTATTCTCGAGCCCATACAGAAAAAAGAGCATTGGCTTGTCAATATTATAGACCATTAAAAGATTAAAGACATTTTATTCTCCCCTAAGACTTTCCCCAGGATACACGTTCCTATTTTACTGATAACCTTTTCTTAATATGTCATGGACAGAGTAAAAACCATGACATGTGTCTCCCAGGAAAACTGATTTAGGTCCAATTGTCTGATTTTGAGAGAGTGCCTCTTAATTGCCTACTTTCATATAGAATTAGAGTTTACTGTATCATAATGGCTTTGATACCAGACAGATGTAGCTATGAACCCCAAATTTGCCACAAGGCAATTGCATTACCATTAAAATTAAATAATTCCTCTAAGCCTCAATGCCCTATTTGGCAAAATCGTAATATAACATTTGCCATAAAGAGTTAAAAGTAATAATTAGATAATAGATAATTAGCACAGGGCTTGGTAGATCTAATAACTAGTAGCTTGTAATAACATAATTTTTATTGGTCTGGCTAAATAGAAATCTCATTTAACCCAACAGAACCTATATTATATTGAGCATGGCCTAGAGCCCTTAGGGCTAATTCATGCCCTGACAGCAACATCACAGCTAATATAGATTCATACATTGTTTTGCAGACCTAGCTGTTCTTATCTTGCTGACTATCAGAGTGTAGGAACAGAACAGTACCAATCATCTAGAGTTTCTATGGAGAGGTGTGCTTAAACATTCATTCTTTCACATTGGTAAACAGGGGTAATGCAACTCATCCTCACCAATGATTACCATTTTAACTTCTCAAAGAGCAACCTCTGAAAAAGCTAGAAATTTTTCTGATTTCTCTAAAAACACAGCATCTCTTACTTGACCTTTAATCTGTTTGCAGGGTCTTAGTTTTCCAATCTGCATATATCTACCATCAATACTTAACAATGAGGCAGATTTCTAATTGCCATTTGATATCCATTTTCCCATATATATTTTTTAAAACAACTTTATTTGGAGAGGTGACATAGCCATCTGAAATACTATATTTTGCAGGTAAAATAATCCATTTGATTAAATTCTGGCCAGTGAGATACAAGTAGAAGTGCTTTTAGGACTTCCAAGAAGGGTGTTGAAAGAGACTGGATTTATCTGGAAACAGTTTGAGAATACAGCCTTGATTCTTAGAGCTCTTGCACAGCTCTTAGAATATAAAGTGAACTTGATGATGGATGTCAAGAAGGTTTCATAGATTAGTAGGATGAAGCTGGGTTTCTGATACCCACAAAGATTCCAGTCCAGCCTTGGACTTTTTTATGTAGGAGAAAATTATAATTCTATCCTTTTGAAACCACTGTGTTGTGTTTTCTGCTATATGCAGATCAACCTATTTCAGTTCTTGTCCTAAATCTAATTGGGGATGGACTTCAAATAGACATCTGACTCACAGAAAAAGAAGAATTCTTGGCCCCTAGGTCTTTGGATCATTTGTCCCTTTGTTATGAGTTGAATTGTGTCCCCACCACCACATTCATATATGGAAGTACTTCAGAATCTTATTTGAGAATATGGTCTTTACAGAAATAATTAAATTAAAATGAGGTCATTAGGATGGGCTCTAATCCAATGGTTTGTGTCCTTATAAAAATAGTAAATTTGGAGATAGGTATGCATAGAGAGAATACAAAAAGACACAGGAAGAACACAGTCATCTACAAGCCAAAGAGAAAGGCCTGGGACAGACCCTCCCTGACAGCTATAAGAAGGTACTAACCCTGCTGATACCTGGACATCAGACTTATGGGCCTCCTCAACTGTGAAGCAGTACACCTCTGTTGTTCACATCACCCAGCTTGTATTACTATTTTGTAAGGCAGCCCTCCCAAATTAATACACCCGGGAATTCCAGGAAGTCTTGTGGTTTACATTTCATCTTAAAATTACCAACCGCTTCTCTTAGGCTTCCCAGTTTATTTCTTTGAATACCATTTACATTACCACATTATGATGATGTTTGCCCCAAACTCTCTTTCTTTTTAATATTTTAATTTTATTTAAATCCTAGTTAATATATAGTCTAATCGTGATTTCAGGAGTGAGATTTTAGTGATTCATCACTTATGTTTACCACCCAGTACTAATCTTAACAAGTACTTAAGCCTTAATACCCATCACCCATTTAGCTCATCCCCCTACTTCCTCCACCAGCAACCCTCAGTGTGGTCTCTGTATTTAAGAGTCACTTATGGTTTGCCTCCCTCTCTCCTTTTATATCATTTTCCTCTCCATTCCCCTATGTTCATTTGCTTTGTTTCTTAAATTCCACATATGAGTAAAATCATATATTATGTATCTTTTTCTGACTGACTTACTTCACTAAGCATAATACACTCTAATTCCATCCATATTGTTGCAAATGGCAAGATTTCATTCTTTTTGGTCGCTGAATAATATTTCATTGTGTATATATATTACATCTTCTTTATCCATTCATCAGTCAATGGACATTTGGACTCTCCATTATTTGGCTATTGTTGATAGCATTGCTATAAACATGAGAGTGTCCATGCCCCTTTGAATCAGCATTTTTATATCCTTTGAATATATATCTAGTAGTGAAACTGCTGGGTCATGGGATAGTTCCATTTTTAGTTTTTTGAGAAACCTCCATACTATTTTCCAGATTGGCTGCACCAGTTTGCATTCTCACCAACAGTGCAAAAGGGCTCCCCTTTCTCCACATCCTTGCCAACATCTCTTGTTGCCTGGGTTGTTAACTTTAGCCATTCTGACAGGTGTGAATTGGTATCTCATTGGGGTTTTGATTTGTATTTCCCTGATGATGAGTGATATTGACCATCTTTTCATGTGTCTGTTAGTCACCTAGAATTCTTCTTTGGAAAGTGTCTGTTAATGGCTTTTGCCCATTTCTTCACTAGATTATCTGATTTTGTGGCCTTGAGTTTAATAAGTTCTGTATAGAATCTGGATAATAACCCTTTATCCAATATTTCATTTGCAAATACCTTCTCCCATGCCATCATTTGCCTTTTAGTTTTGTTGATTGTTTCCTCCACCATGCAGAAGCTTTTTATCTTGATGAGTTCCCAATAGTTCATTTTTGCTTTTATTTCCTTTGCCTACAGAAACATGTCTATTAAGAAGTTGCCATGGCCAAGGTCAAAGATGTTGTTGCCTGTTTTCTCCTCTAGGATTTTGATGGTTTCCTCTTACATTTAGGTCTTCATTCATTTTGTGTATGGTGTAAGAAAGTGGTCTAGCTTCATTCTTCTGCATGCTCCTGTCCAGTTTCCCAACACCATTTGCTGAAGAGACTTTTTTCCATTGGATACTCTTTTCTGCTTTGTCAAAGATTAGTTGGCCATACATTTGTGGGTCCATTTCTGGATTCTCTATTCTGTTCCACTGATCTATGTGTCTGTTCTTATGCCAGTACCATACTGTCTTGATGATTACAGCTTTGTAATGCAGTCTGAAGTCTGGAATCAGGATGCTTCAGGTTTGATTTTTCTTTTTAACATTACTTTGGTTTTTCATGATCTTTACTGGTTCAATACAAATTTTAGAATTGTTTGGTCTAGCTCTATGAAGAATACTGATAATATTTTGATAGAGATTGTATTGAATATGTAGATTGCTTTGGGTATTTTAGACATTTTAATAATATGTATTCTTCCAATCCATAGTATGAAATGTCTTTCATTTCTTTGTGGCTTCTTTAATTTCTTTAATAAGCTTTTATAGTTGTCAGCAATAGATCTTTTACTTCTTTGGTTAAGTTTATTCCTAACTATTTTATGGCTTTTGGTGCAATTGTAAATAAAATCAATTCCTTGATTTCTCTTTCTGCTCCTTTATTATTGGTGTATAGAAATGCCAGACATTTCTATACATTGATTTTATATCTTGTGACATTGCTGAATTTGTGTATCAATTCTAGTAGTTTTTTGTGCAGTCTTTTGGGTTTTCTATGTAGAGTACATGTTGTCTGCAAAGAGTAAGTTTGGCGTCTTTCTACTTGAAATGACTATCTTTTATTTCTTTTTGTTGCCTGACTGCTGAGGCTATGGATTTCAGATGCTCTTTTCCTAGATTTAGCCTTCTTTCATGGGCCAAGAATTGTATACAATGTGTGGGCTCACTGGACCACTAGCTCCAATACACTATGACCTTGATGAATAATTGTCTTATTTAGCATTATAGTGACAACACAGTAATTGCCAATAAATTTTTGATAGCTTGGCATTTTAAAAACATATTTTAGAAACCAATTGAATGGTTTAGAAGTCATATTAGTACAAATATGATATTTTTTATTTTTAAAATAAAACCAATAACACTGTTTCATATGTGAAGATATCAAAATGTTATATGCTCTTACAAGTTTGTTATTATATGATGGTATAACTATACCATATTATTATACCTAGTTACAGATTAGTATTTCTCTTTAGGTTTCTAGTCTCTAGATAGTGACTGTCACATACAGAAAGCTAAGAAAATATCAGCAGGAATAAATTAAGCAAGAATAATAATTTCTATAATTTTTCACACACTTTCAGTAAGTTTAGAGACAACACGAAGACCACTGATGGATACATTTGCTCATATAACAAAATATACTCCTTGATATTTAAATACAGAGTATTTGTTTTATAAATTTCTTGTTCCAATCACTTGACTCATGGCTTATTTCAGCTAGTGAGCACAGATATGATTGACATCATGCTGACTGACTGGCATTGATTATGTGTTACTTTTAGTAAAATATTTTTAGTATTGCCTCTTTGTTTTCATGCAGATCATTATAGATCCATGTATTGCCTACAAATATTAGCATTAATTAAAGTAGACCCTATGATTAGTTTGCTGGGCTACCGCAACAAAGTACCAGAATTAAAAACAGAGACAATTCTTAACAGAAAAAAATTTCTCACAATTCTAGAAACTAAAGTTTGAGATCAAGGGGTTGGAACAATTTTCTTCTTCTGAGGCCTCTCTCCTTGTTTTATAGATGGCCTCTCCCCCATGAGTTCACATGGTCTTTTTTGTGTGTGTCTGTATCCTAGTTTCCTCTACTTATGAGGACATCAGTCATATTGGGTTAAAGGCCACCCTAATGACCTTGTTTTAACGAAATAACCCCATAAAAGACCACATCTATAAATACAGTTACAATCTTAGTACTGGGGCTTAGAAACTCAACATATAAACTTTTAGGGAACAAGATTCAGTCCAAAGTACCCTGCATTCCTACTCAATTTGTTGTTACTTTTCTAATAGGACTAGTATATTAATATTCAACCAAATATGATGTTGTTATTGATGAGACTATATACTTTAACGATTAAATTACTACACAAAATATATTAAATAACAATTTTGGCATATGAATAAGAGAAGGAAGATAAAGAATAAGCCCCACAGTCACTCTGTTTTTTCACGTGGAGACATTTCCCCTTATTGTAGTGCAAAGAAGCAGTAATGAAAGCAGAGTACAGAAGTATTACTAAGTTAAAGAGACAGAGATGATGATTCAGGAGGGTTGCATGGTTTTAAAATTAGGATAGAGTGCAAGATAAGAGGGACTTACAGAGATGAAGAGTTCCATAAATTTGCACAGTATTTCTTTGAGACTGTGATGAATACTAAACTGCACATGAACAGAGGGAGATGATGAATAATGAGCAAAGAATAACTACTAGACAGAAGTACAAAGGCACTAACCATAAATTAAACAGGTCTGGTTGTTATATAATCAAATTCTAACCAGGCATGGTAGAAACTATTTAACTACCCAGATGATACAATAGAGACCCCAGAAAGGTCACACTTCAGTATTAAAGTTCTTCTTATAGTTAAACTAGGTATGCCCAAACTACTCTTGTACAAATTAAAGTAGTACTCTTATTAAAATTAAACTTAATCTAGATGTGTTTTAACAAAGCTAGAACTGCCCACTAGAATAAATATGTATATGTTTCAAAGGAAGAAAACAAAATCCAAACTTTCATCACAATGCCCAAGCATCCAATTAAAAATCACCATCTTAAGCAGAGACAAAAAAATGTGATTCATGATCAGGGGAAAACTTAGTAAACATAAGCAGAAGCAGAAATGACAGAGATAGTGGTAGATAAGAATTTTAAAAGAGTTGTTGTAAACATATTCAAGTCCTTTTTTTTGAAGAATAAACTCAATAAGGAGAGAAACTATAAAAATGAATCCAATAAAAATTCTAGAGTTGAAAAAGTAGTGTCTGAAATATGTACACCAAACTAGGAGTTCTCAAACTTTTTTGTAATGAGCCAGACTATAAATATTTTAGGGTTTATGGGCCATATTTTCTATGTCAAAACAACTCAACTCTGCCATGTTAGCACTAAAGCAACATCCATAGACAATATATAAACAAGAAAGTGTAGCTGTGTTCCTGAAAAACTCTACTGAAAAACAAGGCAAGGGGATGGAGTGGTGACTAACTGGATTTGGTCTGAGGGACTTATTGCCAATTCCCGCTCTAAACCATCCAAGCATAACTCCCAGGATACTTTTTTTTTTCTTAATAAGAAATTGGAGGTATAGAGCAAGGATAGCATTTTGTGTAAGGATTTTTCTTCCTGTGATGGTAGCGAAGCTTCATGTATTTAAACACTTAGTCCAGTACAATACTTGAAAATGGTCTCAGACTTTTATTACTCTTTAAGATTTGAACTAAATTTCTCACAAGAATTTAGGAGACCATTGCATATCATTGCTTCTGCTGCTGAGACTAGAAAAATTTTAATTAAAAATAAAACCTCATAAGTTAATATCATGAATGATTTAGATGAACTAAAATTTCATGGGGAGTGATGTGGAAAACAAAGGCAGAAGGAAATGGCAGATGAAATTAAAATTCTTTATAACCTGCAGCCCATCGATAAATACTTGAGGCTGGCAGAGTAAAATTTTTCTCCAGAAACTCCCTACTGTCTTAATGTTAATGTTTTTCTAGAGGGAAAAACCACCTTAGCTTGACAATACCTAGGCATCCAGTCTCCTGTTAGTCTTTTTTAGCATATGAAAATCCCTTTGGAAACTTCCCCTTGACTTTACTTCCCCAAACTCCCTAGAATATAACAAGTCTCTGTTCAGGGTCCCAGGACAGCTTTTTCTGCCCATGGGTTCTGTCCCTGTACTATAATAAAATCACTTTTTTCACCAAAGACATCTTAAAGATTTCTTTCTTGGCCATAAGCTCTACACCCCCCCACATAGCCCCAAAGTCTCATCATTTGGTGCCCAACGTGAGGCTGTGAGTCTTTTCATATGGACTATGAGGCAGTGCAAACTTGGTAAGTGCTTTCTCTTCCTTACACTCATTTCAGGGACTCTGTAAGGAGCATTGTCTTACTGGACCACCACGTTCAGGTTGACTGCTCAGGCTGCAGTCCTCAAGGCCATGGCTACTCTGCAGGGAGGAGAAAGCCTGCCTTTTGCCTGGCCAGAATGGTAATTAGACCCAGAAACTTGATACCCTTGTCTTTATTCCTGTTCTTACATAAAACTGTGTCTCTTGGGCACAGAACAGCCACATAAGTGATAGCACAGTTGCCAATCTTAAGACTCTTATGTGAGGTTTCCTCCTCATTGATCTAAGGTGATTTTCTTTACGTCCCTGGTCTAGTCAGTTCTGGCTATGAGGCCTCTGCTCAAAGCTGGCCAAAGCCAGAACCCGACTGGATTCAAACCCAACAGGGATCATTTCCTAGGAAGTCAGTTGTTAACGACTATGTGTGTCCGAATATCCCTTAGATCATGATGGATTTTTAGCTTTACTGTTTTCTGTCATTTTCCTCAACTACAGAATTGAATAATTTTGTAAAGTTTTTTCCAGTGTTTTCTATGGGTTAAAAATGGCAAGTTCTTTGTGGTCTTCCCTGCAAGGTGACACACACCATGGCCACTGAGGCACGACCTGGCTTTCTCTACAAGGCAAGCCACAGCTTGGCATAGCAAGGCTGCCGACGGCACAGCGCAGCACGGCCTTCTCAGCAAGGCAAACTTGATCCAAATCCCAGCACCCTTGTGTAGTCTAGAATGCAATGGGGAAGCAGGATGAGGGCCAGCCTCCCTCCTGCAGAGGCCTTTAAAGGCAGTAGTGATTACAGTGATTTTGTTCCAGGGATGCCTTGGGGGTTGCTTTGACACCTCAGGAACCTCTGACATGTCCTGTGCATGGGACACCATCTGAGAGTTGAGGGAGATTTTCAGCCTAATGGCCCTTCTCCACTTTTCTCTCTCTAGGAGGAACATGAGAGCTGCTTCTTCCATCCCCAAGGACTCTCCTTTGGGATCCCTTTTAGCCCACTGGAAACAATTTGGATTGCAACATTTAGAAAAGAACCTATCTCCTTCAACACTGCATGGCCTCAATGAGAGCTTGCAGTTAGATCTCTTCTGCAAGAAGCAGAATAAATGTACTGAGGCACCCTAGGTCCAGACTTTCATTTCTCTAAATCAGGACTCACATCTAAGGGCCTCTTATCTAAACAGGCCATGATTTCTCTAAGTCAAGACCCAGAGCTATAGGCCTGTTAGTCTAAACTGGCCTCCTCCCAATAAACCTGGGTTGCTGGAAGAAACAGAGGCATTCCCTGATGAAGGGGACATTGACTCACTGTTCCTAAGAGTGGGGGCTTCTCCCTCATTCATTTCCCAGGTAGTGGTTTTAACTGGAGCAACTGTGGTTAGTGTGCCTCAGGACAAGGATTTTCCCAATATTCCCAAGCAGCTAATGTGACTCCCTTTGTTTCAGAGAAATCCCTGATCTTATCCAGCCTGACCTGGACTTCATATTTAAACTTGTTGGTGGGGGGAAAAAAAACATGGGGTCTGATTCTCTGTCAGAGCTGACATGGTTTAGAACCAAGAATCCTCTTTCTCTACATGCTTATGGCCATCTCACCTCTTCTGCCTCCTCCTCTTTCTGAATCACTTTGGGTGTTGTCTACAAACTGGTTCCTATACTATTCTCAGTATCTCAGGTCCTATTGGCTCCTCCTTCCACGTTCAATGTCTGGGAGCAAAGAGCAACCCACTTGGGCCCAACACTTCACATTTCCCAGATAGTGTCCCAGGTAAAAACTGACAATGGGGAACAGATTGTTGTCCAAGAGGGTGCAGCTTATTTGGTGTTTAAGCTAATTTGTTTGTTGGTTTAATTAAGATAGACATGTCTTAAGAGTTATCAGCATTAACCATGGAACTTTATCTAGGTTTACTAAAAGTCAAAAAAGCTTGTGTTGTCTCTGTTGCAATGTTAGCAAAAATGTAACTTAAAATGATGGTTATTTTTGTTTCAAAGTTTTCACGGGTAATTGTTAAGATAGCTTTCGAATTCTTTAGTAATCTGCAACTTTAAAGCTTTGCTTGCCTGTTAATTGATTATCACTTAGGCCTTTCCTAAGTAGGATGGGGTGCTAAAGCATTAATTACTGAACATAGGTTTGTGCTTTTGATTTATGGTGGAGCAACTAAGGATATTTGGGTCTGATGGTAAACATGCTTTGTGCTTTATAACTTTGAGGTTCTTAAAAAAGCTTCTCCAATATTTAAATAGTAAATGAATTTGACAAATTAGGCTTATCTGATACATTAAACTCTAGAAGCACTGTCAAATATAAGCCTTAAGTTACATTGTGTAAATGCTATAATTATTCTAGATTATAGATGCAATTCCTAAAATTTTAATATGTTTTGGTAATAAGTTCATCACTTAACATTCCAATCTTTAAGTGTTATGTGTCACAGAAGTAACTGGATTTCCTTGCCAGCGATACTGTAACCTCTAATCAGATCCTTAACCGTGTACATTTTTAAGTCTTTTTGTGAGTTTTGTGACTCCTGTTTTAAAACAATGCTGGTTCTCTAACATTCCAGATTAAGGAAAATTTCTCAAGATATCCATGATATACAGAAATAGGATAAAGGATTCCTCTGTGCACAAATTAAAGCATTTAACTTTTCTCTCTACCTGGACCCTCTGAAATTCAAAAGCTCTCCATGAGTGTTCTTTCTTCCAAGACAATTACAGTTATTTGCATAAGTTCAATGAGAACTTCTCCTTGTAACAAGACACCATTGAAAGCATTGGTTATTTTAACAAGGCTTGGACCAGAATGTCATATTTGAGACACATGCATAGACTCAGATACAACTATATAGATGTTTTTTCAATCTTTATTTTTGAGAAACAGAGAGACAGAGCACAAGCAGAGGAGGTGCAGAGAGAGAGGGAGAGCCAGAATCCGCAAGCTCTGGACCCTATAGAGCCCGACATGGGGCTTGAACTCATGAGCCGTGAGATCATGACTTGAGCCAATGTCAGAGCTTAACCAACTGAGCCACCCAGATGCCCTATCATACAGCTTTAAGGAACTAAGATTGATTTTATGAAGCATGAAGCCAATAATGCCCCTTGGAAATGTTGGACTGATACCTTGCCTACAGAGCTCCTAGCAGCCGTACCAGATGAGTAAAGAATGTCACTTCCGGGCAGGTGCAGGGACCTCAGGACACGTAGGGAACTTCATGAAGAGAAATGTGCCCAAATCAACAGGTAATGCAAGTATGTCTGATGGCAAGTACTTGGCTTGACTTCTGGCCTGGAGAAGCTACTAAACATTCAACCTAGAGACTCCTTATAAAAAGTTCCAGCAAAGCAGATTTTAAAAGATCTCTATGATCAGTCACTACTCTTGCCAGGTTTACATAAATAATTAGGCTGAGCAGATTTAAAAGACTCTTCTATTGACAATGCAGATGACAGTTGGTTTACTGATGGCAGTAGTTTCATGGAGAAGGGGATAAAGGATGCTGGTATGCTATCGTCAGACAGTTTAACTGAGACTACTGAAGCCAAAGCTCTTCTAGCAAACACGTCTTCCCCAAAAGCAGAATTTATAGTTCTCACTCTTGCTTTACAATTGGCAAAGGGCCTCACAATTAGCATCTATACTGACTCTAAATATGCCTTCTGAGTCCAACATGTGCGTGGGGCAATCTGGAAGGAGAGGGGTTATTATCAAGTCATAACTCTCCCATTAAATGTACATCTGAAATAATAGCCCTCTTAAGGTCTGTATGTGAACCCAAAGAGATGGCTATAATTCACCTTAGGAGACATCACAAGGACAGATCCAGAAAATCCAAAGGGAATACCCTAGGAGACCGTGCAACCAAGTAAGCTGCACGAAGCTGGCAAATACTGAGCCTCATACCAGTCTTGTCACCAATAAAAGACATATTCCTAGTCTATTAGATCAAGAAACCTAGGGACACCTGGGAGGCTCAGTAAGTTGAGCGTCCGGCTTCGGCTCAGGTCATGATCTCGCGGTTTGTGGGTTGGAGCCCCGTGTTGGGCTCTGCGCTAACAGCTAGCTCAGAGCCTGGAGCCTGTCTTCAGATTCTGTGTCTCCCTCTCTCTCTGACCCTCCTCTGCTCACGCTGTCTCTCTCTCTCCCAAAAAAAAATAAAATATGTTAAATTAAAAAAAAAAAAAAAGAAGCCTAAGTAACCAGGAACGGTAATTCTCAAAAAATGCACAGGACTGGTTTATAAATGATAGAGATATAGTCTTTATACCCAAAGGCAACTAATGGAAACTAATACAAGGTATATATCAGGCTACTCATTTGGGTAAAAAGGTCCTGGAACAATTGGTTAAAAACACCTTTGATGGGATTAATTTAACCGCTACCATAAAACAAGTCTGTCTATCACCTATTATTTCTGCACAAGTAAATCCAAGGGGGCTATTCACCTCCTGCCTCTCTTAAGGCCAGTCCAAAGGCAGGGAACTTATCCAGGGGAAAACTGGCAATTAGATTTTACACAAATGTCATAATGAAAAAGGTATAAGTATTTATTGGTTTATGTAGACACCTTTACTGGATGGATAGAGGCCTTCCCTTGTAAGACCAAAAAGGCCACTGAAGTGACAAAAACTTTGCCAAGGGAAATTGTCCCTAGATTTGAACTCCCTTGGTCCCTACAAAGTGACAACAGGCCATCTATTATTGCATAAAACTCAACAATCAGCTTAACCTTTAAAAATTAATTAGTATTAATATTTGGCCTGGTATACACAATACATTGGAAAAGATGATGAAAAAGCCAACCACACCTTAAAGCAGCATCTTACCAAACTAAGCATTGAAACTCAAGAAAACTGGGTTACTCTTTTACTGGAAGGACTTCTCAGAATGAAAATTGCCCAAAAATAACCAATAGGGTTAAGTCCCTTTGAGTAACTATATGGAAAGAAAAACTTTTCTCACTGTAGACCTATCAATAAATGGAAACTATAATGCTGTTAAATTATTCTGTTGAGGCCAGGTTAATTCACAAATCTCTAAATGAACATTCAAACTTAGGCTTCCTAAATTTGATCTGACAGCTACTAGAAATCAACCCCATAGAAACCCAGGAGATATTGTTTATTTAAATGATTGGAAGTCTAATAGAGCAGGGATGTAACTCCAAAATGGAAGGACCCTTACCGAGTCATATGACATACTCCCACTGCAGTTAAGTTAAAGGGGCACTCCTGCTGGACTCATGCATCAAGAATTAAACCTGTACCTTCTTCATACAGGAATCTAGTATGCCAATTGATATACCTTCTTATTCTTATGAACCAATGGAAGATCCCAAATTTATCTTCAAATGACAAGAAAAAACTGGAGGAAATTTATCAAATTTTTTTTTTATTATTTAGGCTTCTCATTTTTCTCATTATTTTGTTGTCTTTTCCTGTGGCTCCCTGGTGCTAAGACCTCTTCACTGCCATAACTTCTAGCTGACAGATGATCCTTTCTACTCAAGGAAGTTCATATGTGTTGTCCACCTGGACCAGCTGCCTCTGCCTTTGGTACTTTTCTATATAAGTACCCCAACTGACCAATGTTGACCAATAGGTAGGGACAACCCTAAGCCTCTATACAGTAGGAAGAAGTTACAAAGGAGAAGACCTTCTACTCCCAGCACACTTAAAGACTTAAAGGTCAAAACTGTTCTGGGAGGAATAATGTGGGAAACAAAGGAAGAAGGAAATGGCAGATGAAATTATGTTTCTTTATAACCTACAGCCCACTGACAAATACTTGAGGCTGGCAGGGTAAAACTTTTCTCCAGGGACTGCCTACTCTTATGTTAATGCTTAGCTACAGGAACAAACCACCTTAGCTTGATAATACCTAGGCACCCAGTCTCCTGTTAATCCTTTGTAAAATCCCTTTGGAAACTTCCCCTTGACTTTATCTCCCTCAACTCCAGGTATATAACAAGTCTCTCTTCAGGGTTTCAGGGCAGCTCTTTCTGCCCATGGGTCCTGTCCCCATGCTCTAATAAAATCACCTTTTTGCACCAAAGAGATCTTCAAGAGTACTTTCTTGGCCATCAGCTCTGAACACTCCCCGCAATTACCCCAAAATCTCAACAAAGAGGAGCACCTGGGTGGCTCAGTCGGTTGTCTGACTTCAGTTCAGGACATGATCTTGTGGTTAGTGAGTTCAAGCCACACACTGGGCTTGCTGCTATCAACATAGAGTTCTGCTTTAGATCTTGTGTACCTCTCTTGTTGTCCCTCCCAGCTAGTGTGCTCTCAAAAAATAAACAAACATTAAAAAAACAAACAAAATAAATAAAATTCTATGGAGAGAAGAACCCGTCCAAGATGAATTATATAGAAATAAACAAAGGCAAACAAATGAGAACAGAGGTTATGTACTCAGCTTGCTAGAGGAAGGGAATCAGCCACCATCACAACATTTGGCAGGGACTCAAAGAAAGGCAGGGGAGTGGAAAAGCTTTATGGTGGAAAAAAGCTTTATGGTGGGGAAAGTTTAAATTATGCTTTCATTGGGGGTTGTTAGCATAGGGAAGCTGGAGGCAGGCTAACTAGAAATGGAGCATCCTATGCGACTGTTTTGGGGAGCATATCTCTGGCTTTGTCCAATTGGTTCTGATTTGGGAGTGAGCGTAAAATGTATGGAAGCTAGTAGTCCCTGCCCAGGTTCTGACTGTTCTGGCCTGACTGCTGCAGGAATTTTGATTTGACTTTCCGGATTGTTGGCTGCAGAATTTGCAGGTCAGATGTCTGCTTTCACATATGGTCTTGCCATTGTCCATTTGTATACTCATCATTCAAGTCAAACTATCTCCAAACATTTCGTTTGCAGATCCTGGGCACTAGCTAAAGATTGGGGTAAATTTATACTAAGAGTCCTTGTGAAAGAGAAGCCAACAATTTATAGCAGCTGTGCATGATGGAGTAACACATTTTAACCCGATGGGTTTCAACCCCATGACTACACTTCCTCATGATATAACTGCTAACTAGCTATTCTGCAGGAAGTGAGCGGCTGAAGAGTTAATTTGCAAGTCTAAAAAAAATAAAATAAAATAGCCTGAAGTATTGCCTGCCTGTTTTAGGAAAATAAAAGACCTGCTGGAGAAAGAGTCTTAAGTACAGTACTGCTGTCTGCCTTAGGCATTTGCCTTTTTATGAAGCTGTATGGGGAAGGTAGCTGAAGAGCCAGTGAGGGCGTTTCTGAACTCTCAAATTCAGATCTGCAAAGACAGAAAACTAGGAGGGTCTTACAAGGCCATATCTGTAAATAAAGGTAGAACAAAAGAAGACCACTTCTTCTCAAAGATGTAATCAAGCCCCAACCAAGGTAAATCTTTGAATGGACTGAGAAAATAAATAATTGCCTTAGTAGCCTTAGACAGAAAAAAAAAAGAGAGAGAGAGAAATAAAGGGGAAAAATACATATATATGAAATCCTATTTTTATAAAATGCCTAAAATATATCACTAGTGTTCATAAACTTGCAAATCAGTAAATACACAAAAAGTGAGTATATATAACCAATTAAGAGAACAAAGAGACAATGGCAGCAAACCCAGGAATGATCTAGATATTTAGTTATTTTATATACATTATATGTCAATTTCATAAGTGAATTATTGTAAAGCATATTTTAGGGTATTTGAATTTTTTAAAGAAACCAGTTACATTAAAAAGTATATGTAAGTATATACAAATAACCAAGTAAACCTAAAACTGAAAAGTGAAATAGTAATTAACATATCACACAGTAAGACAAGAGTGCACCCTCAGAGAAATAAATTTCAACAATAGAAAAATAGCTCACTGGAACAAAATAGGCTACAGATGGACTCATGCATACATAGAAATTTAATACAGGATAAGTTTGGCAGCATCAATCAATGGTGAAATGAAATATTGTACATAGATACAGAGTGGAGTAACCCACCATATGGGGAAAGTGAAAAGTCATTATTCAATCACACAGAAAAGAGAGTCCCAAAGAGATTAAAGAACATGCCAAGATAAAATTTCAAAGATTATGAAGATTCAAAGATTATAAAAGTAAATCAAGGAGCCTACATTTGTGACAAAGAAGTAAGAGTGATGAGAAATACGTATCACAGAAAATTTCAAGAAAAAAAGACTAACAAAAATGACGATTCTGATATTTCTAAATAGGTTTCTCTTCAATGAAGAATACCAAAACCAACATACATGGAAAACTTGGAAAAGCATTTTGGTTTGCTCTAAATCAGAAAGGAAATAATATTTACAATATAAAAGGAATGTATGCAAAAATTCTGCAATACAGATAGAAAACCAGGAAAGGATATGAATCTGCCAAAAAGAAAGAAAACACTCAAGAAAACAAAAGTAATGAACAAAAAAGAAACCAAAGATACAACAGATAGGATCAACAAACTCAAAAGTTATTCTTTAAAAGAAACTGATAATATTGACAAAAATCTGGAAAATTAAGAAAATGAAAAGGAAGGCACAATAACATTAACAATTTTTAAAAAATACTAATTCTATAGATATTAAAAATTACTAGAAAATACTATCAGCAATGTTGTCAAATAATTTAGCACTGAGATCACATAAGTTCTGTTAAATATAAAATTCCTAAAAGCTGAAGTTAGAAAAAAAAATCCTGCATAATCCCACAAGAATATACAAAAATAAAATTAATGTTTAAAAATGTTCTTATATAGGCAATAGCAGTCTCAAATAGTTTTACTTGTAAATGTTATTAAACTCTAAAGGAACAAATAACTCTATTCTTGTTCATTTTTCTTTCCAGACAATGAAAAGAAAGAAGAAAACAGTTATCAGCTAATTTAATAGTATAACATTAAAACCTGCTAAGTCAGTATGAAAAAAGAAATGACTATCCCATCTTACTCATAAACAAGGATACAAAATCCTAAGCAAATATTTACTAGCCAAATTCAGAAGTATAGTAAAAAAAATACAACTTATCATCAAGGAGAATTTACTCCAGCAATGCAAGATTGACTAAAAACAGAAACAGTTAATATAATTCACATTATTAGAGAAATTTAAAATTAGTGTTCTGAAAAATATAACATACACTCATGATAAAAATTTCTTAGCTAACAATGAATCGGTCGATAGACAATTTCCTAACATTAAAAGATTTTAACCCATGTTTATATCAGACATTGTACAAGGATATAATAAGGATTTCTATCAAGATCAAGAATGAGGCAAGCTAGCTTACAATCATGATTAAGTTATTTACAGATAATATAAATGTCTAGGAAAGTCAAAAGCAACTATAGCTAAGATAAAATTCAGTAAGTTTACTAAGATTGTTATAATACTATTTGAAAATCAATTACACTTTTATAATCCAACAATAAGATAAAATATAATATCATAGTAGGTACAGTTAACAATAGAATTTAAACTATAAAATCAAATAATTCCAACAAAAGTTGTTACAAAATATTACGTAAAAAGTTTATGTTTATAGCATGGTAAAGTTTAAACATTTTTAAATAACTAACTATACAGAGTGATAGATTGCAAGGATGGCAATTTTTACTGAATAGGGCTACAGAATAAATGTAATTCCAATGCTAATTTCAAGAGATACTTTGTGTAATATAGATAAACTGATTCTAAATTGCATAGGGAAAGGCACTCTTAAAAATTACATATCTGGTTATTAATAACCAGAACACAACAAGAGGCTCCAAAATATGTCTGCACACTCACAGACACACACACATTTGAAACTGGTAGGAAAACAAATTTAATTTGCTTCCCCACCATATATTAAAAACTTAGAGATGTAATGTAAATATAAAAGTATAAACTGCAAAATCCAAAGCTAAAGATTCTTTAGGGGTAAATATAGAAGTAAGTCTCATTAGTAGTGAGAATTTCTGAACCAATATAGAAAAATTACTAAAAAGGAAAGTATGAATAAATATATTAATACATTAAAGCACATTAAAAACAAGAACATTAAAATATTTATTCATTACATTTCACTAGAGAAATTGGAAAGGTAGGCTGAAATGACATTTGTATAAACCTAGATACTACAGTCACTTGGAAAGAGCAACTTTGAATTTCCAAGGATTATTTTTTTAACATTTATTTATTTTTGAGAGAGCATGAGTGGGAGAGGGATTGAAAGAGGAGACACAGAAGCTGAAGCAGGCTTCAGGCTCTGAGCTGTCACCATTGAGTCTGATGCAGGGATTGGACCCACAAAATGTGAGATCATGAACTCAGCTGAAGTCACACACTTAACCGACGGAGCCACCCAGTCACCCGGATCTTCCAAGAATTATTTTAAAAGAATTTGTACTTTTAAATCAAGTGCAAGTCTCTTCCCCAAAGAGAGATTTGTTCAACTTTAGAACCTGTCTCATCCTTTGTAGCTGTTCAGAACCACTATCTTCACTATGAAGCTTCGTGAATTTCCCCAATTCAAATTTAGGCTTCTAGAATTTTTACTTTTCTATCAAAGACATCACGGAGAAAATAAAAAAATATTGAAAAGCCTTATATATGTCTTCTCCAATGCTGTCTGCAGTCAATTTATTGACTGAAGAGCCAAACTAACGCCATGACAATCTTCAAATAAGTCTCAGAAACTAGAAGGCCTAAGTTTCTGTTTTCCCACGAGTAATTCAGCAGCAGCAGAGAGAAAAAACGACCCACACCCACCTATTGCCCAAGCGAGCACCACCCCTAGCCCGGGCCAATCATGAGACGCCATAAAGGTACCTGACATTCCTGCTACTTTTTAGGCCCGCTTAGTTTTAAGCTAACCAATCACGCTGCACCACACCAACCTCTGTAGATGCGCCACCCAATCATTTTGTAACCCCAGCCCCTCACTCCACCCTTCACCCCATCCCTGCCCCTACTGGAATAAAAGTCCTGCTTGACTGGTGATCAGGCTCTCAGCACGGATCCACTGCGTTGGTGAGGTCTGAGAGACCGAGCTTAAGTCCAAATAAACGCCCTTTGCTTTTGCATATGTGTTTCGGACTCCCTAGTGGTCTTGGTTTTGGGGGACCCTGTAATCTGGGTGTAGCATTGACCACTTTTTAAAAGTCATTTGTCTACAACTTTTGGGTAATCATTTTCATCAATTTCTGGATTTCTCACACCTGTGGTCCTGAACTTAACTCTTCTGAGTCTGATGGTTGTTTTTGGGTTTTTTGTTGTTTGTTTGTTTGTTTAGTAAAACCAACACAGACTAGAAGAACCAAATAATCATCAGAATTCTTGACTTCAACATACACTTCAGTCACAGCCAGCCTTTTATTTTTTGTTTTATTTTATTTTATGTTATTTTTTTTAGTCACAAAGCACAGAAATACAATCCATTCCATGGAAGTTGGTCAGGCAGATTTGCCCAGAACATCCATAGTAACTAGCATGAGTTTTCTAAGTGTAACTTCATCATTCTGCAAATCAGAAAGTCTCACTTCAACAACACTACCCTTGATGCACTCAATATACCCCTCGGATGAAATTTTGGTTCCCTGAATCCTGTAGATTAGCATTTTTCCAACCCTAGTTACATTGAACACAGCTGTCACTTTCACATTTTATCAATGTGTATCTTTAAAAAATGGATCAACTACTTTCTTTTTGACTCTCTTTTTGCTGCCTTTTGTAAGAGGCTGGTTGTTGCCAATCATCATGGTTCAGCTCTGAGAGGCAAAACCTTACACCCTTATTTTATTTTGCAACTTTTATAAGCAATTCAAAGTTCCCAACCCTCATCCATAATCTCAGAAATAATAAACTACTTAGATTATTTTAGAGCCCTTGTGTATGTTTGTACAAAGAATTAAAGAACTATTATTCTACATCATTTCCTTGTAACTGCCATTTTTTTTAATGAAAAGCTATTTAGGACATATGTCTTGAGGAAATGATAAAGATTATAGTAACAAGGTACTATAGTGTGACTGTGCCATGCACCTGCAAAAAATTCATATATTAAAATCCTAATACCCAATGTGATGGTATGAGGAGTTAGATAGGTCATAAGGATGTGGTCCTCATGATTGGGATTAGTGCTCTTATAAAAAGAGACCCTACAGAGTTAGGTCACTCCTGACCCAGAAAAGGGTCTTGACCCAACCATGTTGGCACTGTGATCTCAGACTTCCAGCCTCAAGAACTGTAAGAAACAATATGCAGTACTTTGTTAGAGCAGATAGAATAAGACACACAGCCTATTTAAGCATTACGTTACTTGAAAGGTACTAAGATGATTTTTCAATTGAAATTTGTGAGTAAATATTTCCACTCTCTTTATATCAAATAAAAACCAATCTGGTTCTTTAAACTTAAATCATTAGCTTAATATGTACTTTACACTCATTCTTTGATTTTGCCTCACCTGATTATTAGCATAAGGATTTTTTTTTAGTGTAAACAACCTTTGGAGTAGAAGAATATTTTAAATGGTGAACTATTATTTATTTTACAGTTACTATTGTCAGTCATTTTAATATAATAATTAGGACTCACAAATTGGTCACCACCTTGGAAACCATCATGTACAAATCAATATAATCTACCAGCTTCTTGGTTGTCATAGAAACTGATCAGAGTGAGCATGTTTAATGCAGTACACATTTATGCATAAATTAATACCCACTGAAGTTTTAAAATGAGACTAATCAAATCATTTTTACCACAACTTTTATCATTGCTCTCTATTTTGCCTAATGTGTCATCCCTTTTTATACCTTACCCAAAAATATATATATATAAAATACTGAACTAAATAGATAAAGGATATACCTTTAGAGCCAATATTTAGTGATTTTCTCATAGGGAAGAATTCTGTCACTTCAGATGAAATAATGTATTGATATGACTTGTCCTAGCATTCATGTCCTTGCTTCCAATGTATTTAGCTGCTCCATCATTGCCTAACTGTACTAATTTGGGGAATAAAAAGTCTTGCAAAATCCAACATTGGGATGCAGTGAACTGAATCATCTTAAGGATTTACAATGCAATTTCTGAGGAATAAAAAGGATATAATTGGAGCCTTGAAACAAGTAAGCACAGTTTTCTGTGCAAATATTAAGATCCCATCAATGAAAAATTTTTGTCATTCAAAGGTTTCATCCATAAACCATTAGGCTAAAATTATATGTGTCATTCTTTTACACAAAATTCATTTCCATAAATCCTTTCTTTTGTTTAAATAAGTAGCACCAAAACATAAAAATATAATCCAAAGAGAGCATCCCTATATCAAAAGAGAATATTACTAGGTCTAATATAAAATTTATGGTCTGTTTACATTAAAGAAAATTGTTAAGGAAAGAAGTTAAAGAAACAGAAATACTTTAAGAATATCTATGTAAAATATAAAATTATATATATATACACACACATATGTGTAAGTATATCAGCATATATAAGAATATACATTCACATAATTATATGTACACATAAAAAGAGAGAGAAATGTAACCATGTATCATGAACCTATCATTTGGTTTCAATGAGTAAAAATTCATGACCAATGTTGTTTTATCCTTATCCCCACTAATTAACACAATCAATCTCACGTTATTTAAAGAACTAAACTAATTTATTAAATTTTTCTTTATGTGTTTCATATGTGCCTCTTAAACAATCTTCCAAAAACATGATGATAATCATATCAACTGCCTTAAAGTTAGTTCCTAATTATCAACAAATATCCAGTGAGTTTTCAGATTTCTTCAGTTACCTCATAAAAGTTTTGCAGTGGATGTGTTGGAATCAGGATACAAATAAGACCTATGCAATGGAATCAGCCATTGCTTCTCTTAGATTTTTCTTTGTGTATTTACCTTTTTCTCCCTTTAATTTTTTTCTTCTCCCAGGAATTTTGTGAAAATAGGTTATCTGTCCTACATAGTTTCAAACAGTCTAAATTTTCCTGACTACCTCTCTATGGTGTCTTTTAACATGTTTTTCCATCTTCTTATTCTCTGTGAATCAACAGTTAAGAGCTACAGATTCAGTTTTTAACTTTAAAAGGAATTTTATATAGTAGATGCAGAGCACTTGCATCAGAAGTCCATACAGCTGGTTGTTGACATTGCTCATATGAAATGTTTGGTTACCACATAATACAGTTCATATAGGAAAATGGGAATTTAAACCTTTTTAACAGCTTTTAGAATAATAAACTATTTTCCTAGCATCTTCTGAAAATTCAGTAAGATTGTATGTTTATGCATATACACCAATATTTGAACCACAACCATTATTTCATTTTTGTGCTCAACTCCTATATCAATAATATCAGAATTATCTGGAGAGTCTTTAGAGAACTTAAAAGAATACTTACATATATATATAGAGTGTAGGTGTTTTTTTGGTACTTCACTTATAAGAAAGATCATGTGGTTTTTCCTTGACAACATACTATTATGTACAGCTGAATATTAAGGGTTTTATAAATGACTTTATAAGACTTGAATTTTATTGTATCAACTAGTCTTTTCTAATATATCTTATTGTAAATATATAAAATCTGTGTTGCAAAATATGAGACCTGAAAAGGGCAGATGATATGCTGTGAGAAGGCTGTCTGAATTCATATTATAAAGATATATGGTATCTGATATATATTTATCACATATATAATAAGCTACATTATATATAATATATGGATACATATGGAATAGAATATATATAATATAATCTTTAAAATTTTCTTACATTGAAAAATATATATTACAAACACATAAAGGAATATATTTTATCTTTATTATTTAACATGATTAAGTTTGTATTTTAAAGAACAAGTGAGTTGTTATTTGTTTTACATTTTCCCCTTGTATAATTCTTAATTTAAAAATTTCAAAATGCAAAATATTAAAAAATTCTTATGGCCATCCTAAAAATGATTTATTAACAGAGTTAACAAATTATTTAACAATTAATAGAAAATGATGAACCAAATCTGAAAAATAGGCTTATGACTTAACTATAGCTAAATACTCAACTGCAACAAATTTTGACCCTATAGTTGTTTATTTCTGTTGTCATGTAACTTAAAGTATTTTGATGATAACTGTTGTAACATAAAGAAATAAGCATACATCAAATTAGAATATAACCTCTGCTGCATTAGTATGTGATTTCTAGGGTCATCATAATGTTTTCAAAATCTACATAGCTACAATAACATTTTTGGGTTTATTTTTTAAAGATTAAAATTTACAACTTAAATAATATAAATACAAATAAAAATTATGAGATTTATAAGTTCTTAAGAGCTTAAGCATAAGGAGTATGATTCAGTACTCCATGAGAATGTATTAATAAAATTTTAATATAATCATTCTTTCCACATGATATACACATCACTATATGTATATGTCATATATTTATAACATTTTTTGCCTTAAATTGATTACAGGATGTACTGTTTTTAGCAATGCATTGTAGCTATCATTCTCTCAGCCCATTTATTCACAAGTGCAGGGAGGTCAATACTGAGACATGATGAACTAGTCACCAAAGGACAGATATTCGTATTCCACACTGTACTTACTAACTTAGGAAAAGCTTTCAGTTTTTATAATCTATCATCTATTTAATATGCTTCCAAAATAATGAGATGTGATGTAACTGAGGAATGCTTACATTTTTATTTGAATTAAAGGTTTATTGTCTTAGTGTTATCTTCATGTAGAATCCAAAAATAATCTATGCCAAATTATCTAACAGAAGTGGAAAATAAAACTCAACAGAAATTCTGAAAACATTAAAAATATTTAGTGCATAATATGGTGACAGGTACCATACAAATTGCTGATATACATAAAAGGAATATATAATTTATCATTTAATATGGTATAGTTTGAGAGTGAAAGGGGGTACTATTAATAATTATGCATAAATAAGGCATGTAAAATAAGTCTCTCTATGGCAAGGCCTACTGAAATAATTAAAACACACTGGTCCCTACCTCCTTAGAACTTATTAAAGTATGATAGCTATTTTATATATAAACAAATATAAATCTCAAATTATCTGAGAGCTGAATAGGCATAGTTGAAGTATTCTGGGTATGGTAGTCACAAGATTTTATCACCTACCTTGCCACCCATATCAGTAGTATCATGTGGCAATCATATTTACAATTAAAACTTTTGTCTTATTACATATAGTTAGCCTTCTTCTGCTATTGCAATTTTTTTCCACCAGATGGTAGCCAATAAAAGCAGGAAACACAGTGATTAACAAAGTTAAAAGAAACAAGATTAAATTGAAATAAAATTCAAATAGAGGATTAGATTATGGCTAGAGAGATAGCTATGCATGTAAAAATTCTATATGTCAAATAAATTTAAAATAACATTTTTAAACTTTTTTTTCCAAAACAAATAGTGTTCCAATGTTGAATCTGTGCAAATTCTTTAGAGTTAACTTAGATTTCTAGGCCTCTCAGGCTGTTAAATACTATACACAGGAAAACTCTAAATTTGATCACTTGAAGTCAATGGTTTTTCTTTTTTTTTCCATAGGTCATTCACAAACATGAATATAGACTTTATTAAAAACTATTTCTGGGAAGAAATTTTTATTTTTTTATTTCCATTATAGTTAATATATGCTATTATATTAGTTTCAAATGTGGACAATATACTGATTCAACAATTCTATGCATTACTCAGTGCTCATCATTGTAAGTGTGCTCTTAATCCCCTTCACCTATCTCACCATTTGCTCCACCTACATCTCCTCTGGTAACCATTTGTTTGTCCTCTAAAAATACAGGCACACTTCCTCAACACTTTGTTTATGTAAAAAAAATTGTGATATTCTAAAATATAATTTTTTGAATTACATTTTCTGACAATTCTTTTTAAAAATGCAGTTATCCTTCTTATCCAGCAGAAAACCAAATATGTGGTATTATTTCCTCTGTGTGGAGTCTTTTCCTCTACCCTTGTTAGTCTTGGTTTATACATGAAGTATTCATTATTTGCAAAAACCAATTATCATCCCTGTCTGGATACATTAAGATTTTTTCTACAAGTCTTTTCCTCTCTATCACATTTTAAGCAACAGTTTACATGAATTATTCATAGTTCCCATATTGCAGGCAAGTTTTTTTTTTATTAAATTTGATCATAATAATAGTTATTACCCCAGTCATGGCAGTTTTATGAGTCTTCTTCAATGCCATTACCTGGAAAGATTTCAATCAAGAAATATAAAAGATGCAAATCAATTTCCATAATAAAATTAAGCTGTACCATCTACTCCTTCATTCCAGCAATAGAGCTGATTGACAGCCTCTTCCTGATAGCTAGAGCAGATAACATTCAGATAAAGAAATGGAGAATGGCAGATTATTTGCTCTTAAGAATTTCAATGGCTTTTCTTCATTGTTAATATTTGATGTTTGCTAATCTCACTGGAACATAATATTTAACTCAGGGTCTGTGCACAAATTTACTTTCAAGCAGAGTATTTTCCTCCCTATATTAGCTGATTTTTGCAGGTAGTTGTACTTGTAACAGAAGAAACACAGTTTTGAGTGATAGGATACTGTTTTCCTCCTAATGACAATGTAACCTCATTCTGTACAACATAAATACTACTTTGGGGGAAGAAAGAGTGACTGATTCAGTTCTGAGTAACAATTTTTTAATTAAAAAGATCATATTCTTAAGGGGAGAATTTTATCCTAAGTAATATATATATCAGCTTCTGCTCTTACACAATGAGAGGTGTTAAACTGGACTATAAGCTTGCAGATTTACACTGGAAATTTTTATGATGAAACGTCATAACAGCGAAAGCAGGAAAAACACCGTGAATATATGCAGTATACACCATGGTTTAAAAGAGAAGGTCTGAAGCTCTATTGCTACCCTTACTTCTTCCTCCAACCACTGAGGGACTAGCCAGGTGATGGGGATAACCCTCATCTAATTTCACTCCTCCCAAAATGTATCACAGGATTTGAGGAAGAGAGAGCAACAACGATCTTTATAAGAATGACTCTTCAACATTCTGTAAGGCAGTGGGACCAGAGATCTTACAACTTAATCCTTTCTCATTCTCTCAACAAATAGTTCTCTCTCACCATTAATAATTTGCATTGGCTTAACATCCAACATGTCTTCAGCTTAGTCTTTACTTTTTTTAGAACTTCTTCTTTCATAAATGTCTCTGTGTTGTAAGATAATGTTAAAATTTTAGTAAGAGAAACAAATTATTTTTAGTGAAAACATAAAATTTAAAGTCCAGGTGGCAGTGGTAGGAATCATACCAGTTCTAATCATACCAGCCCTAACTGTCTTCCATGCATTAATTTAAACTTTACTCCTAACTGATGAAAGATAAGAAGATTGTCCATATTTTAGTACTTATCACTGCAAACAGTTCCTCTTTAATTGTTTATGTCTATACAATACTATAACTACCCTACAGTCATAAATATTGGATATATATTCCATGTCTAGAACAATGACCAGTTAATGCTTACTGATTAGAATAAGGTGCCAATGGATATACTAGTTGCAGATGTAAGCAGCTTCCATAATTGATACATGTATTCCAGAAAGATCTCTTCTAATCAATAAAAAACTGTTCCTCTCCTGTATATACAAGACATATGTTCATTTCTGTAATGTATGGTGTGTTCAAATATAAGCTGTTCTTTCTCTAGGTTAATAAATGTCATTAAGTGTCTCATTCATAGAGCCATGAAATTACTTTGAATTTAATTATTATATCTTATGTTTATAGGATAACAGTATATTTTTTAAAAAATGGCTAATACAACATATACATAAAGTTTACATAAAATAATTTGAAGAGAAAATCTTACACACTTAGAACTAGCTAAGAATATATATTTTTTTATTTTTTAATGTTTTTATTTATTTTTGAGAGACATAGAGAGACAGTGTGAGCAGGGGAGAGTCAGAGAGAGAAGGAGGTGCAGAATCCAAAGCAGGCTCCAGGCTCTGAGCTGGCTGTCAGCATAGAGCCCGATGCAGGGCTCAAACCCACAAACGCGAGATCATGACCTGAGCCGAAGCCAGACGCTCAACCGACTGAGCCACCCAGGTGCCCCGCTAAGAATAATCTTAATTGCAAATTTAAATAACTAAATTTCCTGTGATGTCTGCATGGCTCAGTCGGTTGTGCACTGACTCTTGACTTTGGCTCCAGTCATGATATCATGATTCATGAGATGGAGTCCCACATGGGGCTCTGCACTGACAGCATGAAGTATGCTTAGAATTCTCTCTTCCTCTGTCTCAGCCCCACCCCTACTCTCACCCTATCTCAAAAATAAATATAAACTTAAAAAATTAAATTTCTTGCAAAGTGGTGGAATGTGGGTTGCAAAATTAGATGTCATATTCCTAGTATATAAAGAAAATAAAGAATCAAAATAAATTATGCCATTTGTACTACTCATGAAATAGAGCCATAAGATAGGTGACTGAGTTGAGAAATGATTCATCGGTAAGGAGATTTTTCCTATGAATAATGTCCTTAACAGAACCCAAATAGTAATAACAAAGATAATAATCAATAGTTACTACAAAGCTATAGTAATTTAAAAAAGTGGCACTGGCATAAGGATAGACAAAAAGATTGATGAAAAATATTTTAAAGTCTAGAAAAAACCCTTACAGTCATGTCCAATTAAATTTTTACAAAGGTGCCAATTCAATGACAAAAAAAAGTCTTCAACGAATGGTGTTTATACAACACAATTCCACATGTAAAAACACAATTCCACAATTTTACATCCTGTAATTCACATCATATATAAAAATTAACTTGATATAAATCATAAACCTAAATGTAAGAGGGAAACTATAAAATTATTAGAAGAATATAGGAAGAAATCTAAATGACCTTGGATTCAATAGGCAATAATTCAATAGGCAATAATTTCTTAAATATGAAATATTTAATTCAATAGGCAATAAATCAACAGGCAACAATTTCTTATATATGAAACCAAAACTCAAGCAATAAGAGGAAAAGGAAAAAAGGTAAATTAGACTTCATCACATTTAGAAACATTTGTAAACACAATAAATTGAAACATGGGAGAAAATATTTCCCTCATGTATCTATGATAAGGGATGTGCTTCCAGAATAAAGAACTCTCTTACAACTCAACAGTAACCAGACAAATAAAATAATTAAGATGGGAATGGGTTTGAAAAGGCTTTTCGTAAAAGAAGGTATGCAATAGGCCAATAAGCACAGGAAAGATGCTCAATATCATTAGGTATTAGAGAAATGTAAATCAAAACCACAATGAATACCATTTCACACTCACTAGGAAGGTTACAAAAACATATATATATATAAACGTTTATATATATATGTGTATATATATATATATATATATATATATATATATATATATATGCAATGGCTAGTGTTGGTAAAAACCTGGGAAATTTGGAACCCTCATATATATTTGTAGTGAGAATGTAAAATGGGGTAGTGCCTTTGGAAAACAGCATGGCAGTTCCTCATAAAGTAAAACACAGAATGACCACATGACCAGAAATGCCATTGGTATATATTAACCAAGAAGTTAGAAAATATTCCCATTAAAAATATGAAGAAAACTCACAGCAGCATTCTTCATAACAGCTATATATCCATCAACTAATAAATGGATAAATAAAATTTATCCATACAACGGAATACTATTTAGCAATAACAAGCAATGAAGACTTATACATGCTACAGCATAGATGAATCTGATATCATTATGTTAAATAAAAGAAGTCAGTGAAAAGTGACCATATGATTAAGATTATATTTATAGGAAAAGTCCAAGATAAAACTAAGAGCAAATGGAACAAAAGATAAATGGAACAGCTAGCACTGGGATAGATTTCAATACAACCATATCAATAAAATGTCAATAATGTAAAGGTATCACTTACAAGACTGAGACTGTCAAACCAAATTATATGCAGTCTAAAAAACTTCACTCTAGGGGCACCTGGGTGGCTCAGTAGGTTAAGTGTCCGACTTTGGCTCAGGTCATGATCTCATGGTTTGTGAGTTCGAGCCCCACATCAGACTCTTTGCTGACAGCTCAGAGCCTGGAACCTGCTATTGATTGTGTCTCCCTCTCTCTCTGTCGTCTCCCCTGCTCATGCTCTGTGTCTGTCTCTCAAAAATAATAATAATAATAAACATTTAAAAATTTAAAAACTCACTCTAAGTGTAAAAATACAGATAGGTTAATAGTATTTTTAATTAGGAGACCTTAAAATTTTTTTATTTAGAAACATGCACTAAATTATGTTTCTACAAAATGCTGTAATTCCAATGTCTTAAGGGGATCAATAAATTAAACACACACCCTGGGTCACATTTGTTCTATTTTTTTTTCAATTTTGTATATTTTAGTTCAAAAGAACAGGGGATGATATTAACCAGTATGATAGGAGGCCTAATTTGAGATGCTACATTTTAGGACTTCTTTATTTCAATTTGTTGTTACTCTCAGGGTTTTTTTGTGTTTTCTTTTTATTTAATTGCTTGCCTCTTTCCTCAGAAATCTGAGAGTGATCCAACTGCCTCATTGTCTGCAAAGTGCATTTCACAGCTTCCTCTCCCTTGTAGCAACAAAGACAGAGTACTCAAAATATGAGCAGTTTTGAATTACTATCTTCAATGTAAGTCATTATGAGCAATTTATTCTAATAAATATCATGGAGTGGCTTTAATATAAAAAATAATCAATATAACCATTATCAGCTAACACTATTACCACAGTCAATAGAAAATTTACTCACATTGCTAATGTCTGTTTTAATATATTTTAAACCTTAAGAAAGCTATTCAGAAGTAAATTTTTAAAAATTTAAATGGAAATGGAATCCTCCTGTGCTTATTGTTAGAATTTTTGTTTTGTTTTAAAATAAAATCTGGTACTGAAAATTTCTGATAGATAGTAAAACAAGCTCCTGAATCTTCCCTTTCCTGACATTTCCATATGTTTCTAAATGAGAAATAAAATGAACTACAAATAAACAGTAGCTATTTTCTAGACCAATCCAGTTTTGAAAATCTCTAATAGTTGATGTACCCTTTGTGTACGTTCATCTTGAAAATTCACCCTAGTTTACTCTATGTACTTCACTTTCCCAGTTATAAAAAGAACCTCCGATGGCCTGTTCAATACCTGCTATTTGATGGAGTGATTAGTTAGCATTGAAGAAACATCTTCTATCTGGCTGTTTTACTGAAAATGCTTTTTCTTTTCCTATGGTCAAAAATAAGTTAAAACAAGTCAATCTTATTCAAATATATTTTTACCCAAGAATCTCTACAGTTGACTTTATTTATTTTTAGTATGTATAGAATTACAGATGACAAACACATTTGTGGTTTAACTTTATAAAGATATACACAACTGAAACACTGGTTTTAGAAGAAAAAAAACTACGGGATTGAATCTCTGTGAACCCCATTAGTCATGAAATAATGTTCTCATTTATTCACTTAAGTCAAAGTATAAACACATAACAATTTGCTCATGAAACAAAAAAATAAATATGTAAAGATTGACTTAGGAAGCTTCAGAAAATGTAAATATGTTCCCAGCACAATGTCTAAAGTACCTAGCAGTTTACCCATAATCACAACCAAATAAAATCGCTCAATACCTGTGTTACTTCTGACTTGGATCATTAATAAACTAAATATTCTAGATCTTTGTCAGAATAGCTTGGCTGAACACTTGTTGGCACAATAGTTTTGTTTTGTTTTGTTTCTATTGGGTTTGCTTGTTTAACAAAGCAGTGCAAGTGAAATTCATTTACACAAGGTAGAATTATTTTTTCTTTTAAAAAACCAGGAAATGGCTATGTGCTAATTAATATTAAGCAAAAGTGTTACTGAATCTTACACTATTTTGAAGGCAAATATTTTAAAGGCATGACGTTTGTGTGTATGTGTGCATACTGACACGGCATCCATCAGTTCTGGGAAGAGCTAAAGCTTGAGGAAATGTAAAATCTGTCTCTATGGTCACTGGGAGGATTCATATTACAGAACTTTTAGAATCCACTATTTACCTGAACAATCATAAATTTAATCTATTGTTACTATAAAATTACTGATAAAACCAGTCCAGTTTATTATTTTATATAGTTAAGAGCTATAAACAGGCAACTAATAGGAAATATGAAATATATATTTAGCCAAATCAAACTTTAATTAAAAAGGTTAAGGGTGGTTCAGTCAGTGAAGCATCCGACTCTTAATTCTGGCTCAGGTCATGGTCTCATGATGGTGGGATCCCATGTAGGGCTCCATGCTCAGGATTGCTTGGGATTCTCTCTTCCCCTTTCTCTCTTCCCCACCCTACTCTCACTCATCCTCCTTCTCAAAATAAACACTTAAAAAATGTTAAAATTTTTCTGACTAGTGTTGGTATTGTTTAGTGAAAATTTACTGAGATATTATTTAGAAAATGCATGAATACCTAAATGACTTGGAAAAGGAGATGGAAAGTCACTGGATTTGACTTTAAAATATTAAAAACAATATATAACACTGAGGAGATCAAAAGTAAACCACTGTGTATACAAACACATATTAGGACTGAGCAAATATCTGATTCAAGGATAAGTAAATATTTTTATAAAAACAATGACAACATGGCCTTGGTGATGTTAAGAACAATGTGGTTTCAGAAAGAATTATGACATACATATTTAAGAAGCATTTGTTCTAAACTCACAATTCAAGAAAGCATGAAATTTATAAAATCAAGGGTAAAAGACAAGAACCAAAATAAAGCCATTGAAATAAACATAAAAAGACAACTGGATGAAAAGCAGCAGGCACAAATAAGAATATTTCATGACTCAAGTAATGAAAAGAAAGAAAGAAAAACAATGAGATATTTCAAGTCATATTAGATTCAAAACTGTATAATAATCATTTAAAAATACCATTATTATGAAAAAGGCCAAATTCAGGAAAGCCTTCAGATTACAATGAAAAGATCAAAAATAAGATAAAATGAAAGGAAATTATTCAAATGTAGGAAAGGTAATATAAATTCAAATTATGGATTAATGGTATTTTGGAATAAAATAAATTTATACAGAGAATAATAATATTTCATAGACATAATCATCTTCTGCATTAAATAAATTCCTAAATTTACATATTTACAAGTGTCAATACAGGGAATGTCAATGGTTACTCACAAATCTGTTGGCCTCAGATTTATTTATAATAACAAATGCCAGGGAAAAAAAGGAAATATACATATTTCTGAGAGATAGTTTCAGCAATTAAAAAATTTAAGCTATTTATATTTATGACAAAAATCAAATATGGTATGTGAGAGTCAGAATCCTTTTAAAAAGATCTCAAGGGGCACCTGGGTGGTGCAGTCGGTTGAGCATCCAGTATCCAACTCTTGATTTTGACTCAGGTCATGATCTCAAGGTTCATGGGATTGAGCCCTACTTCTGGCCCTGCAATGCTAGAGTTTTGGATTCTCTCTCTCTGCTACTCTCACAAAATAAACTTTAAGAAAATAAATGAAATGCCCAGGGTGCCTGGGTGGCTCAATCAGTTAAGTGTCCAACTTCAGCTCAGGTCATGATCTCCCAGTTGATGTGTTTGAGCCCTCATTGGGCTCTGTGCTGACAGCTCAGAGCCTGGAGCCTGCTTCAGATTCTGTGTCTCCCTCTTTCTGACTCTTCCTGCTCATGTTCTCTCTCTCAAAAATAAACATTAATTTTTAAAACAACATAAAAATAAAATAAATTTGTTTAAAAAAGATCACAAAAATAAATGACATAACACTTTCCAGCAAAAAGAAAAATGCCTCAATGTCTAACTACCTTCAAGCATCTATCAAGCTCAAAATAAGTATAAAAGAGTATATATGAAATCAACAGATTACCTATGTTATATGGTAAATGAGGGCATATTAGCCAATTAACCATATTGATTCAAAAACATTTTTTGCCTGAAACGATTGTATAGGATAACAGAGGTGTTGAGTCCCTCCAATGGGTGGCCAGGTAAAAATCTATTGTGTCTGTAAAGGTGAAGACAAAATATGGCTCAGAGGCTACTGAAATGGGCAAGGAACAGATTATGTAAATCCATAATAGAAAATATTGACTGGATGGTTGGTACCTAGATGGAGTTAGTAACTTCAATAATTTTGGGCATGGGGGTCATAGTGAGTAGGACTACAGCAGAATGGTCATGGTAATTCACTATGAAGCAACATTCATTCTCTCTAGGATTAAGACCTGGGCAAATTGGGCTGTGAAGAATAAAAGCAGTGTATTAATCGGGATATTAACCCCTTCACCACTTCTTATATAGTATCTCTCAATCCATAAAGGCCTTGTTTCACTTTACATTGGACTGCATTAACTATTTTAATAGAGGAAAGCATGTAGGGAAGGTGAGGGTAGAGAAGATTCATGAGGTCCCATTTTGTCAAGCCAACTGGTAAGTACCACAGAATATCTATGCTCACTTTGAGGTTTCTTAAAACTAGATGCTATGATCACCAACAAGGCAATACTCTCTCAATGGTTAAGATAAGGCATATATATTTGCCTTTTTTAATATAATCAGTAACGCCCTTAAGATTATAGTGGGCATATTAAAATATTTTAATGAAATCCTTGGGTATAACTGTAATTTGAGTTCCAGAAGTGATTAAGGTCATGAAAATTTGACTGTTGGTGCATTTCAACAGATGTTAAAGTTAGTTCAGAGCCTTTAGGGGTCCAAAAGCCAATCTACACCTTTTGAAATTTTTGTTATATAAATAATTTTAATAAATGTTGGGTTTCCATTTGGGTTAAATTGTGAAGAGTTTTTCAATTGTTTGTTTTGTCTTCTTGTATCCAGATTTCTCTCTTACTTTTATTCATTGTTTTTTCTTCTTTTTGCTCACTGGATATACTTAGATGAGAGGAATTGTATTCTACTAATATTTATAACTACCTGCTCCAAACAGCCTCAACTAAATATCCTTAGGGTTGGGAAACTTCCCACCCTAATGGTTGCTTTCTGGTGTTTGAAGACCCCAGAGTTAACTCAGGTTTGAATTAACCCACTGACTGTACTAAAGTGGCACCATGGTTATTATTTGTTTGTTTCTTATAAACATGAGGATTATATTCTTTATTTCAACAGAGGCAAAGACAGGAGAGTGGCCCATTAGAAGAGATCTGAGCCTACAACCCTGAGGTTGGCAGACTGCTGATGGAGGAGCTTTGAGGTTTCCAACTATAACTATGAATGTTTCTGTTTCTCCTTTCAGTTACACTGGGTTCTGATCCATGGCTTTTATTAGCTATATAGGCAATTAGAATTGCTATATCTTTTTAAAAATTACTCCATCCACATTAGGTAATGTCCCCAATTTCTGTTTCTAGTTCTTGTTCTGAACTCTACTTGGTATAAAGTAAATATCACACTCGATTTCTTGTGTTGATGATTTTTATGCATTTCTTTTTCCATCCTCTAGCTTTTATCCTCGTTCTGTCTTTATATTTTGAGAGACTCTTCTATTAATCACATATACTTAAGAATGAATTTCACATAAAATTAGCATGTTTACTTTTTAATTGATGTCCTTAGACCATTTATATTTAAAATAATCTTACATAGCTAATTTAAAACATACTATCTTGTAAACTGTTCAATTTTTAAATTTTTAATAATTTTCTTTTTTGTTTTCTTCCTATAATTGTACTCATTATGTATTTTGTATAAATCCATGTTATCTTTACAATCAGCCAATTATAACTAAGCAGCTGCCTTAAGATTTAAAATGCACAGTTATCCTTCATCAGTCTACCAATAATAGTATTCAATAATAATATTCCACTTCATAGCACAAAAAATAAGAGCAAATAATTCGAAATTTCAAAATGTTATTAAAAAGAATATAGTCAAAAGACACTATATGATTTCAAGTCATTTAAGCAAAGTCATAGTAATCAAAGGATATAACATTGACAAGAAGGTATACAAAGAAATCAATGAAACAGAACTAAATCTAAAAAATAGACAGATATAGATGTCTCCAAATATAAGTGTGGATTTGTCGATATGCCTATTAATAAATATAAAATAAAAAAACTGGAATAATCATGAATCCATTAAATTAATTGAAATAAAAAATATTTAATAAAAGTTCCAGTCCTGTAGGTTTCACAGGTAATTGCTGACAAGGGCTCAAAGAAGGAAAAAATGACAGTCAATATTTTCAAAATGTGGAAATGTATTCCTATACACCAAAAATGAAGCAGCCAAAAGAGAAATCAAGAAACTGATCCCATTCACAATTGCACAAAAAACCATCAAATACCTAGGAGTAAACCTAACCAAGGATGTAAAAGACCTATATGATGAAAACTATAAAAAACTTATGAAAGAGATTGAAGAAGACACCAAGAAATGGAAACACATTCCCCGTTCATGGATCGAAAGAATAAACATTGTGAAAATGTCATTACTACCTAAAGCAATCTACACATTCAATACAATCCCCAACAAAATTGCACCAACATTCTTCTCAAAGCTAGAACAAACTATCCTCAAATTCATATGGAACCACAAAAGACCCTGAATAGCCAAAGTTATATTGAAGAAGAAAACCAAAATGGGAGGCATCACAATCCCAGACTAGCCTCTACTACAAAGCTGTCATCATCAAGACAGTATGGTATTGGGTATTGGCACAAAAACAGACACATAGACCAATGGAATAGAATAGAGAACCCAGAACTGGACCCACAAATGTACGGCCAATTTATTTTTGATAAAGCAGGAAAGAGTATCCAATAGAAAAAACACTGCTTCTTTAGCAGGTGGTGCTGGGAAAACTGGACAGCAACATGCAGAAGTATGAAACTAGACCACTTTCTTACACCATACACAAAAACTAATTCAAAATGGCTGAAGAACCTCAATGTGAGACAGGAAACCATCCAAACCCTTGAGGAGAAAGTAGGAAACAACCTCCTAGACCTCAACCGCAACAATTTTCTTCTCAACACATCCCCAAAGGCAAGGGAAATGAAAACAAAATTGAACTCTTGGGACCTCACAAGATAAAAAGCTTCTGCACTGCAAAGGAAATAATCAAGAAAACTAATAGGCAACTGACAGAATGGGAAAAGATACTTGCAAATGACATATCAGATAAAGGGCTAGTATCCAAAATCTATAAGGAACTCACCAAACTTCATACCCACAAAACAAATAGCCCAGTGAAGAAATGGGCAGAGGACATGAACAGACACTTCTCCAAAGAGGACATCCAGATGGCCTACAGGCACATGAAACGATGCTCAACATCACTCATCACAGAAACGCAAATCAAAACCACACTGAGATACCACCTCATGCCAGTCAGAGTGGCTAAAATGAACAAATCAAGAGACTACGGATGCTGGCGAGGGTGTGGAGAGATGGGCACCCTCCTACACTGTTGGTGGGAATGTAAACTGGT
>NC_043706.1:122323027-122341526 GCF_006229205.1 Suricata suricatta
TATATACACACAATGGAGTATTACATGGCAATGAGAAAGAATGAAATATGGCCATTTGTAGCAAAGTGGATGGACCTTGAGGGTGTCATGCTAAGCGAAATAAGTCAGGCAGAGAAGGACAGATACCATATGTTTGCACTCATAGGTCTAACAGGAGAACAGAAGAAACCTAATGGAGAACCAGGAGGAGGGGAAGAGGGAAAGAGAGTTGGGGAGAGAGAGGGATGCAAAACTTGAGAGACTATTGAATACTGAAAATGAACTGAGGGTTGAAGGTGAAGGGGGAGGGGGGAAAAAGGTGGTGGTAATGGAGGAGGGCACTTGTGGGGAGGAGCACTGGGTGTTGTATGGAAACAAATTTGACAATAAACTATTAAAAAAAAAACCCAAATGTGGAAATGCAGAAATGTTTCAAAGACGTGTCTGTATAGAGTGTAACCAAAATCTCATCCCAGTATTGGAAGAATCCTACAAAAATAAATGTAAAATAATTCAGCAACCAGTAATATGATCATTCAGTACAGATCTCAAAGGAATCTAGCCTTAGTAGAAAGTGAAAAGTCACTAAAATCTACCCTGGTGTAACATAAAACATGACTCAGAGGTATCAGATTGACTCACATATGCTTGTCAAAACAAAACTGACACTTTTTAAAGGACATTAAATCCAGACATTTTTATTTCAGTAACTACTATCTCCAATATCAAATACAAATAGATATACAAACAGAAAATTCAATACAAAATATGTCAACAGAAAAACTCACTGAACACAGATAATGGAATTATTAGACAAAAATGTTAAAATAGCTATTATAAATGCATATGCTTATGTGAAATGGAAACATAAATATGATATAAAAAAGTAGGAAAAAAATAAAGAGAAGCAAGTGGAACTTCTTTATCAAAAATACAAGATCAGAAGTTATTAAATCACTATGGAATAAAATATCTATAAAACATTACAGAGAAAAAAACCTGAAAAAAGTGGTATACAATGGAACAGCATCTTTAAAGAAAATATTAATCATAAGTGAAGATAAAGTAAAAAATTGATTTTTAGGCAAACAAAAGCATGGTAATTCATTGGCCATGTCCATGCAATAAAAGTGTTACTAAAAGAAGACGTTCAGCAGAAGGAAAAAATAACAGATGGAAACTTGTACTAAGGAGTAAAGAGGGTCAGAAATGTGGTTAGATACAGAAATGTTTGTTTTCTCACATATTTCTCACTTATATTTACTATAGCAGATAGTGATTTTTAAGCAAAAGTAACAGCATTATATGTTGATGTTTATAAGCGTAGAAGAAAATTGTAAGACAGCAATAGCATGGAAGAGAGCAGAAAGGAAATGAAACTACTATTGTAAGGACCTGGTGTTATAGGTCTGATGATAATAATTTGAGGAAATTTTTAAAAAGCTGCAAAATGTATATGGAGATTAACCAATAATAAATAAAAGAAATATATCTAGTTAGATAGTAGAGGAAATGAAAATGGAATACAAACAAATGTTCAATTGATATAAAATGGAGCATCAGAAGGAACAAAGAGTAAAAAATAAAATGGACATTTAGAATATAAAAAAAATGGTATGATGTATTTAAGTCCAATCAATTTAAAAAAGACTACTGGAATACATAAATTGTCAGCCTGGTCTAAGACATCCAATTATATACTACTTACATGAAATGCACTTTAAATACACCATTGGTTAAAAGTAAGCCAAATGAAAAAGCTATATGAACCTTAAGATTTAAAATCCTAAAAAATAAATAAAAATCCAGGAGTGGTTATATTAATAACACACATAATAATTTTCAAAACAAGCAACATCATTATTGATAAAGAGAAATACCTGCTAAAGAAAAGGGCCAATTCATCAAGAAGTCACAACGGGCTTGTGTATGTCCTTAACAGAATGTCATATATATGAGGCAAAGACTGACAGAATAGAAAAGAGAAACGCATAAATCCCAACTATAGGAAAGTTTTTAACACTTCAGTAGAAGTAACTGATAGAATAAATGGATAGAAAAGTCAATAAAAGGAAACTCTAAAAACAAATATTGAGCCTAATTGTCATTTATAAACTACTCCACCCAACAAGGACAGCACCCAGATTATTTTCAAGTACTTGTGGAACACGACACAATTTAGACCATGCTCTTTCTAAAAACAACAAATAGGAAGGACTGAAAGTAATACAAAGTATGTGCTGTTTGCAGAGAATCAAAAATCCAAAAGAGAATCCTATCTGACCTACTGACAATCATATCTCTAAATAACCTTTAGATCAAAGCACAAATCATTAGGCAATTTATAATTTATTTTGAATGGAGTAAAATTAACATTCCAACACATAAAAATGAGTGAGATGCTATAAAGGTTATTAAAAAGAATTTACAGCTTTGAGTTATATAAATTACACTAAGGATGATCTAAAATCAATGATCTAAGCTTCACCATAAAATAAGTCAAAATAGAAAATTAAAACCAAAGTAAAAATAAAAAACAAAGAAACAATAAAGACAAAAGCACAAATCAACAACAGCAAAAAAAGAAACAACAAAGAAATTAATGAAAAGAAAGTTTTTCTTTTGAAAAATCCATAAGAAGTTGATCACACAAAAAAGAAAAGTTAATAATATCAGGAATTAAAGATGGGTTATAACTACAGACCCCTTAGGTAATATTAACGATATTAAATTATTAACAAGTGAATATTATGAAACAATTTACAATAATATATTTGACTTTATTGAAATGAACAAGAAATAAATTTATAGTTCTATTAAATTTATTAAAAGTTTCTTAACTGTATAAATCTCCTGAAATAAATTCCCAAACAACAATGAAGAAACTCAGAGTAAATGGCCCCTTTCTATTAGATAACTTGAAATAGTAATTAAAAATCATCCCCCCAAAAATCTTCCAGGCCACGACTTACTTGAAAAACCCTATCAAACATTTAAGATAGAAGTAATGCCAATCACATAAAAAAGAATATTCATATTTCACTGCATATGAAAATAACATTAAAATATCAGTATCTGTAGTTTAAATGAAGCTCAGCCATATTTTTTGCTTATTAATATATTACCTATGATGATTTTCACACCACAGTGGGAGAATTGAATAGTTGCAGAGAGACCTTACATATGTAGTGCTTATCATTGCATATCACTGCTGCTTGGTACATACCACTAATCACAGTAATACAGTACTAACATGATCTCCTTCAAAAAACTTTCCTATGCCTTGATTTACAAGAAAAATTGAAACTTTACTTTTCTCTACTATAATGGATAAAAATAAATTATAATTGAATTATATGTGTGAAAATACATACAAACAATAACACAAAAAGTTTTGGTAATTTTTAATATAAAATTTTGAGATATTCTAGTCATCAAAACCCAGTTAACAGTATGAAAAAGTACATAAAAAACTTAGATTTGCAACTTCTATCCAGTAAATATATAAAGAGCTCTTTACACTAAACAAGAAAAGACAATTATCCTAAAAAAATAGATAAAAATTGAGAATGCAGTTTACAAAAAATATTAAGCAGATAGCCAACAAAGGACGAAAAGGTATTCAACTTCATTAGTGATCATTAAAATAAAATTGAAACATAAGTTAACACTATCCCACCACTAGAACATCTAATATTAAGTAGACTGAAAATGTAAATGGTTAGAATGTAGAGACATGAATACTTTCATATTTTTCTATTTGCAATGTGTTTTAGTTAAATCACTTTCAAAAAATTTAGCATTTTCTACTAAATTTGTTGAACAAGCATTTCCACTCCTGAGTAATAGCCAACAGAGCTGTGTATACATGGGCACCAAAAAGATATATACAAGCAATATTCATAGTAACATTATTCACAATACCTCTATACTGGAAGCAACCGAAATGTCTCCTAGAAAAGATAAATAAACTGGTATATTTTGACTAGGTAACACTACATAACAATGAAAATAAATGAATAATTGTAGCATGCAATAGCATGAGAAAGGCTCACAAAAATAATGATTAAGAAATGAATCCAAGCACACAGAAGTATCTTGTAGGATTCCTTTAATGTAAGGCTTAATAACAGGCCAAAAATAGTTTGTTAGAATCGGAAAGAGGATATGCAAGATTAGAGACTGGGAAGCAATGTGAAACGAGGTTCTCAAGTATTCATAAAATTCTGGTTCACACCTCATGTGGAAGTTGCGCAAATAACTTACATTGTAATTATTAACCCAGCTGTGTTGATAGTTGTGTACTTTTCCATATGTGTATTACATTCCTAAGATATTTTTATTTATAAAAAAGTATAGTGATTTAAAATAAAAGGACTCTTAGGGTATGTTAGATGGCTGTGAGTTTTGTATGATATCAACTATATCACTATACAATTTTATCTCTACCCTTATATTCATAAGTTAGTTCCACATATATCAAATGGTTTCCTCAAAGCATAATGCAGCCAATTATATTTGCTATATTTTGACATGGAATACTCTTTTTGAACCATAGGGTAAAGAAATAATTTACATTCAAAAGAAGGACAACCACTTAAGAGCAGTAAGCTTTGTAATTTCCTTTCTCTAGAATGAGTAGTTTCCTTCTTATATCCTCTCAAAAAAAATGTATTTGCCTAATTAATCAGTACATTTTCTGCGTGTTATACTGGCCAAGTATTTCCTTCCACATCAACACACACCTATGATCCCAAGTATGTGACCACAGAGCCTGCATAGCGTTATTATAGACAAGACATCTGGAAATCTCTTTCAGGACTCAGCTTGTGCAATCTGAAAACACTGATCTTCCTTGATACATAATAGTATACAAACCTACCAGTGATGGAAATCTAAACCTACTAGAATACTTACAGCTGTATTCTTTCAAAAACCATAAAATTCATGCATTTATATTAATATCAAATTGTATAACATATATGTATTCTTTCTTAAATGATACCACATTTACCCTTTCCTCAATAAAGCTTACTTTTTGTTTTTAAATGGTCATTACATATTAATCTTTTGGGAGATATTAAAAGTGTTCCTTTTGTAAGTAAAAATATATAAAACAAATTATTAGCTAAGGACAAGCTTTTATTTTGCTGTCTCTGCAAAGTGAAAATAACAACACATTTGTTGTTTATCAAATAAAGAAACATATGTTAAGTATATATATATATATGAACTACCTTGTATAAAATCGATTACTGCTGAAAAGCACATGAATTGTTATAATGTAGTTATTGTAAAGTAATCCTGATTTCAACCTATTCTAATCATCTTTGACCACCATATTATCTCCAAATATACAATAAAAAGCTCTCTAGAATAACTGACTTAATTTAGTAATAGTAAATCTGTATCTAAGTAATAAGAGAAAATCTAAATCTCAATAGTCAGAAATCTCAATAGTCATAGTCAATAATCTAATAACTCAATTATTTTGTAGAAATAGAAAACATAATTCATATGGGCAATACCATAAAAATAATTATTACACCTCTCTCAGAGATTTCAATGAGATTTCTTCACAAGTAGAGCTGCAACAAAGTGTGCTTGTGAAGACCAAGAACAACTCTGGTAAGTACCTCTATTTTGGAGTCCTCACAGTTATCATCAATCCATCAATAAATTAAGAAACAGCCATTATACTTTGCATAACATGATACTCTTCATGAAAGAACATTTCTTCTCACCAAAACACCAGACTGACTTTAAGTAAAATGAATTTTCTTATAATATCCAGTTTTACTGGCTTCTATAAATGTTAACAGAAAGATCTAAAATGATCCAAATTCCATTTTTCATAATATCTCAAAAGAATAGCCCTTAGTTGGTTTGCTCTCTCCAGTATTTTCAGTTTTCCCTTTCATACTCAATCACACATGCCAGTACACTAACATGCCTGGTAATGCAAAAAATAAAAATAAATAAACAAAACAGAAAATCAAAACATACCCCCCAAAATTCCCTTAATTTCACCCTCTTCATTCCTACATCTCTCTCTTGCTTCACTATTAAAACTCCTAAAAATATGAGTAACATATGCATTTTCAACTTCAACCTTGCTTTCCTAGTCTACTTGGATGAAAGAAATGATAGTATCTTCCCCCTTTATTTCTATCTCTCCACACTTTTTTTCACTTTCAAATTTCTTTTAGTTATTACTTTATATTTATTTTGTAAGATTAATAACCATTTACATTTTGTGATCATAATCAATTCTCCTGTGCTTACCTGATGGGTTCAATCTAAACGCTGAAAATGTTATATTTATATTATTATTATTATAAAAATATAGTTCAATACTGAGCTAACTCCTTTCATTTGCTAATTTTCCACTGATGTAACATATAGTTCTTAAAGAATTTGTTCTAGGGATGCATGGGTGGCTCAGTTGGTTAAGTAACCAACTTCAGCTCAGGTCATGATCTCGTGGTTCATGAGTTTGAGCCCCATTCGAGGCTCTGTACTGACAGTCAGAGCCTGGAGCTTGCTTCAGATTCTGTGTCTCCCTCTCTTTCTGCCCCTCTCTCATTCATACACTTTCTCTCTCTCAAAAATAAATAAAAATTTTTAAAAATGTTCTAACTTCTTAGAGTCTCTTTCCTTGAAATTTATATTATTTGCTTTATATTTGCACCTTGGCTTTTTGTTAAGTCCCTGTGCCAAGCTCCAAAGGTTTTCTGCTACCTTCCATTTTAATGCTCAAAAAATATTACATACAGTAAAACCTTGGTTTGTGAGCATAATTTGTTCTGGAAACATGCTTGTAATCCAAAACACTTGTATATCAAAGCAGATTTCCCAATAAAAAAAATAATGGAAAACTCAAATGATTCATTCCACAATCCAAAAATGTTCATAAAAATGATTACAATACTGTATTATAACAAAAAATAACAAAAATACAAAATATAAAGAAAAATAAACAAATTAATTTGCGCTTGCTTTTGAAAACCTTCCAGGCTGGTGTGAGGGAGAGAAAGGAGGAGGGTTATTGTGTAGGATGACTTTTACTATCACTAACAGATTCTGACTACAGTACAGTATTAACAAACCCTTGCCATATACTGTATTTAATGTAACTGGCAATAAGGCAGCAGAGGAAAGGGTCTATATCTGCAGGCAGCTTAACCTAGAATAAGGCAAAACATTCCTAAGCTTACTCTTGTATGGAACATCAAAGGCCTGTCTATAGGTGCTTTGAAGTGACAAAAAATACACTAGTGCCAGTTGTGGGCACCTTCCAACATTCTGAAAAATCAACGATTTCTGCCAAATATTATGGCCTGAGACCGAGCATCCGAGCATGGGAGATGATTACCCACAATCCCTCAGTAAGAGACAGAAGAACTGACTCAGTTGTGATCATGTGACATTTGGCATCACATACTGCTAGTAAGGCAGGACATCACTCATTTATCAAGTTAAAATTTATTAGAAATGTTTGCTCGTCTTGCATAACACTTGCAGAACAAGTTTCTCACAATCCAGGGTTTTACTGTACTTCATTTCCTATGTCTCCAACAATTTCTAGTACTTATTTTCTTTGTGGACTGCAATCCATAATTCTTAAATACACCATTTTTGAAAATTCATTTTGTGCTCTAAATTCTACCTCATTTTCTACGTCAATGGCCTAATATCATCTTGAATTCTTTTTCCATTAAACATTTTTTTCATTTTCAATTTTGTTCCAGTCCCATGCTTGCTGAAGAAACTTCCTAAGAAAGATGAATGTCCAAAACTTTGAGTCTCTAGTAGTCTGAGAAAAACTGACTAGAAGCCTGTTCACATAAATTTACCTTAAAAAAAAGCATTTTTCCTTAGTATACCTAAGGATATACTGCAGCATCCACTGTATTCTAGCATCAATATTGCTGATAAGCAATCAGATTGTTTAATTCTTATAACCTTTTTTAGATCACCCAGGTTTTTTCCCTGGAAACTTTTTTCCCCCTATCTTGACTCTTTCTCTGAAAGTCCCAACTTTCCTTTAGCCAAATCTAGAGTACATAATTTCTTCTATTATTTAATCTCTCAGAAGTATTTGCCAGATTTGCCAGAATTTAGCATGCCATTCTTCTTGAAACATTCTAATCTATCGGCTTTTAAAGTGACATGACACTGAAATAATAAACAAGTCCACAAAACCTTACACATCTATGCTTCTCCTTTTTAGTGGAACCTCATTAAACAATCTTAAAAATCGAATTTAGTTTTGAAATAGCATTGCTCATTGCCGAGTGTTGAGAAAAGGGTCAGAACTCATTTGCATGAAAACATTTGGAAAGCCTTCCCAAAGCCTGCCAATATCAGATCAAGGCTTCCCACGTACCTAGACTGTACTTTTCAATTTTTACAACCTTGGCTTAGCTAGTTACCCTTAGCTATTGTACCATAGATGGACTGCTTAATTCGTGGGGGAGTAATCTCAAAGTGTCAGTATTTGTTTAGTATAGTTTTTTAAAAAAATTTTTATATAGTTTTTAAATTTTTAATTCCGGTATACTTAACATGCAGTGTTATATTACTTTCAAATATGCAATATAGTGATTCAACAATTCTATACGCTGTTCAGTGCACATCATGGTAAGTGTACTTTTTAATTCCCCCGCTCACCTCCCATCTGGTAACCATCAGCTTGTTCTCTATATTTAAGAGTCTGTTTCTTGGTTTGTCACTTTTGTTTATTCTTTGTTCATTTGTTTCTTAAATATCACAAATGAGTGAAATGCACTTCCATTGTTTTGTCTTTATTTTTGCATATTTGTTAGTGATTTTATTTTGCAGTTACCATTAGATTTACATAGAACATCTTTTGCACATAGCAGTCAATATTAAGTTGAGGGTCACTTAAGTTTGCATCTATTTTTTACTCCTCTCCCCCCCACCTCTTATGTATATGATATTATACTGTACATCTTTTTGTGAGGCCCTTGAATAATTTTTTCACACATACTCATTTTTCGTACTTTTGTGCTTCCTACATTTCTTTATTCTTGCTTATGGTCTTTCCCTTCCACTCAAAGAGTCTCCTTTAATAATTTTTGTAGGGCTGGTTTAGTGATCATGAATTCCTTTAACTTTTGTTTGTCTGAGAAAGTCTTTCTCTCTCCTATTTTGAATAATAGCCTTGCTGGATAGAGTATTCTTGGCTGTGGATTGTTTTTGTTTTTTTCTCCTTTCAGTACTTTTAATACATCATGCCACCCCTTCTAGCCTGCAAAGTTTCTGCTAAAAAATCAGCTGATACCCTTATGGTGCTTCCCTTGTAAGTAACTGCTTTCTTTTTATCTTGCTGCTTTTAAAATTCTTTCTTTATCACTACTCTCTGCCATTTTAATCACTATGTATCTTGGTGTGGACATCTTTGGATTGATTTTTGTTAGGGGCTGATGGTATCTCCTGGATCTGGATTTCTCTACCCTCCTCAGATTCAGAAAGTATTCAGCTATTATTTCTTTGAATAAATTTTCTGTGCTCTTTTTTTTTTTTTGTCTTCTTCTTCTAGAATCTCTATAAGGCAAATGTTATTACACTTGATGGTGTTGCTGATTTGTCTAAATCTAGTCTCATTTTTCATAATTTTTTTTCTCTTGCCTGCTTGGCTGGATTACTTTCCCTTACTCTGTCCTCCATGTCACTAATTTGTTCTTCTGCTTCATCTACTCTACATTTAATCCATCTAGTGTATTTTTAATTCCATTTATTATGTTCTTTATCACTAATTGGTTCTTTTATGTCTCACTGTTAAGGGCATCGCTGAGGCTTACCACTCTTTTCTTCCAAGTCCAATGAGTATCTTGATCAATACTTTAAAATCTCTATCAGGCATATTACTTATCTCTGTCTTTCTTAGGTCTCTTGCTGTAATTCTGTCCTTTTTCATCTGGAACATATTCCTCTGTTTCCTCAGTTTGTTTAATTCTGTCTGTTCTGTGTGTTAGGAAAGATAGCTATATCTCCACTTGAAACTAATGGCCTTATGAAAAAGAGGTCCTGCAGTGCCCTACTGTGCACTGTCCCCTCGTCACAAGAACCTAGGGTTTCAGGGGTGTCTCCTATGTGAGGTGAACGCACTGTACACTGCCAGACCTGCCAGGTCTACCCTATATGGGCTGTGGCCACGTGTATATTGGAGAGGGCAAAGCCATCCAAAGCACAGTGTGGGGCAGTGGTACAGTGGGGCAGTGGTGCTAGCAAGCTTTGCACACCCCGGTCCTCTGTGGGAGGTTTCCTGCAGCACTGGGACTGACATGGCTGCCTGAAGAGGTGGACTGGTGAAACCACAGCATGGGGGGGGGTGAGGGAGGGTCAGAGAGTTGGGGAAAGGGTGGCAGTGCTTGAAAGTTAGGTAGCAAGCCCCTCAGGTGGGTGTGTTTACACTGGAGACACAGGAAGGAAATGGCACCTGCCAGTTCCTTTGTTCCTGGAGGGGTTACCCAGAGATTTCTGTCCCTTCAGGACATGCTCTGAGATTAGTAATAAGCTCCCTCCTGTATTCCCTGGGCACCTTTCAATCTGCTGCCTCTAGATGTATCTCTGTTGGTTACTTATTGTGCAGCGTTTTTAAAGGTAGGCACTCAGTTCCTTCTAGCCCTCCTGGCTCTGCCAGAGCCCATTCTGTTGATTTTATTTTTAAATTCAAGGTTTTAAGTTTCACTGGTTTTAAGAACTAACAAAATTTGGCCCCTCTGGTTTTCAAAGCCAAATGTTATGGGGATTCATCTTCCCTGTGCAGATTCCCTCTTGTAGGGGTCTGTTTCTTTCCCCTCTCTATGCCCTCTTTTCCATGGACACTCCTGTGAGTTTAGTTCCTGACCGAATTTCCACCCTTCCTATCCGACATTCTTTGATGTGTCCTTTTCTTTTCATTTAGTTGTGGAATTTATTCTTCCAGTCTTGAGGTCATTTTCTAGGTTATTTACACGGATGAAAACATCTCTATTTGTATCTATGAGATGAGGTGAGCCTAGGGTCCTCCTCCTTCACCATCTTTCCAATCCTGAGTTCTCTTTTGAGAGTTGTCCAAGTGCAGAGCATAGTGGGTTTTGCAGAGAAGCACAAAGCACATCCCTGGTCTTCCCGGAGCCCTGTCTAGCCAGGCAGGTGCAGACATGTCTGCTTTGTTTATTTAAATACTTTAATTTTTAGAGCAGTTTTAGGTTCAAAGCATTTACTTCCTAAATTATTCCCCAGTCTGCTCTGGATTTCTAAATAGCTTAGCCACCACTATCTTTATTACATTTCTAGCCTCTGCCTTGATTTCTTAAGTTTCTTAATTAATATTTTGTCTTTTTCTGCAGGGCTATCTAAATATAACTCAAATTTGATCATGTTACTTCTTTGAATATTTCCCCATGATTTCTAATTATATTTAAGTGTCATGCTAAATCCCTACATTTGGCTTACAAAGCCCTTAATAGTCTGTTATCAGACTTCCTGTCCAGTCCAATGTTAAACACCCCCCTTGCAAGCTGTGCTCCTACAAACACAATAGGCATCTTTTAATTTTCTGAGAAGAACACACATCATTCTGACTTTAAGCCTTTGCAAATGCAATGTCACATTCGCAGTGAGTCTATTTCTGATGAATTACATTAAATTAGGTTTTCTACTACAAATTTCTTAACTGTTGCTTTTATTTTCCATCTTTGCCTGATTTGTAATTACTGATATAATGTCTTTACTCCTCTCTAGAATTTAAAGTCTAAAGGCACATGAAATGTATGTCGTTTTCTTAATCATTGATTGGTCAACATATCTAGATAAATATATGAGGAATAGATGAATAAATAAATACTATTTAGAGGATGCTATAAGTAAAGTCAAACTGCCCCTCCTGACATTTTTCTGTATTAAAATAACTCTTCCATTTTTTCAGAGCCATGTTAGCAAGCTGGTCAGCAGACTCCCTGTGTTGCTCAGAAAAAGAAGAAATAAAAACATAAATGGTCTAATTTAAACTACACTTAATACAAGAGGAAAATATTTTCAAATGAGGCCAAGAAGAAAATATTACTATATTATTAATATAAATTTAATAAAGGCCCACAGTGAACAAAGAGTTATAGGGGAAGATGTCAAATAGAATATCATAACCGGATGTGGAGAAAAGGAATTGACACACCGGAACTGTGATTGAATAATCCAAGTGTACAAAACTGACAGTTTGGGATTGTTTTCGCTTGTACTGATAGCCATGCACGATGGCTTTGTTGGTTTTTTTCCATTGTTCTAAAGGTCAATGAGAAAATAGTGAGACAATAGGAAGAAAATACTAAAGCACCAAGCCATTACACAAAGTCATACCCTGAGCTTCCAACAACATACATTCCTTCCTATTTTTGTAATAAATTTGAAGAACAAAAATATTAGAACAAATTTTGTAGTCTGAAATTTCAATACCCTAATTTGCTTTATTACTTAATGTTGTAAAATTAGTTCTTAACTTTCTAAATAGAATGTAAATTCCTTTAAAACACAGATTTTTATCCATACAATAAAATCATTATACAATAGAAGATTCAAAACATGTTGAGATGTTTGTATTTTAACCATTATACATAATTAATTAGTGAGTGCTCAGTTTAAAAAATCAGTTATTTCAAACAAATAATTCGTTAATTATTACCAGGTATGAGAAATGTATAAATAATTAACACCAGGTAGTAGGTAAATATAAAGAGATTAGAGGAGTCTTGTGGGAATTAATAACCATATAGATATACTTCTGAAATTATCAAAAGTCCTCAGGAGCTACCAGAGGACCAGTGAACTGACAGGACACCACTTACAAGGTCAGATATGCTGTTAGGGTATCATTGCCACCACCTCTGTTGCCCCACAACCTGACTCTCATGCCCTTAAGCAAGTGAATGGACACTTGTATGCAGAGCTCAACTACTGTCACTGTGTGTAAACACCGACAAATTGTGATCCCACTGCGAACTTCCACAGCGACAAAAGCTACCTCTGACTTACTTCTACCCTCAAATCTCATATGAAAGTATTTTCCTGATGAACCAATTTTGCACAAAGAATCCTAGCTAAAATGGAAAGTTTTTAAGTTTCCAACATCTTAAATTGGAATAGAAGGGAACTAAAATTGAGCAAGTCAGTCCACAGTCCCCACCCTTTCTCTCTGTGCTACACTTCCCCAATACTGGTCATCTTTTGTCACAGAGTAGATACTAGTCTCCTCAATTCAAAAATAAACAAAAACAAAAACAAAAAACAGAGTCAACAGAATTAGAAGACAACCCACAGAGTGGGAAGAAATATTTGCAAAGAGTGTATCTGATAAAAAACTGTTATCTCAAATGCACAAAGAACTGTTAACATTCAACAATAAGAAAATGAACAACTAGACAAAAAATAACAAAAAGCTCTGAACAGACACTTCACCAAAGACAATATATCGATGACAAGTAGGCATATTAAGCATGTAAAATTACATATGCTCAAAACCATATGTCATTAGGAATTGAAAATTAAAGCAATGAAATACTACTACTCACTGGACACAATGGCCAAAATCCAGAACACTGACAACACCAAATACTGGTAAGGATTAATGAGGGAAACAAAGGCAGAAAGAAATGGCAGATAAAATTAAACTTCCTCATAACCTGCAACCCATTGGTGAATACTTCTGCGGGAAATAGGGCAAATGGATTGAGGTGCCCTAGGTCCAGGCCTTCATGGCACTAAATCAGACTCGAACCGAAAGGCCTCTTGCAGAATGTGTTTACCCAAATGTGTCTGGCTAGTAAACTCTCTCCTGACATACCAGATGTCTAAAGAGACCTCTTCCCAATGAATTCAGGTCACTGTAGCAAAGACAGGCCATCCCTAATGAAGGGGACGCTGACACTCTCTCTTTGTTCCTCCTCCTAATAGATGTGGGGGCTTCTGTCTCATTAATTTCCCAGGTAATGGCTCTAATTCGAGCTGTGGTTAGTCTACCCCAGGATGGGGACTTGAAGAAATATTCCCAAGCAGGTAGCTGCCAAAATTCCCTTCGCTTCAGGGAAATTCCCTGTCTTCCCTACCCTGACATGGACTGCATATTTCTATTTGTTGGTGGAAAGGAAAACAAACACGGCATTTGATCCTCTGTCCAAAGTGACAAGATGTAGAGCCGAGAACCCTTTCTCTACCTGCTGGGAGCATCTCCCCTCTTCTGTCTGTTTCTGTACCACCTATGATGCAGCCTGAGGAAATGGTTCCATACCCACCTCCGTGCATCCCGCTCCTCCCCCCACCCTCAATGTCAGGAGCAAAGAGCACCCCAAGGACCATCCACTTCAGATTTCCTTAGGAAAATTGACAATGGGGAACAGATTGTCATTTAAGTGGATGCAGGTGGAACATATTTAGTGTTCAAATTAATTTTTTTGGTTTAATTAAGATAGACCTGTCTTTAAAATTATCAGCATTAAATGTGAAACTAATATTCTAAGTTTACTAAAGGTCAAAAAAAGCTTGTGTTGTCTCTATTACAATGTGTGAGCAAGAAGATGACTTAAAACAATGTTTAATTTTTTCTGTCTCAAAGTTTACTTGAGTAATTGTTAAGACAGGTTTCAAAGTCTTTGGTAACCTGAAACTTTAAAGTTTTGCTTGCATGATAATTGGGATTGAAATTGTTGGACTTCTAGGTCTTTTCCAAGTAGAATGGAGTTCTACAGCATTGATTACTAAACATATGATTTATCTGCTTTTGGCTTCTTATTGCAGAGAAACTAAGGATATTTGGGTCTGATAAATATGCTTTTGTACTTTATAACTTTCTGACATTTTTGTTTTGTTTTGTTTTAAACAAACTTCCCCAAGATCTAAATTGTAAATGAAGTCCGTTTGACCTATTAGGCTTATTTGGTATATTAAGTTACTCTGGAAGCACTGTCAAATATAAATCTTAGGTTGTATTGCAAGGGTAAATGTGATCACTATTCTAGAGATTATATGCAACTCCTAAAGTTTTGATATGTTCTGGTATAATGTCATCACTTAACATTAGCATGTTAAGTGATTATTTAAGTGTTAGGTGCCGCAGAAATAACTGGATTACTGTGTCAAATGCATTATAATAAACTCCCATCAAATTTTTAATCATGTCCATTTTTGAGTCTTTTTGTCATAGTTTTGTAACTCTTGTTCTGAAATACTGCTGGTTCTCTAAATGTTCTTCCAGATTAAGAAAACTTTCTCAAGGTATCCATGATATACAGTAATAGGATAGAATATTGCTCTGGCAAATGAAAGCATTTATCTATTCCCTCTACCTAAACCCTCTGAAATTCACAAACTCTCAAGGAGTGTTCTTTCATGGCAATCATACTTATTTGCATGAGTTCAATAAGAATCTCTTTCCTTTGTCACTGGACTCAACTAGAAACACTGTTTATTTTACCAAAGTTTTGACTGGAAAGTCATATTTCAGAGACATGCATAGACTCAGGTATGACCACACAGCTCTAAGGAACTAAGATTGGCTTTGTAAAGTATGATGCCAATAATGCTTTTATTGGATATATTGGCTGATACCTTCCTTACTTTCAGAGTTCCCAGCAGCCTTACCAGGTGAGTAAAAAATGTCACTTCCTGGCAGGTACAAGATCCTCAGGATATCTTGGGGACCTCAAGAAGAGGAATTCTCCCAATTCTATAGATATTGCAGGTATTTCTGATGGTAAGTACTTGGCTTGGCTTCTGGAGGAGCTACTAATGTTCAATCTATATTCCTTATGAAAATTTTCAGCAAAGCAAATTTTAAAAGATCTAAATGTTCAATTGCTGTTCTTGCTGAACTTATGTAAAGAATTAGGCCAAGGTTGTTAAAACTGGATTTGGTTTACAAACAAATTACTCTTGATTGGGCTATTTCTGGAAATGAGGGTTACTAGAGAGAAAAATTCTGTTCGAATAATGCATCTTTATGGATGTCAAATTCTAGCTGTGATTGTTTTTAAATGTTTGGTGTTTGCCTAAACTAGACAACTGAAGGTAAACTTCAGAAAAATTTTCACAATAGCACAGGTATGGACAGTCTTCTCACTTGTTATTCTGTAAGAATAGTTAACAGGACCCCATGGGCAAATGATTATTTAAACAACTGGAAAATGGGATGTATTCCCCCAACAACTGTATATGAAAAAACTTTTCTCACTGTAGACCTAGACTGTAGTGTTTTACTGAATTATTTACTTGAACCAGATTAATTCCTAAATATCTAAATAAATACACAAGTCCTAGCCTTTCTAAACCTGATCTGACGGTTACTAGAAACCCACCCCATATAAACCCAAGAAGCATGGTTTATTTAAAGGAGTGGAAGTCTAACACAGCAGATTTAACTCCAAAATGGAAGGGCCCTACCAGGTCATATTATGTGCTCCCACTACAGTAAAATCAGAAGGCCATTCCTCATGGAGTCCTATCAAAAATCACACCTGTACCTTCCCCATAGGAACCTACTATGCCAGGTAACATGCCTTCTTATTCCTGTGAACTAGTGTAACACCACAAATTTCTCCTCAAATGACAATAAAGGACTGGTGGAAAATTACCAAAGTTTTTTTTTTCTTTTTTAAGCTTCTCTTTCTCATAATATTAACCTTTATTTTGTTGCCTTTTCCATTATCTCCCTGCCTGATGGCAAGACTCCTTCACCACTATAACGTCTAGCTGACAGACGATCCTTTCTACTCAAGGAGGCTCATATAATGTTGTTTCCCCTGAATTGGCTGTCTTTGTCTTTCATAACTCCCGTATACCTACCAAACAGACCAATGCTGACCCATACACAGGGACATCTCTAAACATCTACTCAGCAAGAAGAAGTTACAGAAGAGAAGATCCTCCTCCCCCAGCAGCCTCAAAGATCTTAAGGATCAAAACTGTACAGGGAGGAATGCTGGGGGAAACAAAGGCAGAAAGAAATGGCAGATAAAATTAAATTTCTTTATAATCTGCAGCCCATTGATAAATACTTGAAGCAGACAGAGTAAAACATTTCTCCAGGAACTCCCTACCGTCTTAATGTTAATGCTTTGCTAGAGGAAAAAACAACCAACCTTAGCTTGACAAGAGCTAGACCTCCAGTATCCTGTGAGTCTTCTTCAGCACATGAAAATCTTATTGGAAATTTCCCCCAGACATTCCCTCCCCCCACTCCCAAGCATATAACCAGCGTCTCTTCATGGTCCCAGGGCAGTTCTTTCTGCCCATGGGTCTTGTCTCTGTGCTTTAATAAAATCACCTTTTTGTATCAAAGACATCTTCAAGAATTCTTTATTGGCCATTAGCTCCTGACCCCACAAACCCCACTATCAACACCAAAAACCTCATCACGGATGCAGAGTAAAAGGAACCTTCCCCTCATTGCTAGTGGGAGTACAAAATGGCACAACCACTTTAGAAGACAATTTGATACTTTCTTATAATATTAAATACTTACTGTATAACTGTACTTGGTATATAGCAAAAGGAGTTGAAAACTTATGTCCACACAAAAATCTGCACACAGACGTGTACTAGAGCTTTATTCATAATTTCCAAAACTTGGAAGCAACAAGATATCCTTCAGTATGTGATGGATAAATAAACTGTGATACATACAAAGAAATATTATTTAGTGCTAAAAAGAAATGATCGTGCCATGAAGACATTGAAGAACCCTACATGTACATTGCTAAGACAAAGAACAGAATTTGATAAGGCTACCTATTCTATGATCTTCTGGAAAAGACAAAACGATAGAGACAGTAAAAAGATCAGTGTTTCCTAGGAGGTGTAAAGAAGGATGAACAGGGGGAACACTGGATTCTTTGGGGAGTGGAAATATTCTGTATAATACTATAATGATGGACACATGTCAATATAATTTCATCAAAACCTCTAGAATGCACAACATTAAGAGTGAAACCTAATGTAAACAATGGACTTTGGGTGATAATGACACGTCAACATAGTTTCAGCAATTTTAACAAATGTAAATTCTAGCCTGGGATGTTGTTGGTGAGGGAGGCTTCATATGTGTTGAGGCAGGGAGTCTATGGGAACTCTATTTTCAACTCGAGTTTGCTGTGAATTTCAAAACTAAAAGTATATATAATCTAAAAACTAAACTATATTAATAAGAAATGGGAGGGCAGTGAAAAGAACACCATACTTGAGTCTGATGATTAAATAAATATAGGAATTTACATTTAGGATAGCAATTAGAGATGGTGACTTCAGTAAATTTTCACTGAATGCAATTGCATTGAAAAAGAAGATATTTAACCGACATTTAAACATAGATTGGAAAGAGTATTATTTTTTTAAGTAGTTTATTGTCAAATTAGTTTCCATACAACACCCAGTGCTCTTCCCCACAAATGCCTCCTCCATCACCACCACCTCTTTCCCCCCTCCCCCTTCAGCCCTCAGTTCGTTTTCAGTATTCAATAGTCTCTCA
>NC_043706.1:122341626-122459353 GCF_006229205.1 Suricata suricatta
TTGGGTAAATCCCTAGCAGGGCTATTGCTGGGTCATAAGCGAGTTCTATGGATAGTTTTCTGAGGAACCCCCACACTGTTTTCCAGAGCAGCTGCACCAGTTTACATTCCCACCAACAGTGTAGGAGGGTGCCCGTCTCTCCACACCCTCGCCAGCATCCATAGACTCTTGATTTGTTCATTTTAGCCACTCTGACTGGCGTGAGGTGGTACCTCAGTATGGTTTGATTTGTGTTTCCCTGATGAGTGATGTTGAGCATTGTTTCTTGTGCCTGTAGGCCATCTGGAGGTCCTCTTTGGAGAAGTGTCTGTTTCTGTCTTCTGCCCATTTCTTCACTGGGTTGTTTTTGGATGTGGAGTTTGGTGAGTTCCTTGTAGATTTTGGATACTAGCCCTTTATCTGATGTTATTTGCAAGTATCTTTTCCCATTCTGTCAGTTGCCTATGAGTTTTCTTGATTGTTTCCTTTGCAGTGCAGAAGCCTTTTATCTTGATGAAGTCCCAAGGGTTCAGTTTTGCTTTCATTTCCCTTGCCTTTGGGGATGTGTCAAGTAGGAAATTGCTGCAGTGGAGGTCAAGGAGGAGGTTGTTTCCTACTTTCTCCTCAAGGATTTTGATGGTTTCCTGTCTCACATTCAAGTCCTTCAGCCATTTTGAGTTTATTTTTGTGAATGGTGTAAGAAAGTGGTCTAGTTTCATTCTTCTGCATGTTGCTGTCCAGTTCTCCCAGCACCACCTGCTAAAGAGGCAGTCTTTTTTCCATCAGATACTCTTGGAAAGAGTATTAAATCACATACCATTTACCCTGTTCTTAAGTATCTTATTGATGTTTGTCAGTATCATCTTCTCTAAGTATTCATCTTATCATTAGTTGTTTGGTTGAATTAATAATTGTGAGGTCTGGAATATTCCTTTTCCTTTTTTGTAATTTTTTTTATATTTATTTTTGAGAGAAAAAGAGACAGAGTGTGAGCAGGAGAGGGGTAGAAAAAGAAGAAGACACAGAATCTGAAGCAGGCTCCAGGCTCTGAGCTGTCAGCACAGAACCCAATGCGGGACTTAAGCCCACAGACTGTGAGATCATGACTTGAGCCAAAGTCAGACACTCAACCGACTGAGCCACCTAGGTGCCGTAGGAATATTATTTTCTAATATCTATAAAAATGAGCTAATATACTTATGGACAAATTATATACCAATGTTACTTTCTTAAAAAATGGAATAATACATAATTAAACATAGATATGCCATTATGTTTTCATGATGTAATCTGGTGACCTTGATATTAACATTAAAAGGTTTACAATTTTGTTGAAAAATTATATAAAACTGCTTTGGTAGGACACAGTGATATCGGATTGTGTTTTTCTTTCTTGGCATGTGGTTTATGTTTTGTCTGTGCTGTTCATTTGCCTTGTGGAAAAGAGGTTTTAATTGAGACTTTCTTTTCTTTGCACTTAAAGCAGCCTGGTTACTGGGAAATATTTTTTATGTGAGCCAACTGGCTTTCTTAAAAGCCAAAGAACATTTACAAATGGTTTATATATGGACTGAAATGATTAAGGTAAAGGAAGAGTGGAAATATTTTGCTACAAAGGAGTTAAATTTAATGCTCATAGACAGACTGAAGAATATGGTGTTTCCTTTAATCTGTTAATGTGATCTTCAATTCATGATCAACATACTTGTTTGTATTGGCAACGTACTAAACATGATTTTGACATTATGTGTAGATACCTGCATTGTTTTAAGGTCCAGTCGCAGACATTCACAACCAAACACCATTTGTGATGAGTAATTATTAATTGAGTAAATCCTTCATGTAGGGGAAGTGTCCATTTGAGATCACCTCTTCTACTGTATAAATGTTTGCTTCTATTTTGTTTGAATCTCAGCGTTTCATCATTATCTGAATTGGTTGCAACAAATCAATTCCTTTTATCCTATTTTATCTAACCTGAGAGCTACCTACTCATTCAAAGACCATAATTGAGATTCTAGAAAACATCTTCAATACTGTTGTCTCCCCTGCTTCCAACTCTGTTTTCAGCATATAGTTTCCTATTACATCATGAATTGAAAACAATAAAAGGGAATTGATAAAGCATCTAAATAGATCACAAAGTTGATGGTTCTTTATTGATTTTAAGGATTGCCTCTTGCTTTTATTGTTAGCTGTGGTTATCACAGACCATGTCATGGGTAGAAGCCTAAAATACCCAATGGTAATTATTTTTTCCAAATATTTCATGAGAAATTAGACAATCAAGATGCAGTAATTTTTTAAAAGTAGAGCAGCTGAATTCAGAGAAACCTCCAAACTTCCAGTGAGTTATTAAGGGATACCATAGAAACATATTTTCAAAAATATCAGAACATTATGGTTCAGAGAGTTATAAAGTACTGCTCTGGAATTTTCAACAAGACAGGCATCATTCAAGGGGTAAATTTATAGCTATATATAAAGTGTCCTTTCCCACAAGTTCTTAACTCCTATGTGCACAGTGCCACCAACAGGAAAGACATGAACTATCAAATAATAATGCATTTAATTTTCAAAAGGAAACCACAGACTTTCAATAATCTTGAGAGCATAGAAAGAATTATTCTCTACTATGGCATATATTGAAATCATTCTAATTTTGAATGCTAACATTAGAGTTTAAATAAATTCATTCTGCTTTTTCTCTAATCTAGAGCAACATTCTTCATCCAGGATCTTGTGGTGATATTCAAATGTTTTCAACATGAACCACAGTAAGACCTTTTTTTTTAAAATTGTGACCTAGAATATATACAAATGCACTACAAACAAACAAAAATAAAACTCCAGAAAATGATATTTAAACTTACTATATGCAATATACTTGATATTTTGCATTTCTCTGCCTCCTCGTGGAATAAGCCCCATCACCACTGCACTCACATAGGAAGCTCTATGAGAGCCCCCCCTTAGTAAGGGTACCATGTAAGGGTCCGGCGCCTTACTCAGTGCCAAGTCCATCTTTAATTATATGCACTGAATAAATGTAAGAATCTTCCCAGCTGCTCAAGATAAGCATAAAGATTCTGCCCATTGAAATGATGTCTTTGAATTTTGAGATACTTTGAAAAAAAGTTAAAATTTTAAGCAATAAGTGATAAAAGAACTGGAAGGAAAAGTGGGAAAAGAAGTCAGAAACTCTGAAAGACATTTGATTTTCTAGCAAATAACATACTAACATACTTAACAATCTGTTTTATTTTCTTTTGTGTGGTGGTTCTCTTAATTCTTATATTTGCCAAGAGGTAGATTTCCCCAGGCCAGTCTACAGATTATATCATATAGGTAGCTTTCATGCTTCTGGTATCTATTAATCAAAAAAATTATTGATAGCAGTTCACAGAATATGACCATGAAAAAGAGAGTTTTCCTTTTGTAACTGAATCGAGTCTAGCCAAAACATACCTTATTTAAATGTATAGTTTAGCTAATAATTTTATGACCTTAGCATTTTTAATAATATCCTTAATTCATATGTATTCTGTACTAAACTCTAATTAGAGTATGTATATATGTACAAAGATGGGTATAGGCATATTTCAATAAGAGAAACATGATATATATTGAAATGCCATATATGCACACATATTTATTTTTTACCAAGTAAAAATATTTTCTAAAAATTGCATTTTTTCATGTACAGAAAACTGCATTATCAAATAAATTATAAAATTTGTAAATGCAACATGATTCATGCAGGAAATAAATACTGTATATTAAATGTTAGGCCTTGAAAAAGCTGTCCCAAAGGACGAGTTACAGATACTTACCACAAGGGGGCTCAGTAGGGAGGAAAAGGGAAGGAAATAGAACATAATATTTTAAAAAGAAGAAATATGAAAATGCCATGTCATAATTTTAAGATCCTCTCCTCTCTCTAAAAAATAAGAATTAAAAAGTGGAAGTTTCTGGGAGGAATTGGCAAGAGTTCTGACTTATCATGCAGCCCACCTACACTGTTACAGGAAAACTGAACTGACATTACTCAGGCATTCACAGCGTGGTAATTTTTAGACAATGCAAATGACTAGTACACTTATAAACGATTTTGCAGATTCATACACATCCTTATAAATTCAAAGTTAAGTATCCTCCTTGCATGGGAAGAGTATAACAGTGTGCATAAGGAGGCTTCTTTTACTTCTTTTTTTTCTCTTCCCCTGCGTTTTCCTGATTCTTCCTTTCTGTTATTCTCCTCCTCGTCTCTTCCTCCTTTCCCCTCCACTTCCACATGTTCACTTTTCTTTTTATATAAAAATGATTTTGTTCATGGTATAATTCAAGGTTCAGAGGCCCTGGAATCAGGTATGTATGTTGAATTTTAGTGTTTTGTAGGACAATGGACATATTACTTAATGTTGACAAACACTGGTATCCTTATCAGTAAGTTTTACAAAGACATCCTTCAGGACTGGAAGAAGAGTAAATAATACACCCATCACAGTAACTAGAAATCATTGCTTCCTCAATAAATAGATGTTTTTATTATGATGATGAGTTTTAATGATTTTATGAATATGAAATTATACAAATGAAGTTAATCTACTTTTTGTTATCTCAATTTTCTTAATATTCAGAAGTGCAATCTCATTTCAGCCTTTCAGTGTAAGATCCTATAAACCTTTCTGCATTAAATGAAAAATTATAGATATACACTGCTGATACATAATGACAGTCAGTATGGGGGGAGCTTCAGCACACAGAATTCATACACATTTGAAGATTTCAGAATAAAAAAAGACTTCTTGGTAGAAAGCAAGACAATAAATGAAGGAAGACTCAATTGATTTTATAAAAAAGGCACTAAGTATTGAATTAAAATCAAAATATATAGGACTAGGAAAATGTCAATAAGATACTGTAAGAATATATGATATTATGAATTTGCCAAAAGCCCTAAAAATATACAATTTGAATTCCAATGCATACTGTAAAGTATAAACTTTAGTTAATAATAACCACTGATTTTGGTTCATCAATTGTAACAAATGTACCACCAAAAAGAGATGTTAATAGCAGGGGAAACTCTAAGTAGGGATGATGAGACGGGAGTGTATGAGAATTCTCTGTTCCTTCTGCTCAGTATTTCTATAAACCTAAAAATGTTCTAAAACTAAAGCCTATTATTTTTTTAAATCAATACATACTGCTCCAACAAAGGATGTCTAACATATTTATTTGTTGAAGACATGCCATTTATTTCTTCATGCAAAGCACTGAGGTGAAGTTTAACCTGTGAGATTTAAATTACTATTATATTTGGTATTTAACATCTACCCATCTTTTTTCTACTATGGTTATATAAATATGCCTAAACTAGAACTGAGAAAATTAAAGATTTTGTTGCAGACTAATCTTTATTATTACCTATAACAAAATAGTAATCCCAGTATTCACCTATTTATTCAGCACTGTCTCTGTTCCAAATACTAAGCTAAGTACTTTTACAAGCATCATAAAAAAGCTTTTCATAACTTCTAAGGGAAAAAATCATGAGCAAGAAAGAATTCTACTCTAAGTGATATGTATGCACTATTATAACCTGAAGAAATATGTAAACAGGATGCAATGAATTATTTTAGCTTCATTTAAAAACCAATGATTTAAGAATGGTACTCACTCTGGGGCTCTGTGTCACTCTGTGTTTATAAGATTATGATTAAGATATAGATGTGTTGAATATCCATTCCATTAGAAATATTTATATTAACTAGATATATTTTATTACACACTGATGAATCAGAGTTTCAACTCAAAAATTCAAAAGAGACCATTGGTACTGCATTATTTCTGAAACTAGAATAAACACATAGAGTGAAAAGTATTCAATATATTCCTATTTCATTTTATATGTCTTTGTTATAGAGTATACTTTTTATTGTGGGAATATTAAACACTTAGTGAACTATATACCTCAGAATATCAGCCTAGAAAATGGTATGTTTTTTTAGAAATCAGTGATATCTATATAGAAAATACTTTCTTTGGAAGAACACAAATATGCCACTTGGGTAGCTCAGTCAGTTAAGCATCGAATCCAGCTTGGGTCATGATCTAATAGTTCATAAGTTCAAGCCCTGCATCGGGCTCTGTGCTGCCAATGTAGAGCCTGGAGCCTGCTTCAGATTCTGTGTCTCCTCTGCTCCTTCCCCTCTCACACTCTCTCCTTCTCTCTCAAAATAAATAAACATTAAAAACATTTTAAGTTTAGGTCTTTAAAACATTCAGAAAAATCACTACGTTAGTTACATGTATCAAGAAGAACTGATGGCATAATGGAAATCGGTTATTGGGCATATAAACAAAATATGAACTAGAGAAGTCAAGTGTTGTGCCAAAGACTTATCTGGCCATAAATGGTCCATTGTAACATGATCTGCCCCTATGGGGAAAAAGGAACAGTATAAAATAATTGGTTCTGATACTTTAAAAATAACAATAACAAAACAAAAAGTCTTGTCTGTATTTGCTTTTTGGCAGACATCTTGTAAACTCATCTAATTTCCATTTTGGAAATGTAGTCATACTTCAGATAAATAATAGTAGCATTGTTGACAGATGCTAGACTTCTATCATTACTCAGTTTATCTACACCAAATCACATTATAGGGTATTTAAAATACACAATTCTTTTGGGGGCCCCTTCCTCTGGCACTAAATTATTGTCCCACATGACTTTATATGATCTTATATGACCTTATATCTTTGACTACAATGTCTCAATTAGGAAAGTGAAACATAGAACCACCCTTTCGAATGCGATGGTTTGTCTTAGAGAATCTAATTACTGAATAGCCCAAAATAGTAATTCACCAAATCAAGTACTTTTTTAGTTTAAAAGTTATTTTGGATCAAGAAAGCTCCTAAAATAATTTGAAATAGCATATTAGAAACTGTGACAATATAACCTGTTGCTGTTTTTATTCAGTAAGAGATTTATAATTAATTTTCTCATCTTGAAAAGGTCAGTATAGATGAAAATGCCACATCATCTTTAGTATGGTAAAACTCTATTGCCAAACTTTTTGCCCAACAGTGCATACAACTCTGGTTCACCGATTTAATCATAATCAGATAATCTGGGGAGAAGAAAGACTTGCTGAAGCCTGCTCACTTACTGTCTAATGGAGGAAATCAAGGGCCATATGATCACTTATTACAGACCATGAAACAAAGGGGAAGAGTGAGGGAGAAGGAGAAAGAGAGAAACAAGAGACCCTATAGACTATGTTGTGGCCATTTCATATTGTCTAACACAGTTACGTATTCCCTCCCTGGGGCTGCTCACTGAATATTAGCAGCTGCTCTCTTCGGCAATCAGTTACTCCTCTCCACAAAGGAGGGACAAAAAGGGAATGGAAAACTGGAGACCATTCTTCCATAAAGTCTACCATTAAACATATTTCTAATTTGGTTTAATGTATTTTCAGCAACAATTACAGTTATTCACTAGCTTTTTATAAAGAAAAATCATTCCAGTGAGGTGAAAAAAAAAGTGTCTAAATGGGAACATTCCTACTCTCTTACTTTTCAATTCATTATTCTCAAGACAAACTTCAGAAATATATTAATCAAGAATATTTTTTGCCACCGAAAACGATTTTGCGGATACTGTCTAAAATAGTTGACTGCTGATCAATTAACATCATAAAATTCATGGTAATTGCACTGGATGCAACACATCTTACAATAGGGTCTGCAACATTATTCACAGTGCCTCTTGGTCTATAACAGACTCTTCAGATCTTCACACAATTTTAAGCCAATAAGGTATTTTCTTTTAAGGAATCACAGAATTGGTCTAATCGGGGTTCCTGACATTTTCCCTTAAGTTTTGGCACCTGTAGCAGGTGAAGCAGCTATTCCAGTGGACTTTTACAATACATATGGCAAACTCGAAAAACATCCTACAGATTGAGATAATACAGGGTTATTAGTTAAAAAGCAAACCAAAGAAGCAAAGTGGAGCAAAAAAAAAAAAAAAAACATTATAAAATAGGGGTTTTTTTCTGTAACATTTTTAGCTTATTTTGAGAAAGAAGGAAAGAGAGAGAATGCCAAGTAGGCCCCACAACGTCAGCACAGAGCCTGATGCGGGGCTCAAAGTCATGAAACACAGGATCATGACCTGAACAGAACAGAAATCAAGAGTGTGACACTTAGCCGACTGAGCCACCACGTGCCCCAAATAGATTTTTTTTTAATTTCAAAAACATTTTTTCAATAGAGTCGAGGCCAAGAATTAAAAGCAAAGATAAATCGCTGATCAAATTAAAGTTTATCTTAATCAAGTAAAAAACCACACTTCATGATTAACTTCATTAGAAAATATGCATGGCATAAGTGGACAGAAGAAAATTATATTGATAAGCCTTTCTTCTAGTTTAATTAAATAGTATGTACGTTCTGCTGTATTTAGTTCTTTATGAATTGAAAAGGTAAACACTAATTCTCCAGTGTTTCATGAAACAAAGACGTATAAACATGAAAATAAGGGTTGCATGTTAGATTATAAAACCTTTGCTTTATTCAAAGTTATTTGAATTCAAAACTATTTTAGAAGGAAAGAGATGTACATTGAGAGATGAAAGTGTATATATTCACATTTTCAAAGTGCTTAATATATCTCCAGTTCATGGACCCTATTTAAGAGTTTCACTTCAGTAGTTATTTTTAATATAGTGTACATATTCTATTTGTACTTTCCTGCCATACTTATGGCTAATTACAAGGAATTTTAAGTTTCATTACCTTCATGTAATTATTAAAAATTAAAATTATATGGTTTAATATAAGGGTGGTAAGATATTATATTCTTGAGTTAAAATTAAAATTCCTTTTAGTATTAGTACATACAACCAGTAAATTAAAATGTTGATGAGCAACCCCTCAGATTATAAGGAAGAATATATAGTTAAATTTCTAACAAGTAAAGCTATATCAACTTAATATTAAGAGGAGACAAAGTATGATTAAGGAGGTAAAAAACCAACTGGAAGTTGAGGTAGCATATTACACACATTTGCTTGAATGTCCTTGAGTCCAGCAAGATTGAGACAAGGAAAATATTTATAATCCCAATGCTTAACAGTGGCCCTGCCACATAGATGGTACTCAAAAAATACTGTGCAATACAAGTTGAATTTTTATTTTTGCTTTGTCGGAAAGATGACAGAATTTGTATATCTGAATAATAATCTGTCTTATTGATACTAATAGATATACTGTCTATAAGAATTAATATCACTTGTTAATCTTTCATCTATTATTTAAGTTAATGGACTTGAAATTTACCTGATTATCATAGCCAAGCAAATGAAAATAGTTTTAATGATACAATTTGAAAACCTAGAGAAAGCAATGAAAATGGTACAAAGAACAAAATGTTCTCAAAATTCTTTTTTAGAAAGTCACTAGGAGCTTCACTAAGATTGTCCACTTTTAGAATTCTGTTATGATTTTAAATAAATTACCAGATATATTTTTGACAGCATCATTTGCTATACATTCCATAAGGAAAGAAATTTTATCACATATATCAAATTCAATTATGGTTCATAACGTTCATGGGTATGTTTTACACATAATCTCTGGGATAGATTTCTTCAAAAGAAATCGAATAGGCATGGATGGCAGTAGTTTCTCACTCAGCTGGACCCCCCAAATACAGGCAATACAACTTTGTTTCTGGATAATAAATAAAAAGTGTAACTCTTATCATTGTCATCTGGTAATGTCAGTGCTTGAGGAAATGGTTTCCCCCTGAAAGGTTTTCACACAGCACAAGTTTGCAAATGAGAGGCTTGAAAGATACCCTAAATCTGAAGCATCAATTTCCCAGATGAATATGAAAAAAAAGATACAATACTTTGTACTTTAAAAAAATATTTTAAAAAGAGCTATACTGGGGTGCCTGGTTGGCTCGGTATAGCATGAGACTCTTAATCTCAGGGTTTTAAGTTCAAGTCACATGTTGGGTGTAGAGATTACTTAAAAATAAAAGATCTTTACAAAATAAGAGATAAAAAGAGGTTTACTGAAGTATAACTTCCACACTATAAAATGCATTCGTTGTAAGGAAACTACTCAACTTTTAAGACATTAATGGAAGTGTACAACGACCATGAACATCAAATTATAGAATATTTTCATCACTCAAAAATATCTTCATGCCCAGGTGAGTCCCTGTTCCCACCCTTGGTCCCAGACAACAACTAATCTGCAGTTTGTCACTACAGATTTGCTTTTTCAAACAAGCTGAATCATACAATATGAATCTCTGGGGTCTAGCTTCTGTCACTCAGCCAAATACTTTTAAGCTTCATCTACCTTGTACCATGTTTCAGCACATCCCTCCTGTTCACTACTGAGTAGCATTCTACTATGTAGATAAATCATATTTTGTTGATGAATATTTAAGATGTTTACAGGTGTTAGCTATTAAAAATAATGCTCCCTGAACACTCAAATCCAAGTCCTTGTACAGAAATATTTTGTTATTTTTAAATTTTTGTAATATTTATTTATATTTGAGAGAGGGAAGGAAGAAGAGAGAGAATAAGCGGTGGAGTGGCATGCGCGCGCGCGCGCGCACACACACACACACACACACACACACACACACACACACACACAGAATCTGAAGCAGGCTCCAGGCTCCAAGCTGTCAGCACAGAGCCCAAAGCGCTGGAACCCACTAACTGTGAGGTTATGACCTGAACCAAAGTTGGAAGCTTAGCCAACTGAGCCACCCAGGCACCTCTGTATAGACATGTTTTCCATTTTTCTTGTTTAGATGCCCAGTAGGGGACTGGTAGGTCACATAAGTATACATTTTAAGTTTTTAAGAAATTGCCAGAGTATTTTCCAAAACAGCTGTATAATTTTATATAACCAATAGCAAATTGTGAGGGCTTCAATTTCCCCAATTACCAACATTTCTTTCTTTTTGATTACAGTCATCATAGTGGGTATGAAGTAGTACATATTGGTTATATTTTGATCCCTCTAATAACTAATGATGTTGAGACTCTTTTCATGTGCTTATTGGGGCTGTTTGTATATAGTCTTGAAGAAATGTTTCCTTAAACACATACTTCTATTAAATTGAATTTATTGTTAATATTGAGTTAGAGGAGTTCTTTATATACTCTAAATAAACATAAGCCTTTTATTAGAGATGTGATTTGCAAATACTTTCTCTCAGCCTATGGCTTACATTTTCACATTCTTATAATCTATTTTTATCATAAAATCATATTAAATTTTATTAATATAGCAAAGCAGAGGTCACATGAAAGTTTCCTTTGCAACATTAAAATTAATTTATTGTTTTTAACTTAAGTCCCTGAAGAAATAAAATATTTAAAAGTGCCATTATAAATACATTTCTTAAATCATTCAAGTTTCTTTAACAGGGTATGTATATATCTTGAAATAATAAAATATTATATAAAACAAATAAATTAAGGCCGATTAGGATAATCATCTATGAATTCTTCATTACTTTACTCCAACTAATATATATTAACATTTATTGACCTTTATTTCAAATACAAAAGTCTACATAATTTAAAACTGAAACATGTGACCTAAAAAGAGGAAGTGATTAACTTCAAAACGGTAGCCAAAAGCTTTGTTTCTAAGGGGTCTTATATAACTTTAAGTCTGAGGTATTCAATTTTCAGCTTTAAAATATTTAATTTCCCACGCTTGTTAATCACTAAGAACACTCTGTGTTTATAAATAACCAAAAGTAAGGATGCCACATAGATGAATGTGAAATGGATACATTCTGGTCCCAGGTGTCTCATTCTACCATTCCTCTGGATCACTTCCGTCCAGTAAGAAATTTCCCCTTGGAGGTATCCTTTTGCTGTATAGGGTTACTACTAATTTCTTAGCACTGGTCAGTGTATAAAGCTTTTGTCTTCTACTCTTCACCAAAACAGAGCTTCCTATATCACATGCTAGATAAAAATGGGGTTGTTATCTCATACTTTAAATAGATTAATCCAGATTAACAGGCCAGATAGCTCATGTTGATGTTTCCCTGGTATTAGTGCAACATTTAAAATAACAGAAATTTTCTTATCTATAAACTTTAGGATATGCAGTGTGGTTCATGTTTGATAAGCAAATGAATAAATAAAAGGTCTCACTAGCCAAGTAGACAAAATTCGTGGATGACAGCAAGTCAGATGGAAGAGAAATGAGGAAGAAGAAAGTAAGGTTAATTTTTAAACAGGTGCCATTTCTATGCCATATATTTAACCATATTACATCAGCAGGCCCCTATCTAATTCATCTACGAATATATATTTTTCTCAGCATAATGTTTTCATGTCAATGAAAGGTTAACCAGATAGTTTGGTAGGCAGAATACCCTACTGCTGTCATACTTATGACTGTGTTGTATGATGTGCCAAAAGAGAGATATTTCAGGTGGTCTAAAATAATAACATGACTTCTTAAATGCAAAAAAAAGAAAAGAAAAAAGAAAAACCACCACCACCAAAAATGTTTTCTAGCTAGTGGTCAAAGAATTTAAAATTACAGGAAAGACTCAAATGTGCCACCAATGCCTTGAAAGAGGGATGGGGTCATGTGAAAAACGTAAAATGAAAATGAACTTGGAAGAGAATCATGGGCCCCAGATACAGCCTGGTAGGTACAGAATCCACTCATGCCATGCCAGCCTTCAAACCTACTAAAACTGGAAGGAAATATCTTTGTGTTGCTTAAAGCTGCTGCATTTGCAGTAATATGTTATGCAGCCATTGGAAACTAACAAAATAGAACTGACTCACTTTTCTTCAAGATAAAAACATGAATCAAGTTTGTAACTGGAGCTTTTAACAGTGCTATTAGGAAAAGTACCTTTTTGTTTAGGGGGTTGTGGGTTTTTTGTTAGTCTTTCGGGAGAGAGAGAGTGTGCACACACAGCAAGTGGGGGAAGGGCAAAGACTCAGTGCTGACTCCAGTGCGGGGCTTAAAATCAGGACCATGAGGCCACGACTTGAGCTGCAATCAAGTCGGACACTTACCCAACTGAATCACCCAGGTGCCCCTGTGTTTAGGGGTTTTAACAGAGACAGACATGGCCAGAAAAGTGCCCCCCAGTAACTTTAATAAAATGTTCAAGAAAAGGACAGAATATATTTGATAACTGAGCCTTTATGAAACCTTTACACAGTAAGTTCTAGTCTGCAAGTATATTATTTAAAGTCATCAACTCAATGTAACATTTGTTTTCCTGGTTACTCTCTGAGGTAGTGTCCAAAATTAAACTGAGTGACAAAAACACCATATTCATTTGTCAGAGAACCACATATCAATCAATGTTCAAATCAATGCATTTTTAACTCCTAAGGAATCATGAAATGCAAAGTAAAACCATAATACTTCTCACCCACAAGACTGGCCAAAATTTGAAGTTGGAAATACATAACATTGTTGAAGATATGGAGAAATAGTAATACTCATACTCTCTTGAGGTATATGAGACTTCAGAAAGAATTAGAGATTACCTAACAATACTGAGCATGGGCATACCCTAAGACACATAAATTCCACTTCTAAGTTTAAATTACAGGTAAACTTTGGGATGCCTTTAAGAAGAGACCAAAAATATTTTGATTAGAGACTTGAGCCCCTATCTGAAGTAGCAAAACATAAAATGCAGATCAAAAAAAAAACAAAACAAATTCCTAATGACAATAGAATTGATAAATTATGTAGTATTCATATATTCAGCATACTCTAGATGAAAATGAAGTAAAACAAGATGCACTAATTTGAATAAATGAACACTCACTGTGAATGTATACAATATAGTACTAAAAGTTCGAAAACAGGCAACAGTAAATATAAATTAAAAAATAAGGATATGATAAGAAAACACAGATTAATAGATAACTTATGTTGTGAGAATGCTATGCTCCTTCATTGAGTGATTTTTAAAGATTCCATTTTTAATTTGCTATTGGATTATGAACTATATCTTTTCATTTTATTCTTAGTGCTGGGATTATAAGCATCATTAATTATCATACTCTGATTTGAAAAAATATAATGCCACTATATATGGCTTCTATATACATATATAGGTATCCAAGTTTCCAGCTGGTACCATTTTCCTTCTTCCTGAAGTATTTCCTTTAACATTTCCTGCAGTTGAATGTTTTTTGGCAAAAATTGACACTTAAAATATTAGTTTCAAATGTATAACATAATGACTTGATATTTATATACATTGTGAAATGATCACCACAAAAAGTCTCAACATCAGTCACCACAGTTACAATTGTTTTCCTTGCAATAACTTTTAAGCCACTCTCGTAGCAACTTTAAAACACACAGTACAGTATTAACTGTAGTTATCTTGTATATTACATCCCCAAGGCTTATTTTTATATACCTGGAAGTCTGTACCCTTTGACTCCTTTCATCCATTTCACTTAGCTCTCCTGCCAGCCCATCTCTAGAAACTACCATTCTGATCACTGTATCTAAAGTTCAGGGTTTTTATCATTTTATTCTTTTCTTTCCTAAATTCCACATGTAAGTGACATGACATGATATGTTTCTCTGTGTTATTCCACTTAGCATAATGCTTTTGAGGTCCATTCATGTTGTCACAAATGGCAAGATTTCTTTCTTTTTATGGCTAAATAACATTCCAATGTGTGTATATGTGTGTGTATTACAATTTCTTTATATTTGTCCATCAATGGGCACTTGGTTTTTTTTTCCATATCTTGACTAAAATAAGTAATTTAATGAACAGGAAGGTGCAGATATTTCTTTAGGATAGTGATTTTGTTTTCTTGGGATAAATACCCAGAGCCAGAACTGCTGAATCATAACAGTAGTTCTATTTTTATTTTTTTCTTTTTTGTCACCTCTGTTTTTCAGAGTGGCTGTACCAATTAACATTCCTAACAGTACTACATAAGGATTCCTTTTTCTCCACATTCTCACCAACACTAGAGTGATGCTGAACATCTTTTCATATACCACCCAGACATCTGTATGTCTTGGAAAAATGTTTCTTTGGATCTTTGGTCAATTTTTAAAAGGATTATTTTTTTTATTGAGTTATTTATATGTTTTGAATTCTTGTGCCCAAGTTTGTAATATCGCCCCATAACAAGCACCAGAGACTACTAGGGAGACCGAGTCACGCCTGCAAAAGCAAAGGGCTTTCTTACAGGCTTAAGCTTGGGCTCACAGACTCCATTGACCTGCTGGCCACGTGGAGAGAGCCCCAACAAAGGCTGGGCAGGGCCTTTTATGCGTTTGGGAAGGGGAGTTACAGGAAATGATGACAGGAGTACAGTGATCCAATCCCTAACCCCCCATCAATACTGACAGTTGTGGGAGCCAATCACAACATTTTATTGACCAATCAGAGTGGGCCCAGGACCCCCACGTGGGGAGTGACTAGGCCCGCCTCTAGAAAGGTCAAAGGTATCAGGCAGCCTCTCCCGATTGGGCGCCGCAGGAGTTGTTCCTCCTTAATGTGCGCCCTTACATCCAGAGAAGCCAGGGCCTTCCTCTTTAAGTACAGGAGAAGGCTGAATCGGACCTGTGTGAGAAGCCGGCACCTTCCCCTTTAAGTACGGGGGAAAGCTGAATCAGACCTGCATCCTTACAGAATATTAACCGCTGATATAATATATGATTTGCATCATCTTCATTTTTGAAAGAGATTTTTGCAGGTGATATGTACTCCAGTTTTTTCTTGTTTTTTATTCCCCTAGCAGCCTTTTGAAATATTCTATTGTGTTTTGGTTTGCATAGTTTCTGATGAGAAGTCTACAGTCACTCATTACTTACAACTTGGAGGGGTGTGTGGGTGGCTCAGTCAGTTAAGTGTCCAACTCTTGGTTTCAGCTCAGGTCATGCTCTCACAGTTTCATGAGTTCAAGCCCTATATTGGGCTCTGTGCTAATAGTGTGAAGCCTGCTTGGGATTCTCTCTCTCAGACCTCACTATCTCTGCCCTTCCCCTGCTCACACTGTCTCTGTCTCTATCAAAAATGAATAAACTTTAAAAAATAATTTAAAAAATTTAATTTGGAAAAGTACAGGAACTTTATATATAGGAACTATATATACTTATCAGGCTTACCTACTAAATTCTTCCAAATTTAAAGACTTTTTAGACAAACACTTCTAAAAAACAGTAAAAGAAGGAAATGTCCCCTACTCCTTTATGAGTTAACATATTTTTTAATATAATGTATGTCAACTTGGCTATAATACAGTGTGTACAGTGTGTTCTTGGTTTTGGGGGTAGATTCCCATGGTTCATTGCTTACATACAACACCTAGTACTCATCCCAACAATCTTCCTCAATCAGTGCCCATCATCTGTTTTCCCCTCTCCCAACTGCACCCATCACCCCTCAGTTTTTTTCTCTGTATTTAAGAGTCTCTTATGGTTTGTCTCCCTCCCTCTCTGTTTTTAACTATTTTTTCCCCTTCCTTTCCCCATGGTCTTGTTAAGTTTCTCAAGTTCTACATATAAGTGAAAATATATGATATCTGTCTTTTTCTCTTTTTTTTTTTAGTTTATTTTGAAAGCAGATGAGCAAAGGAGAGGCAGAAAGAGAGGAAGAGAAAGAATCCCAAGCAGGCTCCATGATGACAGAATAGAGCCCCACACGGGGCTTAAACCCTTGAACAGTGGATAGTGACCTGAACTGAAATTAAGAGACAGATGCTTAAGCAACCAAGATATCCAGGTGTCCTAAGTTAACATAGCCTTGATGGCAAAACATGAAATAACATTCTGAGGAAGGAAACTCCAGACAAACTCATGTACATAGATGCAAATCTAGTAAACTCTATCCAGTAATATGAAATAGGATAATATATCATCATCATCAAGTTAGTTTTATTTCCAAAATAAATAGTTGTTCAGCATGTAAAGATGCTGTGTGTGTGTGTGTGTGTGTATGATGGAATACTACTCAGTCATAAAAAAAAAAATAAGGGCCACTTGGGTGGCTTAGCTGGTTGGGCATCTGACTCTTGATTTCGGTTCAGGTCATGATCCCAGGGTCATGGGATCAAGCCCTGTGTCAGGCTCTGTGCTGAGCCTGGAGCCTGCTTGAGACTCTCTCTCTCTGTCTCTCTTTGCCCCTCATCCCTGCTTGTGTTTTCTCTCTAAAATAAATAAATAAATAAATAAATAAATAAATAAATAATAATAATAATTAATAATAATAATAATTTTTAAAAATCTTTTAAAAAGATATTGCTATTTGCAACACTATGGATGGATCTAGAGGGTATGATGCTAAATGAAATAATTCAGAGAAAGACAAATAACATTCTATTGCACTTATATGTAGAATCTTAAAAAACAAAACATATGAACAAACAAAACAGAAAAAAAACCCCACAAATACAGAGAACAAACTAGTGGTTGTTGGGGGAGTGGGGTACAGTGAGGTAAAGGTATGGCCAAAATAGGTGAAGGTTATTAAGAAGTACAAACTTCCAGTTATAAAACAGTAAGTCACAGGGATGTAAAGTATAGCAATAGGAACTACAGTCTGTAATACTGTAGTAAATCTGTATAGTGACAGATGGTAAGCATTTCATAATGTCCATACCTGAAACTAAAGTAATATTTTACATCAACTATACTTCAATTAAAAAAATAAATAAGAAATTTTAAAAATCGATATCTACAGAAGCTGAATAAGTGCATAATCCACAACTCAGGAATCTCCCTCACATACAGAAAGGAGTACATTTTGCACCAAAATATATGTACTTAGAAGCACCACCTGTAGTAAGCAAAACCTAGGAAGAGCCAATATTCCTCACGACGCACCAGAAAAAATAATAAATTGTGTTATATCCATACAATGTGTTACCATGATGAACTGAAAAGAAATGATCTATTACTACATGCAACATTTTAGATAGATCTCACAAATATAGAATTACATAACCAGACACAAAAATAATGTCTATTTCATTTATATAATGGTCAAAATGAGTAATTAGTGATGTTAGAATGCAGGATGGTGCTTACCTTTGGGGGAAATAACACAGTAATGTTAAAGTTTTGTATGCTGGCTTTATGGGTATGTTCACTTAGTGAAATTTTACCAAGCTATCTTTTTGAAGTTTTGTACCATTTTCTTTATGAATGCTATATTCAATAAAATGTTTAAGAAAAATTGCATTTTTCTTTTAAGTGAGCTTTTTCTTTCCTTACCTAACAAACAAATCAATGAATTATTATTGGGCCTTTTTCGAGTCCACATACTAATGCTGCTTACAGAATAGTCCATACTGTTCACAGCTGGATGTAAAGAGAACATTCAGTAACTGTTCTCGTTCAAGTTAAACCCATCTTCCATTTTTTGAGAATGATATTTTCACCAACTTGCATCAATTAGAGCACAAAGCTCTCAGTGAAAACTTTTCCATAATTTAAGAATCCATAAGCAACACAGATATCCAAAAAAAGTCTAATATAATCCCCACCATTCTTAACATTGTTCAATGAGGACTGGGTTTTTCAAATTTAGTAGAATCAGAATTTTTAAAGAAACTGACAGTATGTGAAATTTGACGTTCCAAGAAAGCTGTCATTAAGCATCACGTAGATATTTCATGAATATTTGCAAATAGTATCATAAATTCTACTAAGAAAGCTAATTATAATAAATAAACTATATATTTTCAATTTAAGAAATGATGATTTTAAATTAAAATGATATGACTATATATATAATAAAGTGTCCAGGTATGCGGTGGAGGTGAAATGTGGTTGAAATCTGCTCTCATATAAAATGCCAGACTGCAGTTTGAAATCTGCTACAATATAAAATGCCAGACTTTAAAGTCAGACAAAGTAGAGACAGAGATCAGTCTCCTTTATTTAGGAGCTATGAGACCTTAAAGATTCCCCTAATCTCTCATAGATCTTCACTTTTCCTCATCCATAAAATTAGTATCATAACGACGATCTATTAGGTTCTCTAATGAATGTACTGTAAATGAATAATAAGCACAAATAATAAGCACATACTGAAACACTCAAGGAACATTAGTTTACTTCCTTTCAAACTGCTCATAATAATTTATTACTAGACTTTTTAGAAAATAACTCACAGCCATGGGTTCAATTATTATCACAATCTAGCGAATAACCCCCTGGATTTTAACACTCAACCAAATGCCTTTTAGCATTCTGTTTATAAGAAACTGACTGATTTTCACAATTGTATTATGTTTCCTTCTTCTTCCCATTTTTCCTTTTAACTTACAAATAATGTTGGATAAAAAAATAATGAACACAAAACTAAAAGGATTCTAGGTCATTTTTAACATAGTTTTATTTACTTTTCACTTTGTTTTATGAATTCTACCACCTTTTCTTCCCACAGCTTCTAAATCTACTCATTTCCTTCACAACAACTCCTATCTTTGCCCAGATTCTAAGCATATTTTAAAATTTTTCATAGTATTATCTCTTCACTTTACCCCTTGATTTTCATAAGAAAATATCAGATCAACAATAGTCACTTGTATAAATTCATTCAAGTTTTGTTTCTGACAATTATGCCCTGCATTTGTGAAGGAGACCATGAACTCTCAGTAAAGTTCAGAATCAGTACACTTCTAAATATTGTATTTATCATAACTATAATATAGACCCAACTAAATATGTGTTTTTTCTGATGATTATGTCAGAAGCTGCAGAAACAGTATGCAAGATTAGCACGAAGGAACGGCTCCAAAGTTAGATCACAGTAAACAGTAACTCAAATAAATCAATATTTATTTTAAAATATCTGTTAAGCTTCCATATATGCCTGAAAACAACTCTTAGATGTAATTCTAATATGTGGACCAAAACACTATTTTGGGGACTAATATTGTTAAGAAATGGTTGTAGGCTGGACAGTTATAATTCTATCTGTATTCACTTAAATTACGAAGTATCACAGAGCTCTGAAAAACATCATCTCTAATCGTCTATAAAACAAGAGTTGATAACAATGCTGAACAAATGCTATCGGCATGAGTCCCTGACAGGGTAGCTTTGATTAATGCTGTGGCTGTCATAAGGTGTTGAAGAAGATACAGTTCAATAAATTAGAAGCACAAGGAAGCGGGGTGAATGCCTGCCAGCAATGGAATGTTTACATGATTTACTTGCCACAAAAAAGCTTACGAAAGGGATTACAAAAAAAAAAAAAAAAAGAAAAAGAAAGAAAAGCTAACCATGAAATAACATTCTCTGATACTCTGTCTAGAATTCAGTAACAAAATTTAAATGCAATGAAAGTAAACAAATATTGCCCATTCTTTTGAAGATAGGACATGCCTGCTACAAAGAAAAATCAGAAGAAATGGATTGCAATAGCGATTGCTTTGATTAGTATTTCAACAGTCTGGACCTTTACTCAGAAAAAAACAGGATGGAGATAGAAAGGTATAGGAAAGTATTTAGAATGGTGGGAGGGAGAGTGAGGAAAGAAGGGACAGACACTTAAGTATATAGGTCAACAGACATAGGACTATGCCTTTTCCAATTAAGATAGAAGCTTTGATCATTATTTGTAGGTATTTCTTTTTTTTCAGATAAACATTTAATACTATAAATATCTAATGCATTTTTACTTCATCCCACAAACTTTGATATGCTTTGTGTTCACTTTCATATCTTTAAAAATACTTTTTAATGCCTTTTGTGGTTTTTTTAATCTAAGATTAATTATGAAGTCTGCTGATTTAGAATATTTTTAATGGTTATTTAATTTTGAGAGAGAAAGAGAGACAGAGTAGGGCAGGGGGTGGGGAGCAACAATGCAGAGACAGAAGGAGACACAGAACCTGAAGCAGGGTCCAGGCTCTGGGCTGTCAGCACAGAGCCCAACACAGGGTTTGAACCCATGAACAGTAAGATCATGTCCCGAACTGAAGTGGGAACTTAACCAACTAAGCCACCCAGTCTCCTCTTAAATTTTTTTAAATAGAATGCTGTAAATCTGGATGTTTTCCAGATATGTTTCTGTTACTTATTACTTGTATTTGGTTCAAAATATATATTTAAAATTTACATAAAGGGAAGGAGAGTTTGAGTCTAGATAGACAATCTAGAAAAGTAGATCAACATCTTTCAAGTTATATTAGTTATATATTGCTACATAATAGCATTATGCAAAGTCAGCAGCTTAAAACAACAGAGTCATTTCCTGTTTTTGAAGGCTTAGAGTTTTGGCGCAGCTTAAGGTGTATCCTCTGCAAAGCTATGATTAACAGGGTCAGCCTCAGCTCGGGGGTCTCATCGAACTGCCTGCTGGGTAAGGATCCACCGCCCAGCTCATTCAGGTTGTGGCTGACTTCATTTCACTGTGGCTGTATGACTAAAGGCTTTATTTTTCTGCTGGCTGACAGCTGACGGCCACCTTTAGCTCCTAAATGCTCCCTATATTTCTTCTCGCATGGCGTTCTTTAACATGTCTTATTGATTCCTCAAGACGAGAAAGAGAATGAGGGATTCCAGCAAGAAGACAATACTATCTTATGGGGTGTAATCACGTAATATCACACACGGAATCACATGCATCCCGTCACCACCGCTGCATTTTAGTGGTTCAAACCAAGTCACTGCTCACACTCCGGACGCAGGGTAATGAACACCAGCAAGAGGGGGGATCGTGGTAGCTACCTTAAGTCTTACACACACACACACACACACACACACACACACACACACACACACACACCCTGCTAGATACCTTCCAAGTGATTTCTTTTCAGTTCTTCTTTTACTCTGTGTCATTTTAGAGAGTGCCTATTGATGTCTTCAAGTTTAACCATTGTTTCGATACATAAACTCCTGAGAGGAAGGGAGAGCAAAGACAGAGAGAGATTATATTTGGTCAAAGACTCAATCTCGGAGTCACCTCAACTGATCTATGCGGTGTCCAGGGGATCAGAGGGCTTAACTGCTTCCACCTGCCAACAAGGGGAGACTAGATAGATGAGCATGCATGTGTGCTCCAATGGCACCTGGTGCCTGCACCAACTTACTACATAAAAGAGAAACACAGAGTCTGCTTTACTTCTGTCTTCCAAGTCTTACCTAAAATGTTTCCTGTAGCCCATGCTAATGTAGAACTGTGCAGAAAAGAGAATTGTGGAAATGCGTTCTAGCTTTTAGCTAACCGACCCAATAGATAGGTGCATTTACTTTTTAGTAGAAGCTTTACAGTCTTATCATGTTACATGTAAGTCACTGATGTACCTCAAATTAATTTCTGTGAAGGGCATGAGTCATAGCATTAGGCTGAAATTCATTACTGTTATCTGGCCATTCATCCATTCCCAGGATCACTGGGAGAGGGGCTTTTCATTTCATTATTGGATTATATTACTGATTCTGTCAAGGATCACTTGATTATATACATGTGTCTTTATTTCTAAATTCTTTATTCTGTTTCATTAATCAATGTGTCTATCCCTAGGCCAATAACATTGTCATAATTTTTTTTAGCATTATAAGTCTTGCAGTCAGTCAGAGTAATATCTCCAACTTGTTCCTTTTGAAGACAGTTCTGGTTTCTCTAGGTCTATTTTTATCCATATACATTTTAAGAATAAATGCGTTGGTTTCTATTTTAAGAATCCTGCTGAGATGTTAATTCAGGCAGCTTTGAATCTGAGGATCAACTTAGGAGGAATTTCCTTATTAATCCTTAATTATCAAACCCATGAATATAATGTATCATTTCACTCAGTCTTTTTTAATTTCTCTCAACATGAGTTGCTGGTGTAGAATATGGACACATAGTCTATATTTAATACCATTATTTGATTGTTTTTGTTTCCTAACTTCAATAACTGTTTTTGTCTATTATAACCTTTATTCTACCTATCAATAAGTCACATCGCTCTGTCTTTTTACATCCCTACCAAGTTGTTACTATGTGCTAGATATTGTGTATAAAAGAAATAAAGGGACTAACTTCCATATGTAAGGAAGATGTACCTAAATAAAATGTTTTTTGCACATGTAGAGAACTATGTTCCGGTACAGGTAAGAAACCCCAGTATTGGTAAAAGCCTGTCCTGCACTAGTTTGTCTTTATTTCTCCAGCATGACCCTCCTTTGATTTTGACTGAGAGTTTGGAGCGCCTACAATCTCAGCAATGAAAATCTATCATATTTGTTTAAGATTGTTTTTTTCAGACTCACTCTCTTACAGGCTTAAAATTCCGTTTCCTACATGTCTTCTCCCTCTACCAGGACGTGGCCCTAAGGTACACGGTGATAGTGGAGATTCCCTCTGCCTTATCAGCTCTGCATCACCCATTTTCCTCTGAAATCCAGAATTCACCAACTGCCGATGGAGAAAACTGTCCTCATGTTTGGGATTCCACTTTCTATTCAGTTATACCAACCAATCATGTCTGCCAGTTATCTGTGTCATTTTAGTTAGTGGTGGAAGCCTACCTTTTTATACTTACTATAACTCCCTATGGACTTCAGATTAAGTCTGCCATATTACTACTTATTTTACATGTATCTAATAATTAGATATTCTAATTTTCCATAGCTGTATTGCTTTCCTTTATTTCTAGAGTACTTAACTAGGGGTGACTTTGTCCCTAAGGGGACATATGGCAATGTCAAGAGACTTTTTTTGTTGTCTCACCTTATGAGGAAAATTGCTACTGGCCATCTAATGGGTAGAGGCCAGGGATGGTGTTAAACATCTTATATAAGACAATTAATTAACAAGGAATGTATCTGGCTCAAAATGACAAAAGCCAAGACTGAAGAATTCTGCATTAGTTTAATTACTTCTGCTATTCTGTTTTCCCTTGAAAGTTTCCTTGTACTTTTACTACTTTGTACAGATAACACAAATAATAATCATCTATATCATTCACTTTTTAAATTTGAATATACATATGCATATGTATGTGTATACACACACACACACCCACACACACACCCCTTTATCACCCTCTAGACAATAAAAGGACTTTGAAATACTTTCGGTCCACTTACTCCTCATCACATATGTGCAATTATTGTGCTTAACTTTAAACCTCCATATTGAATTCTAGTAGGTATTAATATTTTGGATTTACATTATAGATATTGGTCTTCTTACTCATGTTTTTACCCTTTATATTGTACTGTGTCACTTTCTGCACTTCCAGGCTTCCATCCCAATTTTTCTTTTTCCTAAAGAAAAATCATTTTTAATATTTTTATTATTGCATGTGTATTGCTGAAGACTTCTTGAAGTTTTTTCTTTGAAAACTTAACTTGCTTTAATTTTTGAAGAACTCTTTTGTATGGTAAAGATTTTATATCGGCAGTTATTCCTTTCATTAATTTAAGAAATCTCATATTTTTCTAGCTTCCAGGTTGCATTGTATTAATATTAGAGCTGCTCACTTAGTGATAATATTCTTTGTCTGGCTTTGGTTTTATTATGTTGTCTTTAGACATAGTTTTCTTTTTATTTAACTGTATTGTCTTGGAAAATTCTGTTATTTCATCCAGTATAGGTTTCTCTCAGTCATTTTCTTTCTGAGACTCGTTAAAAATGTTGAAACTCTTTCCTATATTCTGTATGTCTCTTACCCTTTTCTTTTATTCTTTTTTATGTGCTTCAGATGAGACATAATCCTCTGATCTCCCTTCTAGTTCTGTAATTCTCTCATCATCTGTGAGACCTGCTATAAAATCCATGTATTGATTCCTAATTTCAGCTACCATACTTTTCTGATTTTAGTGATAAAACTGTCATTCAATTGTTTCCAAAAATTTACAGCTTGTCATTGAATTTCTTGATTGTGTTAGTCACAGTGGTTTTAAAATCCATGTCTAACAACTTCTTCATGGGTCAGTTTCTAATATCATTTCCCCTTGTTTTTTTTTTTTAAATATTTTGTCTTTTTGCATGCCCAATAATTTCATTATTATAGACAGCTCCATAAGAAAATGCTGTAGAGAAAATGTAAGTATACTGTTGATGTTACCTTCCTCTAGGAAGGCTTTTTTTCCCCACTGCTTTTAGCAGATACCATGCTAGGGGAAGATGACTCCAGTCTAATAGGGATTAAATTGATTTGAAACTGGCCTTTAGTCTCGGTGGGGGATGGTATCATCTGAATCAAAAGGGCTCCTGGCATTTAGCTCTTAGAGTTTTCCCTGTGAAACTTTGGGGTATGCATACAGGAGTCTCTTACTTGTAGAACATAAAGGCCATTTATCCTCTGAGTCCCAGGAGATATTTAGTTGTTTGGCCTCACAGACTGAGTTTTAAACTAAGCAGTGCCTTAATGGGCAAATCAAAGAGCAATGGTAGGGTCCTATATTTGGATTGCTTGTTTTTTTTGTTGTTGTTTGTTTGTTTTGTTTTGTCCCCTCCAGGATCACAGACCTAACATCATCCCTGTTTTGTAACTGAAAAGCGATTTCCAAAAAAAAAAAAGCCTCAATCCTACATTGCTGTAACTATAAGTATCTTATTCACATTATTTTCAACTTCAGATCTATGCCATTGCTATTTTCCTAGTTTTTGATATGTTTATCCAGTTCTCCTCATTTCTGCTAGCCTAAAGCCGGTTTTCTCTCTTTCCCTCTCATTCTCACTCTTGCTCCCGCTTTCTCTCATCACAGATTACTGTCTCACTAACTCATTTCACATATTTCATGAACACAATATTTTCCTTTTCTTTTTCTGAAAACATAAAATAGGTGACTTCAAGTTTACTTATCTTCACCAGAAAAAAAAAAAACTTCTTTCATAATATTCATCTAGCATGCTGTTATCTAAATATACTGTTATAGGTCCTAGGTTATTTTTTGTTCTGTTTTCTTCTCAGCTTTTCATCCTTTTAGAATGAGCTTTATTAAATGGGTGTTTTACCCAGAGCAGTGTGTAAAATCTCTGAATTATCACTGGGTCCCCTTTTCATATTACTTCATCTATACACACTGATAATACCTAGATAAAACGCATCAGTATTTTTGAATAGTTGACACCATTTCCTCTTTTACAGCACTAAATAAAACTTTTCCCAGTTTTCCTATGAATAACCTCATGACCTGGACGAGAAGAGAAAAGCTTGCATTCAATTAATAAATTCATACAGATGAATGCATTAGATTTCCAAAGGAAAAAAAAAACAGAAGTAATTCCAGAAAATCCTGATAGTCTGTTTTCTTTTTATGTGTCTCAACAAGTCTATTCAGGACACCATACTAAAAAGACATTTTTAGAGGAGAAATCCAGACCTTTTTGTAGAAAAACGAGCTGAGAGAAATATTTTACTTTTTCTCCTAGAAACCTCTATTTCTTATTTTCTCACAACCATTTCAAATCATTTTCAGATTTGATTGGTGATAAGTTTAAAAACAAAATGTCCTTGTAATGGTTAGTTTTATATGTCAACTTAGCTAGGCCACAATGCACAACTGTTTGGTCAAACACCAATCTAGTTGACGCTATAAAGTTTTTTTTTTTTTTTAATTGGGAGACTAAGTCAAGCAGACTACCCTTCCCCAAATATGAGTGGACCTCATTCAATCAGCTAGAGGTCTTGAGAAAAAAGACCGAGGTTTCTTGAGAAAGACAGAATTATCCTCAGAACTGCAACATAGAAACCATACATGAGTTCCAAACTGCTTCCCTGTAAAATCTGAAGACAAGACTGCAACATTGACCCTTACCAGAATTTCCATTCTGCCAGCCTGTTCTATAATTTTGCCAGCCCTCATAATTTTGAGCCAAACCAATTTAAAATAAATATCTATCTCCATCTTTGATGGCTCTGTTCCAATAAAGAACACTACTAATATAGTTTTGGTGTGAAGGAAAAAGAGGCAAACTAGTTTAGTTCCTTCTTCAGAAAAGAGAAATACTGTTATCTTTGAGACTTAATACTGACTAGAGTTCAAAAGATACATATTGAAAAGGAAAGAGGCACCTATTTTAAGTTTATTTTTGAGAGAGAGAGAGAGCGAGCGAGAGAGCGAGCGAGCACACAGTGAGATAAGGGCAGAGAGAAAGAAGGAAAGAGAGAATCCCAAGCAGGATCTGCACTGTCAGCACAGAGCTCAATGCAGGGCTCAAACCCATAACCGTGAGATCATGACCTGAGTTAAAATCAAAAGTCACATGCTTTACCTACTGAGCCACCCAGGTGCCCCAGGAAACAGGCATCTTAAAGAAAGAAAGAAACTGCCATCCTGGTTCCAATTCTGGGAGACAATCAGGTAACACCTTAGAGAGAAGTAACAGACCTGGCCAGGTGAATCTTCTGCCTGCTCAGACCTGCAAGGACATTCTACAATTGCCCAATGGATTCCTCGGACAGGAATATTGGTCCTAAGTACTCAAGCATGTCAGTATTAACTAACGTTGCCAAATTTTATTGACAGTTAGTGGCTAAAACGACTGTCAAAAAAAGAACCTGAGACTCACTGGAGGATTCTTCATATCCTCTGTTAAGAATGCTGGGCTAAAGTGGAACCAGATAATCTCAAAATCACTGAGCCAAACCAGGCAAAAAGTGCTTTCCTGCTCTTTAGAGAATCTGAATAGCTTAGACTAACATAGCCTAGAACAAAATACCTACTCCAGCAAGGTGTTTTAACACCTAATTTTTATTATTCTTGGCTAAATTTTTGATGCTGAAATGTATTTTGAAGAGAGAGCTTTTACACACGGCAACAGAGTAGAATATGCATTTCTTTGCATAATCTAAGACTATCAGAATATACTAAATAAAAAAAGGGAAGCTATAGACACTTCCTTGAGGAACTGAAATACCAACATACCATATATATATTTTAGGCGGTATTTCATAATGTGTCTAGTAAAAGGTACTTGTTTGAAAATCATCAAAATCTTCCGACAGAAGTCTCTACTCTTCAAGTTTTAAAATACTATTAATCAGTATTACTTAAAAGAAAAAAAAATTTGCCTTCTCAATGCAGGAGGTATTGCAATTAAAACCAGTAAGACACAGAAAAAGCCGTCTGCACAGTAGTACACCCAAGCTGAATATTAAATATATATATATATGAAAGACTCCCTAGGGCAGATGAGCTTTTTAATCATAGTGTTTGACTTTCCACATCTGATTTGTTGCTCCTTCTATGGCAGGAGGATGGACTTGGTAGCACATTTTTCTCTAATTTCTTGATAAGCACTACTATCAACCTGACAGGCTGGACTGATTAAATATCCCTATTCACATGCAGACATAACCACTGCCTTTAAGGACCTCTGAGGCTAAAATTAAATGTAAATTAACCAGGGCCCAAACCCCTCTTCAGCTTCTTTCCTCTCAGGCAATTAATACATTCTACTTTGTGGAGAAGACAGGGTTCTAACAAATCACACTTATTGTTTCTATTTTATTGGTCCAGTAGAGGTCAAATGAAATCCAACCACGGGAAGAACAATAAAAGAACATACTTAAACCAAGCCAAAATTGAATTTAGAAAAAGGAATGAATGGATAGAGAATCTGAGAGATATGTAAGTTGAAACAGGAAGTTCAGAGTTTAGGGAAGTAAGAAAAAGCAAGCATGTCTTTCTCATTCTGTGAAAAACTAGTGCTAGTTTAGCAAATATTAAATGGTTAAGGAAGAATGAAAGACTGAAAATCCAGGTTAGAGTCCTAGCCACAAAAATGTCAGGCAGTTATTATGGACAACATGGGGCTAAGATAAAGACAAACAGTAGACACAATAAAAATATGTAACTTTGACCTCGACTTGTGATCATCAATGGAGATAATGGGTATCTATAAGTTCTGTAAGTTAGGACTTAGGATTTGGGAGTTAGGATTCTCCTTGTCATTGACTTAGGGTCAAAGTTGATCTGAGGCCCACAAATGCCTAAATTCAGAGGGAGAGGAGAATTTGTACAGTTGGATCAAACTGGAGGAAAAGGTTATCCAGAAAGATGAATGAATGCAGGATAAGACCACCGCCAATATCTTTTCATATAACCTTTCTTCGCTATTAAATTACTGACACACTCTTGGGTATTCATGCATCTAGATGGGACTACGATTCCATATTAATATTGCCTGACAATGTTGGTACATTTTGGCCATCAATTTGCTTTCCCGAGCACTGAGAAGTATTCTAACTTTTTCCGTTTTTCACAAACCCATACATTTATCTCCCTACCTTTCCCATATCCACTTACCACAGTAACAGAAATTATCCTACCGACATCCTCCCAATCACAAACCTACAAATTTCTCTTTCTCCCCCCCAGAACAAGGTGGTTTGTTCCAGAATCTTCTGAAGTCCAGACGTCCATACCCATAATTACAGAATATTCGTGGTATTGTTTTTCTCCTGCTCACTTTTGTGTCTCCAGTTGCACTGTTTATTCTATCATTGTCTTCCGTAGGTAAACGTATTCAAAAGTTCATACCTTGAAAAATGTCTTTATTTGACCTATTCACCCCATACCCTATCAACTGCATTTTTCACCTTTGATGGGCAGATGTCATGATCTCACCTCCTTTACTTATTTCATTCCCATTAATGAGAAGTAAGATATGAGTTTTATGGTATCATATAATTTCTGGCAAGAAAATGAAAGAATTTCTGAATTATTTTCCATCAAACACACCAATACTCATGAAACTCATGAAAAATTCATAGATGCAACAAAAATAAAAAATAAAACAAAATAAATCAAAATACATAAAAATCAAAAGAGAAATGACAGACCATTTCATCATTAGCTGAGTCAGTGACAAAAGGTGGAAAGCAAATAAAAACTGGGAAGGGGGATGCAGTTTTAACAAGCCTAGATGTTGCTTTCCACCTCTTTCCTAATTCAAAATCCAGTGATTTCAATAAGTACTTCAAATTAAATCTCCAGAAAGACTGTCTTCCGAGTTCTAAACAGTATATCAAACAGTTTCTCAGTATCTTGGATGTTTCACTGGAACCTCTAAGCAACATGTTGAAAACTAAAATTATGACTCCCTAACTAAGAAAACAAAAGACATGTTCCTCTTCCTTTTCATAGTTGTAATAAATGTCACTGTCCTGATCCTAACTCCTCATTCCCCATCACTCCCCACATCAAATCAAATGCCAAATCCTGTTAGTCTAACTTCATTAGCTTGTCTATATATTTTTTTCAGTCCAGTCCATTCTCTCTTACCACCCTACTCCAAGCCACCATCATCTCTCTGTAACCAGATCGAAACTAGTCCTGTTGCTTTTATCAATGCCTTCCTTTCAACTGTTCTTCTGGCAGCTATTAGAATAAAAATTTTATTTAATAAAAATATAACTATGATTACTCTCTGTTGCCATTATTTTATGCATAAACAAAATCCTTAACATGCTTCACATGCCACTGTGTGATCTGGACATTCCTTGTCTCTCCATCCATATCATCATGCATGAGCTAGATCAGTGTTCTCTCATTCTGTGAATATGTGAAGCTTCTTTCTCCATAGACTACATAACCTAGAACAGAGTTCCTCAAAAACAATTGTTTGGTATAAAAAGCCAAAGCATAATAATTTTAGGCTTTGTGGGCCTCTACTAAAATGACTCAACTTACCCAATATAGTGCAAAAGTGGCCATCGATAATACTTAATGAATGGGTCTGTGCTCCCGTAGACTTTCATCCACAAAAATGGATGGCAGGTGGGATTTGGCCCTCAGACCTTAGTTTGCCAACTCATGGCCTAAAATACCTTCAGTGTCTTTGTCATTCATAAGGTTCATTTACCACCATCCTTCAAGTGTCATTATAAATTCATTTCCATCAAAAAATGTTTAACCTCCCCACATCCTGATAAGCCTTTCAATACTGGGCTTGCATTGTCCCTTTTAATGTTGCGTTCTCTATTCCTAACATAATCCTATTTAGTTAATAGCTTTGTAAGTATGTATAAAATAGCCTTCTTCCTGACAAAGTAATCTCCATGATAGCATCTGCTATCTGTAATTCAGTTACTGATAAATTCCCAGGCATACTTGGCACACATTATACACTCAGAAATGTGTGTTGAATGTATGCATCTGTATCCATATCAATGAACCTTTCTTTAATTCTGATGTGATGGCCTGTATTATTTTTTTTTAATGTTCCCTGAACCTCACTGATTCTGAAACTTGGTTTGGCAAATGAAATGAAATGGAAATATTATGTAAGAGTTAACAGCATGGGGTCTAAGAAACAATACTTGGTTGAACATGGCCTCCATTTCCTGCTCCTGCAACCATGAGACTGACAAAAATGAACAAATGACAAAAATGTAGTTTCTGATGAACTACAGGTTGCTAGATACAGCAAATAAAAATACAGTGCATCCATTAAATTTGAATTTCAGATAAACAGTAAATACATTTTTAGGATGAGTATATCCCAAATATTGCATGAGACTTGTTTCACTAGAAATTGTTTTTATCTGATATTCAAAATTGGACACTTAGTATTTTATCCGGCAACTCTACCTGAAATGGACGTGTAGACTGAGTAAAAACTAAACTTTGCTTTTATAAAGCCACTGAAATTTGAGAGCTGTTTGTTTCCACAATATAATCTAACCTATCCTGACTAATACAACCACAGTTCCTCCATTATAAAGAGGGTTCATTTTTAGTGTTCAGAGATATTTCTTCCCTAAGTGAAGACTAATATTTTATTTTATCCTTTTAATTTTTTTCAACGTTTATTTATTTTTGAGAGGCAGAGAGAGGAAGAGCATGAGCGGAGAGGGGCAGAGAGAGACACACCCACAGAATCCAAAGTAGGTTCCAGGCTCTGAGCTGTCAGCGCAGAGCACAAAGTGGGACTTGAACCCACGAACTGTGAAATCATGACCCACGCTGAATCAACTGATCCACCCAGGCACCCCAAGACTAATATTTTAAACTGCAAAAACATTGTCTTAGACAGGGGACATCCTTCCTTCCAATTTATGCACTATGGCCATAAAAAAGGTTTAACTATTCCCAGATTTTGTTTTGGAGAGCCCTATAAACCAAATCAATTACCAAGAAGTGATATAAACTTCTAGCATTACCCTCCAAAAAATTTTTTTAAACTAAGACTATAAGGTAGAGGTAATTCCTTTGCAATTTTAAACTTATGGGAATGCCAGAAATAATATACAGATCTGACTCAATATAAAGTGACATTTAATTATAGGGAAAAATGATTTCTTATAATTGAAGAAATGATGGCTCTGAACAAGAAAAGTTAAAGATAAAGGCTTTTGTCTTAACACTGTTCTTTCCCTCACTTTGTCCAGGACCTCTCAGGCAGGGAGTTTTGGCCTGGGGAGCCAACTCTATTATATTTGCCTGCTTCAGCAGCACTCCCCAGTAAATTACAAACATAGTTAGGCAAAGCCAACTGCATAAAAACACAAACAATGCTGCAAAACTCAAATTCTGGTTGATACACCCCTATAAGTGATCCACTTTAGCATAATAAGCAGTTAAGACCATGCTTTATACTGCAAAGCATATTGGTCTAGAAAGACAAAATAATCAAGTCTTGGCCAGAGACTGTATTAAGCATATTGGTGATTAATCTTTGGAATGTTTGAAATAGAAGAAAAAGATCTGAAAGGAAAACAGTAAGAAAAAGGGGTGGGATGCAGAATTATGAGATAAACTAATCAGAACAATAAGAAATTACCATTTATCCATACAATGGAATCTTATCTGACCATTAAAAAAAGTACTGATTCTATCTACAGCAAGAATGAACTTTGAAAACCTTGTGCCAAATAAAAGAATTCAGATACAAAAACCTAAATATTATATGATTCTATTTATATGAAGTATCCTGAATAGGCAACTCTATAGAGACAGAAATCACATTAGTATTTGCCAGGGACCAGGAAAGGAGAAATGTGGAGTGACTACTAAAAGGTATAGGGTTTGGGGGAGTGGATGACATAATATTTTGGAATTAGACTGTTATGACAGATATACAACTTTGTGAATCTAAAAACCACTGAATTGTACATTCTAAAAAGTGAAATTTATGGTACATAAGTTATATCTTGATAAAACTCTCGCTACAAATATCTGTATTTTGAACTGTTCCTATATCTCCTGAATAAAAAATAATAATTTTAATAGGGGATCAGAGGAATTTACTAGGAACTTCCAAGAGAGAATATAAAGAAATGACAGAAATTAAGATACTTCTCTCCCTTGCTTTTCTTCATTTTCCAGTATTACAGTAAGAAGTAAAAAAAAAAAAAATCTCACATTGATGGATCTTAAAATAAGGGAAATTTGAGAAACATTTTTCTTAAATTGTTGGACATTGATTTTACCATTATGAAATATGGATTGTTATACAAATATGCTTTCATAAGTTTTCATTGTTTATAACATGTATAATTCATTCTCAGTTTATAAATCCTGGAGGAGGAAATGAGGGCCTGTTATTTTAGAGAGTGATTAGAAATTGATCCTTAGAACACTCCTCACTTTATCTAGTTTGATATAAACAATTATCTAAAAATTCCCCAAAGCAGCCTTTTCTCAGGTACATTTTTTTGTGGCTCTAAACTCAGGCTATTGATCTGATTCTCAGTTGCTGTTTTTCATAATGTAATTAGGGTGAATTCAGTTGCTTCACCAGATGCTTTTGGGTATAATTTAAAGAATCTGATTGGCATTTTAATAATTGTTGTACTCACATCGATAAGTGTTACTTACTACATTTTCTAGGGAGATATTAAAGTTAAAAATGCATTCAGTTGCCTCAGTTATTAAATCTGAACACGGAGAGAAGCCAGAATATTTATCCTAACAAATTCAGTGTCCTTTAATGAAAAAATGCCCAGTAATGAAGTTTAGTCTAACAAATTATAGTCTTCAGAGAAAATCATGTACACACAAGCATAACCTAACCTTTACACAGACACATACATCCCATCTTTCATATTAGTATTAACTATCAGCATTTCTCTTTCATTTCATTGAATTTCATAAAGAGAACATAAATAATTCCTCTCAGAAAATAGGTCATAAATATAAACCACCTTTATATACAATCTTATTATTTGGAACAACCACTGTTGCTATTAATTTTAGGTTGAGCCTCTTAGTTGCTCAGTCTGTACACAGTGGACTCGTAATCATCTTAAAAACTCTTCTATCCTGTGATAGTCACATTTTTTATAATATACGTATGGAAAGAAGAAGGATGTGGATGCTCCTCACACAAGCAGTGGCATAGACAGTACAGACATCTGCTAGGGGTTGTCTATCAAGAATCTTTGTTCAACTCTTTGTTCATGTATGTCTGACCAAGAAAGAATAGCCTTCTGTAGGCATTTTAATCAGAAAGGAATTTAAGTGCTTACAAGTTCCACCCTTGCTAATGAAGGGTTTAGTTGTTACTTACTGAATTTTCTACAGAAGTGGGTCCTAGGCTGGACCTCCCTCCTTGAAGGACTCAGAGAACAATACAGAATATACCACTAGAGCAGTTTTTCTCTCCAAGTCTACCACTATAGACTGCAAGAAAGAAGATCACACAGCAACCACCTCTGGGGAAGCCGGACAGAGGACACTGGAAAGATGCTTCAGAGAGAAAGAAAAAAACTTCACATTTTCACAATATTGTTTGTCAGTAGGGACACTCACAATTTACAGAAACATGGCTTCCTTCTCATTCCCTATAAATTCTGCTTCAGTGAATCTAATGTGAAGACCTAATTCATGATCAATACCCTCACTGCAAGCAACTCTTAGAAATATAATTTTATCTCTTCAATTTCTACAACTAGGAGACTGGAATAAAGTTTGACGGAACCAATCCAGAATATCTATTTTACTCTCATTTGAAAAAGAGAATCTCTCCTTCCTGGGCAATCTATTTCACTGTTTTAGTATGTGCACATCTCTTTCCTCAACCATCACCTGGGTGAGTATATAACCAGGCAACCAAAGGATCTGGTCACTCATTCATGCTTCCAGAGAGCCAGAGTACTCCCAAGGAATTTTCCCACAAAATGATGGGGGCGGGGAGGGGTATATGCTGGTATATGACTAATGGGCTGCTAGCAGTCACTGTGTATAAAGATGGAAATACCCTCTCAAAGAGATAGAGAAATGGTGACCAGACTACCTCATTGAGTCCCTAATCCAGCACTCTTAATTCTAGGAGTATGATACATAAACTAACACATTTTCCTTTTTTCTTGGGCTATCTTGAGTTGGGCTTCTGTCTCTTTCAAGTAAAAGAGGGGGCACCTGGGTGACTCAGTCAATTGAGCATCCAACTTCAGCTCAGGTTGTGGTCTCGCTCGTGGGTTCAAGCCCCACATCCGGCTCTGTGCTGACAGCTCAGAGCCTGGAGCCTGCCTCAGATTCTGTGTCTCCCTCTCTCTCTCTGACCCTCCCCTGCTCATGTTCTGTCTCTCTCAAAATAAATACACCTTAATTTTTTTTTTAAATCAAGTAAAAGAAGACTGTTTAATACACTCTTCTTTGCTATATAATCTTCGAATATATGTGCCTAACAGAATTCCTGGCACGTGTTTACTCATGGGTTCAACAGGTGGTAGACATATGGATGGATGCACAAATGGATGAATGGTGGACAGTTTGTTGTATTATGTAAGGGTCCTTAAAAAGGCGTAGATTTCAGAAAGGTATGAGAGTACTCGTTTTCTTGCATTCCTGACGGTATTTGTGTTACCACTTCAAAAACATTAACCGAATCAGTGGTATAAAATGATACACCATAGTTATTAATTTCAAATTTCCCTGATTAACAAAAAATATGAGTATTTTATATGTTCACTGGCCACTTGGTTTTGTTCACCTATATATTACCTATTACATTTAACAAACTTTAGGATTTTTTTTTGTATTGTTGATCATTAAGTATACTTTGTGTGTTAAAAAAAAAGCACCTTGTCTCTCATGTATAGAATATATTTTTGCAATCTAATTGATTTTTAAGAATTTTTATGCCACTGGGGTTCCTGACAGGCTCAGTCAGTAAAGCATCCAACTCTTGATTTCGACTCAGGTTACGATCTCAGGGGTCCTGAGAATGGGCCCCACATCAGGCTCTAGGCTATTAGCAAGGAGTCTGATTGGGATTCTCTCTCTCCCTCAAAATAAATAAACATTTTAAAGGAATTTTTTATCCCACAAAAATATAATTAAAAATTAAGGAATCAACTGGTCAATTTATGGGTACTGCATCTTGACTTGACCAAAATAAGCTCCACTAATAAAAGGATAAACATAAATGTCCTAAACTGTCTTATTTTTTTAATGCTTTATATTTTATGCTCTATATTTATGATCCACATTGAATATATTTAAGCATTTTGAGATACAGATACACTTTATATTTCTACATTACAATCCTTTTCTCAGTCAACTGAAATATAACATTTGTGAAAAGTTAAATTGTTTCATTTACTTGTATCTACTTTCAAAGGCTCTAGTTAGCTCCAACGATACATGTCTAGTTCTCTACAAATAAGCAATTTTTATTATAATATGTTTCAGTACCTGAAATGACAAACACTCCATCACTATTTTCCTTTCCTGTGAATTATCTGGTAAGTCTCAGACTTTTAGTCTTCCATATGTACATTAACACTTGAAATCTGAAAGTTCTGAAATGTTGATTAGAATTGCAGAAAATGAATATAATTCTTTGGACTGACATCTTTATCTTATGCAGGATTCCTCTTCAGGTATATGACTGCCTTTCCACTTCTTCAGCAACTGCTTTAAGTTTTTCAATGGATTTTTTGTTTGTTTGTTTTCTTCATTTTGGTCCTAAACACTGTTGCTAAATCAATTCTTTAAAATGACAATTTATTTCTACTCTAGATATTTTCCTCATTTTCTATTTCTAGTTGTAGATAAATTATATAAAACTATTTTTAAAGTGGTATTTGCCTTGGTTTCTGCACTTTGGCAACCTTTTAATTCAATATTGTTTCAACTGATGTGAAAATCTTTGATTTTATAGACACATTACCAGAAAAATGAAATAGATTAACCTCCTCTTTTCCAGATTTATACATCCAGGTTGGTTGAACAATATAAATCCTACTGGCATCCCTATGCTACTGTTGAATATTATTACATTTAAATTTCTCATTGGTGCTGCTATTGCAATGGAGGTAGACATGCTATTAAAAAATCTAATTTAATGTAAGTATTTTTTATTCATTTTTCTATTCTCTATGTAATACTTTTAGTATTTTCATTTTCCTAGAACATCACTGACTTCACTGAAATTTTTGATTTACTGAACTAAATGTGTTCATAACATTCTTTGTATTTTTAAAAATATGATTCCGCTCTGTACAGTTTTGTTTTCTCCTCCATTCCTAATATAATTTATATATGTCTTTTTTTTCTTTTGTTGCTAATGATCTTTTCAGAGTTGGGACTACCTCTTTAGTCCTTTGAAGAAACTAACTTTTTGTTACTGTTGATCGTTTCTACTGTTAATTTGTTTCAAAGTTTCTTCTAATTTCCATTTATTATTTTCTTCTTCATATCTTGTTTTAGTTTACTCCATGGTTACTTACTTTTGTGACTACCTAACTCATTAATTTTATAATCTTTATAACTACATCCACCAAAACTACATGTCTCTATAATTGCCATTTTAATCATGTCCCAATTTTTATACGTATTGACTTAACATATAAATTCAAATTGTCTCTAAATAGTTTCCACTTAATCATGAATTATTTAGCACTTACACATTTCTAAATGACTAACTCATCAATTATACCGCTACTGATTTCTAATTTTATGAACTAATGGGGAGTGTATGTGACCTATAATACAGACATTTCTTAGACTTTGTTGTGATTTCTTTTTTTGGCTCGGGACATGTTCAACTACAAATGAATCCTTTAAGTACAAGGATGCTCATTTTTTCATTTAAGTATTCTATCATATCATTTCTTGATTGATCTATCTGAGAGAAATACAATAAAATGCAAACTATGTGGCTTTTCTATTTCTCTTTGCATTTCTTCCATTTCTTTCACATGTGAGGCTTTGTCATTAAATGAATACAGATTCATGATTTCTTGATTTTATAGTTTTCTTTAAGAAACAACTTACAAATAACACCTATTGCTTTTCTTCAATCAATTTTTGTCTGGTACTAAAAGTCATATAACCGATTTATTTTGCATAAGGTTTTCCTGGTAATACATTTTTTCCACTATGCTTGCATTCTAATTTTGTCATAATATTTAAATTAAATTCAATCTTCAAAAGCAGCATGACTAGAATAAAGTTTGATTTTTTAATACATTCAAATAATTTTAATCTTGTAAAAACTAATTTGGAGACTACCTTGAGCATTTAAGTTTACAGTTTTGTGATGTTGACTTGCGCCTGTTTTTATCATTCTGCTGAGGCCTCTCCTTTCTCCTTCCATCTGCAGGCTTATCATTTTCAATTCTGAAACTCTGTCAGACACAATTTTCATAACTTGCTTCTGCCTCATTTGCATTAGTCATTTTTTTCTGGAAATGCTATTAGAAATAAGTCATTCTATGTTTCTCCTATGTCCCTTTCATCCTATCTCACATGTACTTCAATACGTTCTCATATTTATCTCCTCTTCCTATGAGTTCTTCAGGCATGCGTGTTTGTCTAGTTCAATACTTTTTAGTATTTTTTCCTTTACAGAATTTTTCTTTGGTTTTCATTCAATGTTCCTCTTCTTTCTTAAAAAAGAAAGAAAAGGGATTTGGTTGCCTTGGTTTCTGTCTCCATTTGCATCCATGAACATGGCAAACCACTTGCTGTAGTTCTCTTATTTCCTGCATCTATTTACTGTCTCCCATGATTTGTTTACTCACCTCTTTTAAATTTTTGCCTTGATTAACTCATCTTCAGTAGGACATATTTTTTTCTTGAAAATCGTATGTTCCCTGAGTTGTAAAAGCATCCTAAATGTGTTTTGTTTTCTACTTTGGTAATCCATTGGTGTTCTGGTTGAGGCAAGATGATTTTCTGAGTTGTACCAAAGTGGGTATTTTGAATATGGACTGAAACTGCATCTGTAGTAAAATTTTGAGTTTTCATATCTTACAAGCTATTCTACATTATGGACAGAATTTCACACACCCCCACCCCCCATATTCATATGTTGAAGCCCCAACCCCCCATTGAGACTACTCAGAGCTAAAGCCTTTAAAAAGGTAATTAACATTAAATCAGGTCATAAAGGTTGGTTCCTAAACCAATATGACTGATGTTCTTATAGGAATAGCCAAGACACCAGATTTCGCTTTCTTTGCACACACACAGTGAAGAGGCCACGTGAGGACACAGAGAGAAAGCAACCATCTGCAAGCCAAGGAGAGAGGCCTCAGGGGCAATCAACTTTGCCAACATTTTGATCCTGAACTTCCAGACTCCAGAATACTTTTTTCCTACTTAATTTTAAAGAATGGCATATTTTTTCCACTCTAACTATCCCTGAATCAGATACTCTGGCTCAGGCCTATGCTTTCTTTGTACATAATGTTTTTAAGGCAGTCGATGACTACCATTTTCCTAAAGCCAGCAGACAACTTCATTATCCTTATGTTCCTGGACATGATGACAGCAGTTGATTCTGTTAACACTATTCTGAGGTTTTCTCCATTTTTTTGTTTTTGGCTTTTTGTTGTTTTGCTAATACTTTTAAAGTTTGTATTACTTCTTTAGAGAGAGAGAAAGAGTGAGCGAGCACACACAGGAAGGGCAGAGAGAGAATCCCAAGCAGGCTCAGCATGGTCAGTATGGAGCCCAAGGCAGGGATGCAACTCACCAACCATGAAATCATGACCTGAGCTGAAATCAAAAGTTGGTTGCTTAACCAACTGAGCCACCCAGGTGCCTTTTTCTGTTTTTTGTTTTGTTTTGTTTTTAAGTGGGCTTAAAAGAGAAGATCCCAATGCGGGGCTTAAATTCACAACCCTGGGATCAAGACCTGAGCTGAGATCAACAGTCAGACACTTAACCAACTGAACTACCTAAGAACCCCTTCTCATAGTCTTTTAACTCAAGTACAGAGAAACTAAGTTAAATCTCAGGACAAAGACAAACTATTAACATTAATACAGGATACCACACTTATGTTTTTCCCTTTTGAAATTCATAATTTCCATTTTCCTCTCTCTATAGATAGCCAAGGTAATGGATTTAATATCTTTAATTGAATATGCGTACATCATTTAAAAATCCATAATGTGCATGCACATGTGTGTGCACATTATTCATGTATACATAATCACACAGTAGCAAATTTCTATAATATTTTATTTTATAGTCTTTTGTCACCTAGTACAGTATTTTAGAATCAATCCATTTTGGTAGATGCATCTTTAGTTTATTCTTTAAAAAAAGCATAGTAATACATGGTATGCTTCTATCACATTTATCCATATACCTAATGATGGACTTTTAGATTGATTCCTCATCCCTGCTACCATAAACAACACTGTGATAAGCACTCTCAAAATTTACATTTTGCCATCCATTCTCAGTGTTTTCCAGACTGCTGTTGCTCTAGCATATCTAAAATTCTGACAGTTATCATGAAGGCATTCATTCTCCTTAGTTAATCTTGTATTCTCACTTTGAAATATCTCACCTGTCATATTTCCTCCAACAGCTTTAACTAGTAGTAATAGTTTCAATGTGCTAAGAATGACAAATCTCTTGCCCATATCTCACCAGAGACTCACAAGGATATGTCCTCTGTCCAAAATTGAACATATGATTAACCTTCTAAAACATGATTCTCCTATTTTCTATTTTTCTTAAGTCGTTAAATGGCAGCAGGATCAGTTACTCAAACCAGAATGTAGGAAATCCTCCTTCATATTGCCCCCTCTTCCTCATCTCCAATATCAGTCAACATGTGAGTCCAGTAGATTACACTCCTGAAGATCTATACAGCTGTCTTCATTTTCACTGCAGCAACCCTAGTTTAAAACACTACCGTCTCCTGCCTACATTACTCTACTATTGGGTAGCATCTCATACTGCCTACTTATCTTCTCCCTTACTTGCTATTAATCTATTCTTTACACTGCATTCAGATATCAAAAACATAAATCTAATCATTTTTATTAACTGTTTAAGACCTTGCTTCCCAATAAAATAAAGTCCAAACAACTTAACATGAACTCTAAGGTCCTTTACAATAGAACTCCCACTTTTATAGTCTCCTTTCTACAGGTCTTCCTTTCTACCTATAACTTCCAATTGTATTGGAATTCTAATTTTTTTTAATGTTTAACATTTATTTTTTAGAGAGAATGTGCAAGAGTGGTGGAAGGGCAGAGAGACAGAGAGGGAGATACAGAATCTGAAGCAGGCTCCAAGCTCCCAGCTGTTAGCACACAGCCCAACATGGGGCTTGAACCTGTGAACTGTGAGATCATGACCTGAGCTGAAGTTGGATGTTTAACCGACTGAACCACCCAGGCACTACAGTTGTACTGGAATTTTAATTACTTAGTTCAGATGTAGTTTCACCTGTTAGACTTAACACATCTAGTTCCCTAGGTCAGGTACAGTCATTTCCCCCAATTTATCTGGATAAGTTCTAGTCAACCCTTCAGGTCTACAGTAGACTTCAAAGATTTTTTTTACAAGACATTTAACCTAATTAAATGTCAAAATTGTGTTCCCATGTTAAATTCTGTGTCTCCCTATATAATTTTTGTCAATATTTGAAACTAGACATTATTTCTAAGGTTATTACTTTAATATCTATTTCATCTCCTCTCCTGACCTAAGGAAAGCTATAATATATTGATCTACATTACCTGGCATGTAGATCAGATATTAGCTGAGCATATGATAGATTCCAGACACTATTTCTGGCACCTTATGTACAACCATAAACTAAACAAACAAAACTTTTGCTCTTGAATATAAGTAAAAAAGAACATAAGCATAGGCTTTTAGAGCATGGACTGTGGATTTACGCTTCCTAGATTGAAATCACAGTTCAGTCACTTCCTAGTTCTCTAACATTTGCAAGTTAATAGCCCTCTGAGTTATAAAACAAAGATAATAGTGCCTACTTCATAAGATTGTTAAGAAAATTAAATAATATTTATAAGTAACTGGGGATGGTGTCCAGCCAAGAGTAAGGACCATGTACGTGTTTGCTAAATAAAATGTATATTATGTTGAAAAGAAGTATATACTATAAAAAATAATTAAAACCAAGGTGAAGGGAGCTGGGAATACAGGATGGGACAGGCATGTGACAATATTCAATATGATGGTCAGGTAGGCCCGGTAAAAAGTGACAGTTGAGCAATAAACTGAAGGAGGTTCAAAATACATATTTTTAAAATAAAGAATGATGGATAGAATTTAAAGAGTTTTGGGTAGCATAGTAATGAAAACACCAAACTAGTAACAAAAAATTAATAAATACATGGGACTTGGTAGTTGGTGAATGAAAACAAAAGGTAATCTTAATGGAGAAAGAACGAGATTCTGCATGAGTACAAATTATAATGCTTCCTTCCTTGCCTCTCCACCAGCTGGCCAGTGAAGCAAGAGGCACGAGAGGAAAAATTCCACTACATCATGCAGGAGCTGTAATTTAGTATTCTCACAAAGAAAGCAACTAGTTTTAGTGAAGAGAGGGAGATGAGAGTGAAAGATGACCTGGTCAGGAAAGCTGCCAAAACAAAATTCCATTTCTTAAAATTACTATTTTATACATGTAAATAAAAACATTTGCCTACCTTTATAATCCTGTTAAAAAAATGTACATTTAGAGGAGCCAGAGTGGCTCAGTTGGTTAAACGTCCACCTCATGGCCTCAGCTCAGGTCATTATCTCACATGGGTTTGAACCCTGCATCAGGCTCTCCACTGACAGCACAGAGCCTACTTTGGATTCTGTCTCTCGCTCTCTCTGCCACTCCCCCGCACACCTTCTCTGTCTCTCTCTCAAAATAAATAAGTAACTTTACATTTAAAACTTACATTTTACATGTAAAAAAACCAACAAATTTGCATTTAAATATGGTACATTTTCTTTAGTAAATTACATTAATTATCAATCACTTTTTGCATTTTCCTAAGTGGGTTATCACATTAATCATACTGGTTCTAAAAAGAATGAGGATGATGATAAAATGGAAAATCTGAAGGAAAAATATATTATGTATTATAGAATCTAAAAGAAGTAGAAGGGAGTTTGAGACTTCCACATGCCATTGAAATACCTTGCCAATAGTTTGCTGTTTTCTTTGTGTCAAATGTCACGCTAATGAATCCTCAAAAAGACATCAGCATAAATCTCTCTATACTACATTATCCTTAACGTGGAAGAATAGACAATTTCTGTTCTATTTCCACTGGTTGTCTAAGAAACGTGGAAGATGTTAAAACTGGTATTAAATTTCATTTCATTGAGCAGAGACCCCGTCTTTCCTATTGTCTATTCAGCACTGAGTCATAAATAATATTCATGTAATATATGAAGAACAGACTCTTCTCTGTTCAAATTCTTTGCTTATTAAACAAACCTCTTTGGTACAAAGTTTTTCAATAAACATTTAGTAAAATGTATCTGGCTTTATAAATTTTCTGATAAAAATTATTAGATACTCTCAGACAACAGACTCAAAGACTTTAACATTTTACTTACTAACTGTAGAAGATTCGCAGGTAGAAAGCTAAAGATGAGACAACTTATTTTTATAAAGCATGTCAAGTGACAGATAAATCAGAAAGCAGAAATTGAAATTTCAAATCTCACTGGCCATAGAAAAAATAAAAAAGCACCTCCATTACACCCTCCGCACTTTTTGGAAATCATATTTTGAATGTGTTTCACAGTCTGGGCTGAAAGTAGAAGTGATTTCTTAAACACTATTTTTAACTCCCCAGAAATTACTTCACAGAAAGAATATTAAAGTGTTGTCAAGAATAAGTGAAATAAATATTTCACTTCCTTGGAATGGCATTATTTTGAAAATACAGAAAAATATGGTCTTATTCTATAAAGAAAAATATGCAGATATGTTGAGAAAGCAAATAATAAGAGCCCTTCTGAGGTTTAGAAGAATTGTGTACAAAGGACACAAGGGATATTTCTTCCTCTTATCTAGTAATTTTCCCTACTGCTTCAAAAGGCATCTTGAAGATCATAAATCTTATAAAACATATCTTTTTCATGTTATTAAATTTTAAATACAGTAAACATTATTTTTACTTTTTACTTAGTGTAAGATACATGAGCTTAACTTTCCATGTCATAAAAATCTCAAAAAAAGCACTTTATTTTTTGCTCCAAAATATTCTGAGACTGTGATTGTCAATAGGGAAGAAAAAATACAGATGGAAATTAGGTGGGAAGTGAGTAATTTTCCCAATTTGGTCTGAGACCTGGAGGATCTGATGGTGACTCTGTCAGGATGCTACGGGGTCTGTCAAGGGGCGCTTGACAGGTGGGTGTGGGCGGCTCAGTCAGTCGAGCAACTGATTCTTGATTTTGTCTCAGGTTATGATCCCAGGGTTGTGAGGCTCTGTGCTGAGCATAGAGCCTGCTTAAGATTTTCTCTCTCCCTCTGCCTTGTTCTCACTTGTGCTCTAAAATAAAATAAAATAAAACGTCAAGACTGCTTAGTTTTAAAAAAAAATTAGTAAATAGAAACCATAAATCACACTCCTCTGATAAGACATAGTTATACAGAAGTTACTAACAACTAATTTTGTCACAAGACACTGTCTTTAGGGTCATATTTCTCTGAAGCCTCCTGCCTTTATAAAGTGCACTGGCCATGTGGAGCATTAAGGACCACACTCTCCCCTGTCAGCTTTAGGCCTGAATTAGAATCAAGCCAAACAACATACACTGATACCCTGGGCTTAGTATTTTCCATTTTAGCACTGTGAGTACTGGAAGAGACTAGAGGAATTAGAATACAGCACTAGTATACCAGTGGAACAACTAATGAAGTCAAAGAAAATCAGAAGTAATTGATTCCTTGGGAGAAGAACTTGTTTCTGAGATACAAAATCTTTACTTACTTTCCTCTGCACCTCATTGAAGACACAATGAGGCCCTTCAGTGAGTACTCCTACCAGATCTACAATTCCAACTAGGTAAGAGAGAAAAGAGAGAGAGAGAGAGAGAGAGAGAGAGAGAGAGAGAGAGAGAGAGAGAGAGTTAGTTAGTTCCAGAGAAAGAAATATTTCACATTCCTGATTTATAATAAATAATTTCTTATAAAAGCTCAGACACTGTGAAAATTCTAATCCCTGTATAGTTTATTCTACCATCTCAACTTTTAATAATTCAACACTTAAATTTATAATTTTGGCTGACTAATAACAGGAATACAAAGATTCTACCTCTGTAGAGAATAAGAGAAAAGTGGGATACTAGGCATGAAAACATAGATAGAACTGTGTTGGGTCTAAAAGAGAAGAAAAATCCAGGTGACCATCCTCTATGAAATCTGGTTTTCAGATATTTAAACAATTCCAGAAAGAGTGTAATTACAATGAGGGCATGAAGTGAAGGCACAGAAAGAAAAATATAAAAGGAGAATAGGAAAACCAGATTATAAAAGTTCTGAATGTCGGATCTTTTCATATATCTCTAGCAAACCATGAAGTGCCCAATGTATAAATATTCAACAAATATTTGTTAAATGAATGGATTCAAGTATTTGTTGATGATTATTAGTTTCAAACATATCCATTAGAAATGGAGACATTAGAATACCTAATTGTAAGACCAATGGATATCCACTTTAGCACAAAAACAGAGTTTATCGAAAAAAATTTTATAGGAAGCCCAAAGAAGAAAGAAAATTCTGATGAACTAGAACTCCCAAATCACAGGGAAGAGAATCTGTTACAAAGGAGTCTTCACAGCACCACTTTTAAAATTAGTAAGCTCCATCTTCACATTGCTTGATTCAAGATCCAAGTTTATGGGGCAAGTCCCCTTGACTTCGTCTGGCCAGGAACTGGAACTCTGAAGAATAATTCAGTTAAGAGTGTGAGCAATAGGAGATGGGTAGTTTCCCAGATGAAAATGCGGGTGCTATTAACAGAAGACAGGAAACCTAGGGAGAGGCACTCACTGTACTTCCTCTCCAGGCATCCTACTGGATTTTTAAACCGATTATTCATTTAATTCCTTCAACTAGTTTTTGAGATCAAATTTGTTTCCCATTTTATAAAGAAATCTAACAATAAAAAAATAAGAATATGTCAGATTATAAAGCTATCCTCCCAACATTAATATGCTTGCTCTTTCCATAATGTAACAAAAGGTGATATACATCTATCTCACACTCATAACAACAGGGTTTGTTGGGTTTTTGTTTACATTTTTTATTATTTTTTTACTTAAAAATGTTTAATTTACTTTTTGAGACAGAGAGAGAGAGAGACAGAGCATAAGAAGAAGAGGGGCAGAGAGAGAAAGACACAAAATCCAAAACAGGCTCCAGGCTCTAAGCTGTCAGCACAGAGCTCAATGCAGGGCTTGAACTCATGACCGTGAGATGATGCCTGAGCCAGTCAGCTGTTTAACTGACCCAGGTGCCCCTGTTTACATATTATTTTTCAATTTTCAACCACTTACTGAGGTATGATTGACATGTGTATAGTATTTAATGTATACAAATCAGTGAGTTTGGGGATAAGTATATACCCATGAAACCACCACCGTCATGAAGCTATAGACATATCCATCACCTCCCAAAGTTTCCCCGCTCACAACTACCACCATCACACATCTTCTTCTTCTCTTTCCTCTCCTTCTTCTTGTTGCTATGTGTTAAGAAAACATAAGATTTACCTTCCTAGCAATTTTTAAGTAAACAACACAGTATCATTAGCTATAGGCACTAGGCTCTGTAGATCTCCAGAACTTATTTATCTTATATATCCTATACCTTTTAACATCACCTCCCATTTCCTCCTTCCCCTATTCCTAATCATCACTCTACTATCTGCTTCCATGAGTTTAAATTTCACACATAGTAAATTTTAAATTTAAAATTTTGAATTCCATACATAGTGAAAACATACAGTATTTGTCTTTTTATGTCTGAGTTATTTCACTTAATGTCATCCATGTCCATCAATATGTTACAAATGTTGGAGTTTCCTTCTTTTTTAAGGTTGAATAATATTCCATTGCATGTATATACATTTTCTTTATGAACTCATCCATCAGAACATTTAGGATGCTTCCATGGCTGTTTGAATAGTACTAGCATGATCACGGAAGAGCTAATATATCAAGATCCTTTGGATAAATACCCAAAAATGAGATTTCGGATCACAGTTTTATTTTTAATTTTTTTTTTTAGGAAACTCAATATTCTTTATCATAATGGCTAGACCAATTTATATTCCCACTGTAAGTGTACCATAGTTCCCTTTTCTCAGTTTCTTTGCCAATGCTTGTTATCCTTTTATTATTTATTCATGCAAACAGTGTAAGGTGATATCTCACTGTGGTTTTGGTTTGAATTTCCCTGATGATTAATGATGATGAGTACATTGTCATATACTTGTTGGCCATTGGTAGGTCTTCTTTGGAGAAATGTCTATTCAGGTCCTTTGCCCAGATTTTAATTAGGTTATTTGAATTTGGGTGTTGTTTTTGTTTTGTTTTCTTTTGCTATTCATTTGCAGGAGTGACTTATCTTACTTTGACTACAGCCCTTTTTCAGGGCTTATCCCATTTAGTAAACTGACTTTTATTTTGTTGATTAGTTCTTTGGTTGTATAGAAACTGTTTTAGTTTGATGTAATCCCAATTGTTTATTTTTGCTATTCTTGCCTGTGCTTTTGGTGTCACATTCAAAAAATCTTTGCCAAGACCATTATCAAGAAGGTCCCCCTAAATTTTATTCTAGGAGTTTATTTTTCAGGTCTTACATCTACATATTTATTCCATTTCAAGTTGATTTATGTATATGATATAAAATTACAGACCAATTTCATTTTTGGTAAGTGGATATCCACTTTTCTCAATTTATTGAACAGACTATTTCTTTTCCTCCATTTTGTATTCTCTATACTTTTGTTAAAGATTAAGTTATCCCACACACGGATTTATTTCTGGACTCACTATTATGTCTTATGAGTCTATGTGTCTGTCATGTCAATTGCATGTTATTTTGACAACTATAGATTTGAAATATAATTTGGAGTCAGGAAGTATAATGCCTTCAGCTTTTTTATTTCTGGTGCAAGACTGCTTTAGCTTTTTGGAGACTTTCATGATACCATGTCTACAAAATGTCCATGTGAATTTTAGGATTTTTTTTATTCCTGTGAAAAATTACATTGCAGATTTGATAAGGATGCTATGGAATCTGTAGATCCTTTTGGCCAGTGTTAATTTTAATAATGTTAATTTTTCCAGTTCATAAACACAGGCTATTATTCCATTTATTTGAGTATTTTTCAGTTTCTTTCAGCAGTGTCTAACAGTTTTCAGTATAGAAATATTTCACTATTTGACTAAATTTATTCCTAAGTATTTTATTGTTCTGATACCATTGTAAATAGGATTGTTCTCTCAATTTATTTTTCAAATAGTTCATTGTTAGTATATGAAAATGCAACTGATTTTTGTATGTTGGCTTTGCTTCCTGCAACGTCACTGAATTTGCTGATTAGCTCTAAACCATTTTTGGTAGAGTCTTTAGGGTTTTCTATATATGAGAACATTTCATCTACAGAGACAATTTTACTTCTTCCTTTCTGATTTATGTGTCTTTTATTTCTTTTCCTTATCTAATTGCTCAAATTACAGCTCCTAGTACTTTGTTGAATTAAAGTGGTGAAAGTGGACATCCCTGTCTTGTTTCTAATACTCAAGAAAAAGATTTTAGATTTTATCATGAATATAATGTTAACAAGAGACCTAGCATATATGGCCTTGATTATACTGAGGTACATTCCTTCTATTACTAATTTGTTAACAGCTTTACCATGAATGGGTGTTGAATTTTGTCAAATGCTATTACTGCATCTATAGAAATGATCATGTAGGTTTTATCCTTTATTTTTATATTGTGATATATCATATTTATTACTTTGCATATACTGAACCATCCTCATATCCCAGGAATGTGTATTTACTCTCACAATTTTTGCTTCCTCAAGGTGCTAAAACCTCTCAGCTGGACTTCTTCTCTCATAAAGATCTTCTCATCTATGAGTGATTATTAAAATTGACATTTCAGTAAGGGTTGATAGGCTGGCTACTCCTATCCTGCCATCTACCTGACCCCAGTCCTGATTAGGGTTTGAAAATCCATATTTGTAAAACAAAACCAAAAAATGTCAAAGGATATAAAATTATTAAAGAATTTTATAAGGGAAATTTTGAGTTTATAGATACTAGAACAGAAGTAAGCGGCAAATGAACATGGAAGTCATAGCTGTTCTGAGAATGAATGCCAATAATAGGACCCCAAGGTTTACTGGTTAGACTCAAACACAGGAGAATAACCTTTAGGGCCACAAAAAATTGAAGCACTATATGTGACTCTATCATAAAGGCAAAAAGCTATAAAGACTGCATCCTCATTGAAAGGATAAGCTAGAAAGCATCAATCAAGAAAGAAACCCATCAGGAAATCCTATTGGTTTTGGTAACTTCAAGGTGGTAAAAGACGACAGTAGTAATAATTTCAACAGGGAATTTATTGCCAAGAACTACTCTCATGAGAGGCTGAGCTGAATTTACATAAGAAACTACCATGGGAAACCATGACAAAATTTATACAAAATTATCACAGAATTAAAATAAAATACGAAACTTCCAAACAAGGGGCTGACATAATAGTTCATGAGAACTTAAGAAATGGCAAAGGGTCTTAAAAATTATTCAAAAATTGAAACATATAAAATGAGATGAAAAGGAAAAGTCCTAACATTCCAGTAATCATAATCAAAGAAGAACAAATTTATCAGTTTAAAGGTCAAAATTACAGTTAGATCTGTAATGTGATTTTATCCCACGTAGGAGCTATTAAGTTATCCAATAACATTTATGGGTGCTGGGAGAACCTGAGACTTCTGAGGCAGAAACAGAGGATGTTATTACATACTACACACAGAGGAGCACAGCCATCATTGACGGTGAGCTTCCCGTGACCCCAAGTCCAAGGGTAAGACACTGAGATGTAGATGAGTGCTGTGCAAAACTGTTCTCTGTACCAGATGGAAAGATTACCTGGTCTCTTGAGGTTGCTTACTTAAACCCTGAAAAATGGCCAGATACAGAGCAATCAGGGCCCTGGATTCTTGGCACAAGATTATGCAGGGATGCTTAGGGCCCATCGTAGGTTTTATCTCCCTACAATCCACCCCTTGTTCCTATACGCTTTTGGCTGAACTCAAATTTCCAAATGAGTATGATACTCAGTTGGCCACTATGATTAGTCTTAGAGGGTAGGACCAAGTTAATCCCATATTTAGCAAATATTTGATTAAGGCTGCCATTAGCCAGGAGTTAAGTTGATGCCATTCTGCATTATTTACCTAAACTAGACCTCTTAGAGTATACATTTAGCCTACTGTGAATTAGCATAGAAGAGACCAATATATCTTCAGACAACTGAGATGTAGTATACGTTCAGTCTTTTATCCATTTCAACTCACAGTGAAAACTGACTTTCTGATTTTTCATCTTAGTATCAATCATTACAGTGAATCACAGATGGGCCAAAAGCAAAACCATCCCATAATGGAAAGTTATACCATGGCTCCATATCCTCTAACTACAAATATATAACCTGAAGGAGCACAGCTCGTTGCAACTCAGGATTTATTGTTAAATTGGACATGGGTCATGATTACATTTATATGGTTAAACCACAAGGGCCATGTCACCAAATGACTGAAGCTCCTCTTGCCATCACTCATTAGACCAGAGCTACTCAGGTGTCAGACATTTAAGTTTGGATCCACTGAACTGAAACAAAGTTGTGCTGGTCCATATATTTAGGGGAGACTCCACATTAGGAACACACCCCACTATTATCTAATACATCAGAATATTCCAGAACTGGTCAAGACTAATTTCTGTTTCCAAAGCACATAAATAGAGAAAACAAATCCAGTAGCAGGTCCATAACTAGTCACAACTGCTGCTCAAAGATTGTTTTATCAGGCTGTACTTTGGGACAGAGAGAACAAAGAGCATTTTTCCCACTTCCTGGAGTCTAAGGTGTTTCTCCCTTGAGCACTGGGATGTTTGCTCTCCTTTCATGGCTCTGGAATAAGTGTTTCATATTAGTAGCTATTAGTCCCGCCTTTTCTCAATTCAAATTTTCTTACTCCTAGACCTTTCATCTGGAATAGGTCAAGTATAAAAGGAACAAGGGCATTTTTATAAAATGTGAAGACTTATTATATCCCTATCTTGGCCTATATAGGTCATTACGTGGTACTTGGCTAGCAGTGTACCAACCAAGTTGTCATTATCTATTTGATCTAGGATCATACCAATCCAACAAGAGAATCTGGATGACTAAATCAGAATTAGGTTTAAATACACTAGCCTCTCTTTAGCTGGGCTGCCACCATGAGGATATACAAACCAATATGGCCTGGATTTGTTGTCAGGAAAAAGAAAGATGCATCATGCTTAGGAATGGTCACAGTGCAGGGCAAAATCTTCAAATTAAGTCTACATAACTCTCCACTATTACCCTGATCATTATATGGGTTAACCCTGTCTGGGGATGGCTGCATTCAGTGACCAAACTACTTTATTAAGGCTTTGGACCATAAAGGAAGGAAAGAAGTAGAGTCAGAAATCCTTTCGATTTGATTCTTATGGAGTTAATTCAAGGGCTTAGCAGTGCTAGAAGCCTGAAGCTGATAGAGAATATGAATGTCCATGATATACCCAGACTATCAGCCCATTGGTAGGTATCTTTCCAACAAAAGGCATAATAATGTCAGACTAGAAATGGTTAAAATAAAAATGGAACATTTAAGTTTGATGCATCATAACAATGTGGCTAGAAAAACCTCATCAGATACAAATAACATAAAGATGTGTCAACAGCAGGGAGGCACCACTGGTAGCCCAAATGAGGTCAAAGATCCAAAATAGGCACTTTTCCAGAGAGTCAGTATCTCATTCAATATGGCCTCCTTCACTGAGACAAGGGGGCCAATTTTTGACAAAAGTTCCAAATCTAGCTTCTTAATGATAAGCATATAGTCCCTTACCATATAGCCGGTCTATGTGGGTAGATGTCTTGGTAGATGTTTGGTGCAATGATAAATCCAAATGCCAATGGTGATGCAGGCCTAACAGTTTTATTCCACTAAGTCTTAGGGAATAGGCTTTTAACATGGGCATCAATATGAGTGACTCAGACTGATGATTGAAATTAGAACTTGTTTTCACAGTTCTCAAGTCCCAACAGGCTAATTTTTTAATCTGGTAGTCTGCAATGTTTGAAGTAAGTGGCAGACCAGATGGCTAGGCCATTGGCAACAGCCCAAGACTCAATAAAAATATAAGCCTGGCCCTGGGGAGTACTGTCTGAGGCAAGAAGTTCTCCCTGTTGCCTAGCTCATACTATAGCCAGTCTTCCACAGCTAAATAGAGCTGTCTGGTTCCTTTCACTCACTGGGCACCATCTACTTTCACCTTAACCAAACCATCAATGAAACATGCCCCTGTATTCATGGGAACCGCTATGAATCCATGTTCTCAGGAACCAATAGTTTTGCTTCAGGCAGTGAAGACGGGGATAAAGATAGCTGCCACTTATTCATGTAAATCCATATTGCTGGCTATGTTCCTGAAAATATCAATTCCATTTCCTGAACAAAGTATGTTGGACACTTTCCACCTTATTCTTCACTAAGTATAAGCTGACTTACTCCAAATATGGACATGGCAGGCCCAAGGGTCATGGATAATACCTCCATGGATTATTTATTCAGGTTTAAAAAGCACTTAGTAGCAGATCATTACCCGCATTAAAAGAAAAGAGGTATAATTGGTGCCTTTGTTAGAAGGCACTTCTCTTTTCTTTCCTCTCATATTCAATGCAGCAGTTCCCTGGCTTGATTATGCTGACTGAAACCTAGTTATTAGTCCAATGGCTATGACAAATAGGAGTAGGGCCTGAAATCTGTGTTGTCTTGCTAGTGGTAGTCTTCAGCAAGAATGGAGGGGTGAGAAGACTGCTACACTTTATCAGGGAGTAGTGAGCTAGCTACAGTTACAAAGATGAGGGTCTCTTTAGCATTCAATGGTATCATCCACATAGATATGCATAGAAAACTCACTTCTTGCTGTATTCCTTTCACTAGTTTCACATTACTCCCTAAATGCTACTCAATTTCATTAAATTTTGGTTTATCATTCCAGGCTGTTTTATTATTATTTTTAACCTCTGCACGTACTTTATGTTTTCCTTTTATTTTTTAAGGTTTATTTAGTTATTTTAAGACATACACACAGCATTGAGTAGGTGAGGACAGAGAGAGAGGGAGGGAGGGAGAGAGAGAGAGAGAGAGAGAGAGAGAGAGAGAGAGAGAACCCCAAGCAGGCTCCATCATTGCAGAGCTAGATGCGGGGCTCTATATCACAAACCATGAGATCATCACCTGCCCCTTTACTTTTTTGCAATGCATGAGACTTAATTAATATTAAAACATATCTCATTCAGGTGACATGTATTTTTTTCAATGTTTAGGTATTACATATAATGCATGGGGAATATACTTGCACATATGTTGTTTTGCATTTATAGCAGTTTATCTTCAGGGTAGGTTCTTCCAAGCTGGAGCACTGGGTAACAATGAAATGCATAAGTAACTTTGTTAAATATTGCTAATTTCTTCCACAGCAATGGTAACAGTTTATACTCCTTGGAGCACTGTTTCTCTACCTTGCTTCTCCAAAACTTTAGCCATATAGCTTTCTGTCAAACCTTTGTATTGTTGCCAACCTGATACTTGAGTTTTACTTCTAATTTATATTTTATTATTTTATTTTATTTATATTTTATTAAATCTGTTCAATAAAGCTGATTTTCACATGTTTCAGGGTTATGCTGAAATTCACTCACTTTTTTCTAGTACTTCTGTTTTCCATTTTTAGAGTTATAATTCCAACATATCTACCATTTATCCTGCTACCTGTTGATGAATACAGTTTCAACATCATGATTTTGAAAAGGCGATCAAGAATTCCTAATATGATTTATCACAAAGTCCATCATATCCCCAATGATTTAAGATGTCTTTATGATATACTATATTTTTAAAGCTACCACTATCTATTTGGGGATTTTTGCCCCATTTACTGGTTTGTTCATTTACATGCTGACACTGCAAGTCTTTAAATTAAGGATGCTGGTTTATTAATTTTAATAGTTGATTGGATTAATCCCTCTTCCAACATTACTTTTTAAAGAAATCTCATTATTGATGACATTTGTTTTTCCATATGAAGTTCAGAATCAATTTATCTATCTCCATAACCCCCAGTTCTACCCCCCTTATTCTTACTGGGGTTGCACTAAATGTTATTGACTTGGGCAAATGAACATCTGTGATATTCAATCATCTTATCCTATACCACTTCTATGTCCTTCTTGAGTGTTTTATAGTTTTCCTCATTTCAGGTTTTGTACCTTTCTTTGTTAGTATAGTCATAGGAATATTACTAAGGGATACTACTTTTTTATTATAATAGGTCCTTCCATAGATTACACCTTCTAACTGGGTAATGTTTTTATACATGAGGACTGTGTTAGGGTTCTCCAGAGGAAGAAAGCCAATGATACAGAGAGAGATTTTAAGGAATTGACTCACATGATTATGAAGGCTGCCAAATCTAAAATATGTTGAATAGACTGAAAGACTGGAGACCCACAGAAGAACTGAAATTGCAGCTTGAATCATAAGGCAGACTGCAGAACTCCTTTTTCCTCAGGGAAGATTAGATTTTTTCTATTAAAATATTCAACTGACTGGATGAGACTCACCTATGTTATAGAGGATAATCTTCTTTATTCAAAATCTGATTCAAATGTTAATATCATCAAAAATCACCTTCACCAAGCATATAAGATAATGTTTGCCCAAATAACTAGGTACTGTGGCCTAGGTAAGGTGATATATAAAATTAACCATCAAAGGACCTTTGATATTAAAATATTTTTTATTGGTTCTTACTCAGTTTTATCTCTCTCCCCCTTCCTCCCTCTTTCCAATACCTTCTCATTTTCTTTGTTTTTTTTGATAGTATTCCAGGTAAACTAGCCTTTCATCACAGAGACAGTTTTACCATTTTTTCTAACTTTCACGCATCTAATAATTTTCTTTTATCTGATTATATTTTTTAATATCTTCAACACAATATTAAAAACAGGAGCAATAATAAGCCTTATTTCCTTTTTCTCTGAATTTAACAGAAACTGTCCCAGCATTTCCCATTATTTAAGATATGGGTTATTCATTTTGAAAAGCACTGGATTACTTTTCTACTGAGTGTTTATATTAGGAAAAGGTATTTAGTTTTGTGTAGAACTTTTCATGGTAATGATAATATGATTTTTTCTCTTAATATCTATTTAAAATATAAATTATGTAAATAGATTTTCTAATTCTGTTCCATCCCTGGATTACTAAAATAAATCTTATTTAGTCATTATTTATTAATTTTAATATCTTTTTCCTCTACTGGCTAGTACTATTTTATTTCAAATATCTGCATCAGTATATAAATAAGAATGGTCCACAGTTATCCTTTATGTGAAATCACATTGGATTTACATATTATTATTTTATCAGTACATCTGTTACAATCTATTTGAAATCAAACAATTCTACCAATTTCAGACAGAAGAAAGCTCATAACGTTACAGGATTTGCAAGTATTCAAGGAACAAAAGAGAAGAAAATAACATTACTAAAACTCAGTCACTACCTCAAACCAATAAATAAGCCTATGTAAACCCAGGATCTCTGTGTCACCATTGTAACTGCTTTTATTAAAGTCAGGTTGCCAGATATGGAATCCATAAACATGTGCACCTAGGCCGGGCTGCTTGTGCTGGGAACCACACTGTCCAAGGAAGAAATACGAAGACAACATTCCCAGGCTCCTGTTACTGGCTGCAGCTGTCTCTGCCATTCATCACCCTGAGCCCAACTGTTGCTCTTACTGTCCTTGTACTGGGAAACACCACAGGAAAAAAAGGAAGATAAAAATCACTTCTCTATTTCTGCAAAATGCTATCAAATTTTCCACTAGCACATCCTATTTGCAGAACTTAAGTAGAAATCATTTTCCATGGGTGTCTGGAAACTGTGTTTTGTGAGGTCCCAAGACCCTGTATTACAGAATGGATCACAGAAGGGCAGAAACAAAGCTGAGAACACAGAGAAATTACTGAGGAATCTGAGTACCTAAAAGGAATTTCCACCTCCTTTATTCACTAGGGCAGTCTAAATGACAGTGGTATTCTTTGATGTTTAAAGCATCATCTAGGCCAAGTGGGGGTAGCTCCTTAAGAACATACACTGTTTCTTATATAAAGACTGGCTGTGTAAAGCTCTTTCCTGGGGTCAGTTTTGAGAAAGAATATTTTTCCAGAAACTATACATTTCAAATGTGTTGGTATAGAATTGGGACAATGATCTCAGGAGTATTAAAATGTTTTCTGTTTTGAGAGTTATTTTCTTCTTGCTACATCTTATTTTGGGTATTTATTCTTTTACTGTTTTTAGTTCCCTAGATTATTAGTTATTGTCTATTTTGTTCGTTTTTTAAGACATTTGACTTATTTACTTAACTGCTTTTTCTTGTTTTCTAATTCATTGATTTAAATTTTTTCTTTACTATTTCCCTCATTTCACTTTCTTTTGGTTTCTTCTTGATCTTTTCCTAACTTTCTTTTTTTCCCTAGCTTTTTGAGTTGCATATTCAGTGCATTTCTTTACTTTAAAGATGCTGATATAAGGAGTTTCTGTAAATGTTTTATTTTAGAAATTTTTGTAACTTGGGCTTGTATTTTTCCTTGCCTCAAGAATTATTTTAAGAAATGACTCTTATTTCTAACCAGGTAAAATTTTTTTGTAACATTTCTAGTTGCATTGCATTTTTATAGTAGTAAACACTACTTAAATCATTTCTAATTAGTGAAATTTAATAATGGTTTTCAGAGCTAACAGAAGAAACCATTAGCATTCTGCTAACCAGGATTTGGTAAAATACATAAACAGAAGTTGCTTCCTGTCCACAAACCTTTAAGCCTTATGGATTAGTCTCAAGGTATCAGTATGGCTGACTCCTTCTGAGGTCTCTCTCTGACTTGTGGATGGCCATCTTATCCTTGTATCTTAACAGGATCTTTCCACAGGTCTGTCCAAATTTCCTATTCTTTTAAAGACACCACTCATATTAAACTAGGACTCAAATTAATGACTTCATTGTAACTTAATGAACTCCTTTGAAGAATCCATCTCCATTACAGTCACTTACTGAGGTACTGGAAATTAGGAACTCAAAAAGATGCCAAGAGGAGACATAATTTGGACCATAACAGCATGCATTCTTTGCATCAAAGTGCTCCACAATATTCACCTATCCAGTAGCTTCCTTACAGGAGAGATTGCCCAGAAAAAAAATAAATGTACAAACATGAATAATCCAATTAAGTTCCTTATTATTAAATATAAATGGACAATAAGGTTATCGGAAAAAGATGAGAAAAAAAAATACCTTGTAAAGGAGACCAGAATAAAAAAACAGGAAACCTGACTATAGGAAATAAAAGCTATAAAAAGTATATAAACAAAATATATAAAAGATAAACATTCAGCAAACTAGTAAATATTTTAAAAACACCTAATTAACTGATATTATATGTATCTTGCAACAAAAGAATATGAACAGTATGCTATTGGTTAATAATGTGAATGGAAAATTCAAAGATATTATCAATACACTGTATTAAAATAAAATGTGAAACAAACAAAAAATATGTAAATTAAAGATGTCTAATGTCCACAAAATGATAATTTTTAATGAAGGAAAAAAATCATCAAAAATATTCAAGTACTATGATTCTTCAGTCTGAAAATGCCCCTGGAGAATTCAGCCAAATACATGTATTAAAAGAGACAGGCACATCACCAAGAATCTTAAACAGCAATCCAAAAAGCCAATAAAAACAAATAAATGAAAATCCTGCTCCATAAAGACAAAAAGAACCATATTATCATCAGGTTTTTATGAACAAGTATGGATGTTAGAAGGAAATAAAGAAAATTCTTCATATTTTCAAGAAAATAGGCTTGAATTTAGAATTCTATACAAAACCAAAATACCAATCAAGTGTGAAGCAAAAGCTTAGACATTTTCAGACAAGTAAAGACTCAGAAAATGTACTTGTCAAACACTGTTAAAATACTGGTAACTTACTTTAAAACATGTCAGCATAAGCACTGGGGTATAAATGTTATATGCTATAAAAGGTATAAAATTTAGGGAGATTTTTTTTTTAATCAAGAGTTTCTACCTAAGACGTCCTTAACATTCCTTCAACTTAACTAAACTTTAGATAGGGTTCTTCCTGACTATAGGCTCCTGACTTCCATTTTCTTAGAGCATTTATTTTTATTAAAAACTTACAATTATAAATTCTTTTTCTGCCCCTCTAAGATATAAAGATTTGCCCAGCCTCTTGCCAGTATTAAAATTCAACGATGTCTCAACCAGTCATTCATTTGAAATGTGGGCATCAAGAAGGATTAGTGCCCAATATCTCAGTCTTTGAAGGAGGATACATAAACAGATTCAATAAGCTGTAGAGCAAACACAGAGGGCCTAATCACATTGACCAACCTCCCCTCTAACTCCTCCAACATTTTCCACTAAATCAACCCAGGGCTTAAAAACCTTCATATGTTTTGTTTCAGTGGGGTTAAATTCAATTTCTCTCTCCCATAGCAATAGTATTGACTTCTACTGCAGTAACCTTCAATAAAATCTTCCTTACCTGTTTAATGTCATCCAGGGCCATTTTTCCTTGACAACCGTAGAGTTGCTCAGATGACATTTAATGAAAATGCCATAACCGGAGCTTATTACCTCCAATGTTCCAGCTCTCTGTATCTCAATCAGTATCAGAGGATTTCCTGATTATCATACTAAATTTCAAAATATATCTTCTGGTATTATTTTACTTGTTTTTCATTTATGTAACATATGTTAAAAATGGATTCACACAACAAAAGAATTAAACTAGATGTCAATAATAGAGACCTGGGGAACCCTTACATAAATGAAGATTTAAAAACATACTTTTAAATAACACAGATCAAAGAAGAAATCTCAAGATTAAATGTTTTAAATATTTTACATTAAAATGATAATAAGTCTATCAAACTGTATGGGACACAGCAAAAGCAAAATTTAGATATCAATTTATAGCTCTGAGTGCATATATAAAAAATGAATCAAGACCTAAAATGATAATCTAAGCTTCCATCTTAAAAATTGAGAAAACAAATTCAAAAAAGAATAAAACTTAAACAAAAATTCAATTATATTAAAAACAAGAAATAGGAAAAGTAACCTAGGTTCTGAAAGATCATAAAATTGATAAGCCTTTAACCAACCTAAGAAAACAGAAGAAACAAACTATTAATATCAGATATGAAAGAAGGGACATCACTACAAATCTCGAGAGCATTAAAGAATAATAGGGAATACTATGAAGACATTTTGGATGTTTCTTACAAAACTAATTTTTCTCTTACCATACAATACAGCAATTGTACTCTTTGGTATTTACCCAAAAAAGGTGAAAACGTATGTCCACACAAAAACTCGCAAACTGATGTTTACAGCAGTTTATTCATAATTGCCAAAGCTCTGAAGCAGTCAAGATGTCCTTCAGTAGGTAAACAGATAAACTGTAGTATATCCAGACAGTGGAACATGATTCTGCACTAGACAGAAATGAACTAGAGAAGAAATGGAGGAACCACAAATACATATTACTAAGTAAAAGAAACCATTTTGTAAAAATTGCATGCTATATCATTCTACCTATATGACATTATGGAAAAGGCAAAAACTATGGAGACGGCAAAAAGATCAGTGGTTGCCAGGGATAAGGAAGCATAAAAGGATAAACAGAGAATAGAGGAGTGAAATGATTAGAGGATTAGGAGTGAAATTATTGTTAAGGGAGTGAAATTATTGTGTTTGATACTATAGTGGTAGATTTGTGTCATTTTACATTTATCAAAACTTACAGAAAGGACAACACCAAGAGTAAATCCTAATGCACATTATCTTTAGGTGATAATGCCGTGTCAATGTAGGTTCATCAATAGAAACAAACATACCACTTTGGATGTTATGGGGGAGAGGCTGTGTGTTTGTGAAGAAAGGAGTACATGGAACCCCTCTGTACTTGAACTTTTCTGTGAACCTAAAACTGCTCCCCAAAATAATGTCTATATTAAAAAATTAGTTCTTGTTGATAAAAGTAGTATATTCAAGATATGTGTATTGGGTGATTACATTCAAGGTATGTGCATCGGGTAATTACATCAGAGACAGTGACAGCTGTTGCTTCTCCCATTAAGAATGGTGCTGCCCCAAGTTTGATTCCTAAGCAAATTTGACTTTGCGGGTTTTTCTGGTTGCCTGATGGCAATGTTAAGGATTAGAGCATATTCCCTTTGGACAGTAGTCAGATGTCCTTTAAATTTATGTTTAGTGGCCACTGCACTTAAAACAACAGAGACTTTTACTAAACTTACAGAAGAGGTTTTACCAACGTTCAATGCCATCTTATTAATAAGCACTTGTTAAAAAATGCTTTTATTTTCAATATAATCTGACAGCAGTACTGTGAGAGAATCGCCAAAGAGAAATTGGCTTAAGTTGGTTTCCAACACAACGCTTTAAAGAAAATTAGTGAAGATATTATTGAAACAAAACAGGAGTACTACTAAAGAGGAAATTTTTAATTTCCCATAAATTCCATTACAAAAATGGGCAAATGATCTTAAATGCAGTGGGTTCAACGTAAAACAAGAAGTCACTGAAAGCTTCAAGATGAATGCCTCCAAGAAAATTATATAGGTTTTTAATAAAAATGAAGAAACTGGAAAGTACAAGTGGTAGCGTTTCTTCTTTCTATAAAAATAATGAAAGCAATTTATCACTACAAGAAAAACAAACTGAACACTGTTTATAAAAGGAATGTTTCAATTAGAAAGCAAACTTAGTTAAGTGTTCTACTCCTCATTTCAGCTCAGGTGATGATCCCACAGTTCATGGGATTGAACCCAATGTCAGAACATCCTGGGCATGGAGTCTGCTTGGGATTCTCTCTCTCTCTCTCTCTCTCTCTGTCTCTCTGTCTCTCTCTCTCTCTCTCTCTCTCTCCCCCTCCCTCCCTCCCTCCCTCTCTGTGTCTGTCTTTCTCTGTCTCACTCTCTCAAAATAAATTTTAAAAAATTAAAACAAGAGAGCAAATTCAACTATGTCATGCAAATGGTTGAACATAAAAAGGGAGAGGTGATTAAATCAAGATTTGGATGGTGTAGAGACCAAGACATGGAATCTATGAAGAAAGAAATGTCTCGGCATAACACTTGATTGTTCAGTAGAGCTGACACAGGTTGGAAATGGAATAGGGAGAGCAGAGATACAGAGAGAAGTTGACACTACTAAAAAGTAGGGAATCAAGAAGCAATATCCAAAGTTGATAAAATAATACCAAGAGAAAAGGCTTCCTCCCTATGTACAAATGCAATATATAGTGCTATAATTATTTAAGGAGGATATACAGACATACAGAGGAATAAGGCAGAATAGACAACTGGGAATAATCTCAAATACATATTGGAAATGAATACATTATAAAGATAACATCACATTTCACTGGTAAAATTGATTATTCAGCTTATAGTGTCCTTTGAGTTAGAAAGACATCTAGAAATAACTGGATATATATCATATCCTTTGTTGTATGTAAGTGATGAATCACAGGAATTTAGCCCCAAAACCAAGAGCACACTGTACATACAAGTTAGCCAACTTGATAATAAATTATATTTTTAAAAAATAAAATTAAATTAAAAATTAAAAAATATTTTAAATTCAAAAAAATTCTGAAAGTATCAAAGAAATTTATAAAAACTTTATAAAAATCCTAGAATAAAAATGAGGATTTTTAAAATACATGCTCAGAATGAACCCTGAAATATAAAATACTGAAAAATTTTACCATATTCAAATATTACACATTTTTAAAAATCCATAAACAAAAGATAAACACAAAATTACAGTAACAACTTATAACACCACAAGGGAATAATTCCCTGAATATATAAAGAGTTAAGGCAAATCTACATTAAAAAGACCAATAAAAGACACTTTTATTGAAAAAGAGACAAAAATTCAAATGGCTCATTTTTCTTTTTTTTTATTTCTTTTTTATGTTTTTTTACTTTTTTTTGAGAGACAGAGAGAGAGAGAGCACAAGCAGGGGTGTGTCAGAGAAAGAGAGGAAGGCACAGAACCCGAAGCAGGCTCCAGGCTCTGAGCTGTCAGCACAGAGCCCAATGTGGGGCTCGAACCCACGAACTGTGAGATAATGACCTGAGCCGAGCCGGATGCTTAACCAACTGAGCCACCCTGGTCCCCCAAATGACTCATTTTTCAAGATGAGAGAAATAAAAAGATATCACTGTATCTATCAAAATTAAAAATATGCTGATAATCTATTTGCCAAGTATTCTCAGATGTCAATGAAAAATTAAATTGACATAGGCTCTACAGAGTGTAAATTGGCAATAATCTATAAAAATGTAAAATAATATATATCCATATCTGGAAATCTCATTTCTACTCCACACCTACCCTAAAGATATATTTCAAATGACACATATCATTATTTATAGCCACAAAATATTCAAAACTACTTAAATGACAATTGGAATTATCCTTTAGCATGTTCTTTAAAACAAACTGACCGAACACACTTGGAATTAACCTAGATACCTCTGCATCATGTGACTTGCATGACGAAAGTTACTGCAATAATTAATTCTCCCCAGTGCCCATTAGACATTTGGAAACGTAGTGGGGAGCTATTTGAGGTATATGAATTTTCCCTATATTTTCAGATGAATATTTAGTAACTTCACACTTAGGATGGAGCCACTTTCATTTTGAATGGAGGAATCATTGGCAAAAAATCAACAATTAACAATGGTTTTGAGGTGATTGGAAGAGGTAGAGGGAGATAAGTCTAATTAAACCTCTATACCTCACACCTTAGAGGTCAAATAATTTCAAGATAAAGAGAAACGTAATATGTAAAAGAGAGAATGAATGTAGATATAGATATATATCATTCAATTGTGCAAAACATACACAAATATTTATACACAAATACATTTAACCAAAAAAGAATTAAAAGCTTCTATATTTTGAAAAAATTGCAGGTTATCCTTTTACTATGTAAGAAGTGGAAAAGCAACTTACAAGACTAGAATGAGAAAGTCATTTTTCCTGAGGTAGATTTGCAGCCCTAATGGTTGTTTTTACACAATGACCAAATCATTTCTCTTCTCTAAATTATCAGTGTAAAATGGAAAAATAAAAATTTAAAAAAAGGCCCAAGAAAAGTCAATGACAGCACCTCTGAAGAAAAGGGTAGAAGGGTCTAGAATGGCAGGCCAGGTGGCCAATCAGAAGCTTTGCCAGAGTTTTGGTTTTGTCATGGGCTGGTTCTAATTAGTCTAATAAATCATTAGGGATTGATTGTTTCATCTACATCAGAATTGCTGTAATCCCATGAATTTCTGCTGGCAGCATCAAGAATGAGGAGAAAAAATTTGAAAATAGATGTTGTCTGCTTAGTGTATTTTTAACCCAAGTGAAGCTTTCTACACTGATGGTGATGTGAGAATGTGATACTTTTTATATACATATCACGATTCACCTTGCAAAGCAGAGAGTCATGTCTGTCAGAAAGTAAAGACGCTAGTACAGACTCTGACAGCTACAGATGGACGGGGGATGTAGGGAAAGAAAATAAATGATTCACTTCACTATTTTTGTTCCATGATTCTTTTCTTACAACATCAGGCTTATTTTAATAAAAAGAAATTAAATGTGCAGAGTTTATAGTTCAGTCCAACCTACTTCACTCATTGGGGTAACAGTTACAATCTCTTCCATATTTGTCTTCTACACTTAGATTTCCACAGTGCAGAATCCATTATTTTACTAAACATTTGTTGTTTCCTTGGCATTTTCAAAAGTACTATCTGTGTAACCCAGATAAACATTCAGGGAAGTTTTTTAGTAAAACATAAGCTGGACAGATGTTCACAGAACATGTAAAAGGGAAAATTATTTCCCAGCTGTGCAAGATTTCAGTCAGCCTCAGTATTGTGAAGTGAATCACTGAAATAATATATAAAAGCCTTTATAATAAAAGAACCTAAAAAGCATTCTTAGATTTCTAATGCTACAGTATTTTTCTAGAGGCTAATTTATAAATGGGAACAATTAAACTAAATTCAAGTGAAATAAAATATAACTCAATGCTTTGCATTCTGATCTGTATATAGTCAAGGAAGTTTATTGTAAGGAATCATACTTGGGTTTTACTTTCCATAAATGACTTTTATGAAAACCTGTAATTTATAAACTTATTTGTGTATACTCAACTGGTATTTTTTTTTTCTGTTGTTCAGCAGGCACTGTTCATGGTGTTGGAGATGCATCATGAATGAAACACTTCTTTCTAGGGATGCCTGGGTGGCTTAGTCAATTAAGCCTCCAATTTTGGTTCAGGTCATGATCTCAGGGCTTCTAAGTCTGAGCCCCATGTTGGATTCTGTATTGACAGCTCAGAACCTTGGAGCCCATTTTGGATTCTGTATCTGTCTCTCACTGCCCCTACCCTGCTTGCTTTCTCTCTCTTTCTCTTTCTCCCTCTCTCTCCCTCAAAACTAAATAACCATTAAACATATCTTTAAAAAAAAAACACTTCCTCCTTGCTGGGGAATAAAAATACAAGAATGTCAGTGTTGGTGAGAACACCAAAAGCAAAACAATTACAGTACAACATAATGAACATTAAAACACAAGCACATCCAGGATTCCTAGAAGTAATGAGGAAGGGGCACTTGGGCCCTTCAAAGCACTGCCTGGGGGAGGGGGGGGTCTGCTGCAAATGTTACAGGCAAGAGTAGTGTAAGAAGGTAGATAGTAGGCCCCACTAACCCTCACTGCAATCAATGCAGTTTTACTTTGCATACTGGAAATCCATGGAATGTTTTACTTGGAAAAGATATTTCATCTTTTCCTTTTTTGGTTTGAAAAACATTCATCTAACTCTTCCAGGGGGAGTCTCAAAAAGATTTCATAGTAGAAATATTTGGCAGTGTGAAAACATATAACTATTTAAACATCTATACCTACCACAGTTACTGTTGAATTTTAAATGTGGGGCAGGGTTGTAGAGGGAGTTGAAATAATCTGTTTCACTGGGGAATCAAACTTTGTGCTGATCTTGTAACTTATTAAATACTCATGGAGTCTATGAAAAGGTGAGACACGGAGAAAATATTGCATGGTTTGGGAAATCCAATAGCAAGATTGGAAAGGAGTCTACACGTGAGTTCTGAATTCGTCCCTAGATTTGCACTGCATAACTAGGAGAGAGTAGTATTTTCGCGATTGCTGCAAGGGGGCAGGAGTAAACCAAAGTGCCAAGTTGCAGATCAAGACAGAAAGAAGCCTTAGTACATAAAAAATTAAAAGATGTTTTGAAGGACAGGGATGTCTAATAATCAGTATGAAGCTATGTGTGTAAATCAAGAAAGAGAAGCCAAGTTCAAAATATGGGTCAGTGTGGGGCTGCAAGAAAGAGATTCTGGCAATAAAAGGCATGTGAAACAAGACAGCCCAGGAGCAAGAGAATATAAATCCTGGAGAATCTGCGATAATCTTGCAGTGGAATATGGATCATAGGTTTGACACCTGAGTCACCAATGTCTGAGCTACAATGTGAGGGTGACCAGCATTTTTTAAATTGGCATTGGTACACCAAAAGGTACTACTGGGGACAGAATGAGAGAAAGAGTCAATCGGGTAGAGGAAATGACACATGCATAGCAAATACCAGAATCCACAGATTATCCAATGAGGTACTGTGTATCAGAAGAGTGAAAAACAAACTGATACTCATTGTCTCTTGCTTTTAGTATACTCACATAGTACTGTTTAGCTTTTATACTTAACATACTAGGTAAATAAGAAGATTTAACTAGGCAATCAAATGTCATTTAGTTTATAAGAACCTGGATATATCCATTCATTTAAGTTTCCCAAATCTTTCCTTTGGGAATTGCATAAGTAACTCTCGGTTCTGGGGTGCTCTGAAAAGCATTTTGCCACACTTTCACTAGCACGGCTTTGAAACACTGGTTTTTGCAGAGAACTACTTCTTAGCAGTCAATTGAAGCACTTCTTTTTGTGGTTCTTTAATCTGATCTCCATCATTTTTAAGTGCAAATCCTGGAATCTGCCTAATGAAGATATTCCAAAGTATTCTAACATTCATTCCTCAATTATGCTTTTGTTGCATGACAATACTGCTCGTTCTTTAAATTCCTGATGATAACTAAGTCACAGATGTAAATTAAGTTTAATAAAGCCTAAGCAAATTAAGTCAAATAAAATTCGAGTGTTCTCATCTGAGAAATATAACCAAGTTTATACAGAAAACTCCACTCTTGTTTAGTAAAGTTATGCTTTACTAAGCAGTTATGTTTTCAAGTGGACAAAAATAAGTTATTATCTGTCACAAAGTCCACCCTATGATATCCTTATTTCAAAATACTATCAGTAGTTGTTAAAAATAATTGGAGGAAATATAAAAACACTGTGAAGAGAAGTCCTCTTAGAAAGTGACAATGAGGGATGCCTGGGTGGCTCAGTCAGTTAAGCGTCCTGCTTCAGCTCAGGTCATGATCTCACGGTTAGTGGGTTCGAGCCCCGCATCGGGCTCTGTGCTGACAGCTCAGAGGCTGGAGCCTGCATCAGATTCTATGTCTGCCTCTCTCCCTGACCTTCCCCTGCTTGCACTGTCTCTGTCTCTCAAAAATAAAATAAAATACATCAAGAAGATATAATCCTCATCAAGTTTATAATCTAATGAGTGAAACAGAAAAGTTGAGAGTTCACATCAAAAATGCTAATCATATTAACAAACGTCTGCAGGAGATACACTGAGACCATTAAAGAGAAGCTACCAATCTCTCTGGAGTTCAGGGAAGATCTCACATAAATAGACATAAGCCTGGTAGAGTAACGGGGGAAACAAGTGCTAGAGAGTTAAGATAATCTTTCAGAAAATATTAGTAAGAACAATTTGATCATTTGATAGTACAGATACAGAACATCTCTTGTATTTTTCCACATATGCTAAAACTCTGATTTTGTTTCTTTAGTTGCCATTCTTATTATTTATCTCAAGTTTCAAAGTGGTTTTAAAAACTGTTATTTTCTTTTACTTCTGACAGGGGGTGATAAATCCCTGCTTACCAATTAAGGTGAGAAGGCACGGTGTCAATCTGCTGTATCATTCCCTCCTTGAATATATGTTCTACCTTTACAGCATAATTTGGCCACATAATTGTATTTAGTAATTTTATTTCTCAATATTAATTTAATGCTTTGGGTTTCTTGCTCTTTCTTTTCCACAGATGCCACAAGACACAATGATTAGTATATAAAAACTCTATGTCGTGGTTAACAAAACAAAAAAGTACGATACCAGGGCTTGAGACTTAATGTCTATACGGAGATACTCTAAACCTGTGTTGACTGAATTACAACTCAGTCACAGCTGTATGCTAGAAAAAGGTTTCATGGTCCTTGGAAGCTTATAGTGACTACTTGAAGGCTAGAAACAGAATATGATTCATATGCACCAAATCTGCCTGCAGCATCAAACAATCTAGAGATATTTTTTTCTTTTTTAATTTTTTTAATGTTTTATTTATTTTTGATACAGAGAGAGACAGAGCATGACAGGGGGAGGGGCAGAGAGAGAAGGAGACACAGGACCAGAAGCAGCTCCAGGCTCTGAGCTAGATGTCAGCACAGAGCCTGACGCGGGGCTCGAACCCACGAACGTGAGATCTGACCTGAGCCGAAGTCGGAGGCTTAACCGACTGAGCCACCCAGGCGCCCCTCTTTTATTTATTTTTAAAATTAAATATGTTTGAATGTAACTGACCTGGGAAGAAGGAACATTTGTTATGACCTTTGAGTGTAAGTTTCTATTAGCTATAAGAAATATACTATGCTAGTCTTCTAAGAAGAGATTTATGTGTATCAAATACACAAATGAAGCACAGCTCTCGTCTAAAACATAGACTCTTAACGAACTTACTAATTAACCACATGGTCATGACTAACAGTAAAAGTACCTCTCATAAGAGTATTTTGTTTATATTTAACTATAATTCTGAGTAATTTTGTAGGTAAGGCAAATCTATTTAGTTACGTATATTTACATTCTCTGCAGATCCATTAATAAGTTTTCCTATTGATAAAACTTAAAAGTTTTATACGCTGCATTTTCTGAATTGTACAGGGTCAGTTTGAACAAGAAACTATTTAGACAGTGTTTCATTATAGTTTATACAAATATAGTCTATAAAATTAATGTTTAATGCCAAAGAAGAAAAGAAAGGGTTATTTCATTTATGTCCACTAGAATATACAATTTTGTCAAAGATTAATTGGCCATACACTTGTGGGTCCAGTTCTGGGCTCTCTATTCTATTCCATTGGTCTATGTGTTTGATTTTGTGCCAATAAGACAACTTTGTAGTAGAGGCTAAAGTCTGGGATTGTGATGTCTCACATTTTAATTTTCTTTTTCAATATTACTTTGTCTATTCGGGGATTTTTGTGGTTCCATATGAATTTTAGGATAATTTGTTCTAGCTTTGAGAAGAATGCTGGTGCAATTTTGATGAGGATTGCATTGAATGTGTAGATTGCTTTGGGTAATAATGACATGTTAATAATGTTTATTCTTCTGATCCATGAGCACAGAATGTTTTTCCATTTCTTTGTGTCTTCAATTTCTTTCATCAGCTTTCTATAGTTTTCATCATACAGGTCTTTTACATCTTTGGTTAGGTTTATTCTTATGTATTTTATGGTTTTGGTACAATTGTGAATGGGATCAGTTTCTTGATTTCTCTTTTTGTTGCTTGATTTTTGGTGTATAAAAATGCAACTGATTTCTGTACATTGATTTTGTAGCATGTGACTTTACTGAATTCATAGATCAGTTCTACAAGGCTCTGGTGGAGTCTATCGGGTTTTCCATGTAGAGTATCATGTCATCTGTGAAAAGTGAAAGTTTGACTTCATCTTTGCTAATTCTGATTCCTTTTATTTCCTTTTGTTGTCTGACTGCTGATGCTAGGGCTTCCAGCACTATGTTAAACAACAGTGGTGAGAGTAGACACCCCTGTCGTGTTCCTGATCTCAGGGGGAAAGCCCTCAGTTTTTCCACATTGAGGATGATATTAGCTGTGAGCTTTTCATAAATTGCTTTAATAATGTTTAAGTAAGTTCCTTCTATCCCAACTTTCTCAAAGGTTTTTATTAAGAAGGGATGTTGTATTTTGTCAAATGCTTTTTCTGCATCTATCGACAGGATCATATGGTTTTTATCTTTTCTTTTGTTAATGTGATGTATCACATTGATGGATTTGCAAATATTGAACCAGCCCTGTAACCCAGGAATGAATCCCACTTGATGAAGGATAATACTTTTTATGTGCTGCTGAATTTGATTTGCTAGTATCTTCTTGAGTATTTTTGCATCTGTATTCATTAAGGATACTGGCCTATAGTTCTCTTTTTTTGCTTGAGTCTCTGTCTGGTTTAGAAATCAAAGTGATATTGCTTCGTAGAATGAGTCCAAAAGTCTTCCTTCCATTTCTATTTTTTGGAATAACTTGAGAAGCAGGAAAGAGTATCCAATGGAAAAAAGACAGCCTCTTTAACAGGTGGTGCTGGGAGAACTGGACAGCAACATGCAGAAAAATAAAACTAGACCACTTTCTTACACCATTCACAAAAATAAACTCAAAATGGATGAAGGATCTGAATGTGAGACAGGAAACCATCAAAACTCTAGAGGTTTCTCTAGAGGAGAAAGCAGAAAACAGCCTTTTTGACCTCAATTGCAGCAATTTCCTCCTCGACACATCCCCCAAAAACAAGGGAATCGAGAACAAAAATGAACTATTGGGACCTCATCAAGATTAAAAGCTTTTGCACTGCAAAGGAAACAATCAAAAAAACTAATAGGCAACTGACAGAATGGGAAAAGATAGTTGCAAATGACATATCAAATAAAGAGATAGTATCCAAAATCTACAAGGAACTCCCCAAACTCCACACCCAAAAAACAAATAATCCAGTGAAGAAATGGGCAGAAGATTTGAACAGACACTTCTCCAAAGAGGACACCCAGATGGCCGACAGGCACATGAAACAATGCTTGGCATTACTCAGCATCAGGGAAATACAAATCAAAACCACACTGAGATACAAACTCACACCGGTCAGAGTGGCTAAAATTAACAAACCAAGAGACTATAGATGCCAGCGAGAATGTGAGAAATGGGCACCCTCCTACACTGCTGGTGGGAATGTAAACTGGTACAGCCACTCTGGAAAAACAGTGTGGAGGTTCCTCAAAAAACTATCAATAGAACTGCCCTATGACCCAGCAATAGTGCTGCTGGGGATCTACCCAAGGGATACAGAAGTGCTGACACATAGGAGCACATGTACCCCAATGTTCATAGCAGCATTTTCAACAATAGCCAAATCATGGAAAGAGCCTAAATGTCCATCAACTGATGAATGGATTAAGAAGATGTGGTGTGTATATGTGTGTGTGTGTGTGTGTGTGTGTGTATATATATACAATGGAATCCTATATGGCAATGAGAAAGAATGAAATCTGGCCATTTGTAGCAAAATGGATGGACCTAGAGGGAGTCATGCTAAGTGAAGTAAGTCAGGCAGAGAAGGACAGATATCATATGTTGTCACTCATAGGTCTAACAGGAGAAACCTAACAGGAGACCATGGTAAGGGGAAAGGAGGAGGGGGAAAGAGTGGAGGAGAGTGAGTGAGGCAAATCATGAGAAACCTTGGAATGCTGAGAACTGAGGGCTGAAGAGGGAGTGGGGAAGAGGAAGGGGAGGTTATGGTCATGGAGGCGAGCACTTGTGGGGAAGAGCACTGGATGTTATATGTAAACCAACTTGGTAATAAACTATTAATAAAAAAAATAAACATTAGAAAATTTTTAAAAAATAGAATTTTGACCACAATAAATGTTTTTTCCAGTCCTAGGAAATCAATTATTCTTGTTCTATTATGGTGCAGTTAGGAGTCTGCATTCATGAAGTTGTCTTGGAACTCCTGACCTGGTTCCACAAAATGAAAAGGATCTCTTTATAGTATAAATGTCACCTCAAACTTAAGAAATCGGTCATTGTACCTAGTGTCTGAAATATTAGATAAAAATACATAGCAGCACTCTTTACTGAGACTATTATTCTTTTGAAATTTCTTCTAGAATACTTCTTCTGGGATCTATAGACAAGTGTAAGGGAAGAGCAGAAACTGTCAATAAGAAACTGAAAGATTCTGGTTAATTTATTATGATATATTGATATTTCAGATAGAAGCCTGGAATCCTCTATTGAGATAATGATCAACTTTTAAAGATTCAGTCAATGATAACCCTGAAAGTAAGAAAGTATTAACAGTGAGCTACTAACAAATCTTCAGAGACCTGTAATTCATCTCATAATATGTCTGTTGTGCTTGTCAAGAATTGACAAGAGATTACAAAATAAATTTATAAATCAATTTCATGACAGTTTACTGACAATCTTTATACATGAAAATAATTGTGCCTTTACCTATCCTCTGAGGGACACTACTCTGAAATATTTTTACCAAATCACAGACATCTACTTAACCTAGGGACCTTGTTTGAGTTTCTTTTGATTTGGCAATAGTTTCTAGTGTAAAAGCTTTATAAATAAAACAGATGTTTATATATTTTAAGCTAATTAGAAATACAGAAACTTCCATAAATTTTTGGCATGTCTTTTTCTTTTATAAAGTAAGAAGAAAAAATGTTGATGTCAGTTAAATAGCTATCAGGTAAATCTGAGTTTTATTTTCCCGAATTTGAGTTCTTAAATTCGAAGACAAAAAGAATTATACAAGACAGGGTCATAGTTTTACATACCTAAAGAGAAGAAACTGTTTCAGTTTTGATTTAGAAAATCTTTTGTTCATGATTGAAAAGATTATAAAAGAGGTACATAAAAAGAGGCTTTCAAGTGAGAGCATTTTGGTGGTATAAGGAACCTCACTGATCTAATCATGGAATATGTTTTTTGCATTTTCATATAATGAATAGGATATATGATCAAAAATGTCTGTCATTTTAACAGAAAGAAAAAAATCTTTTTTTATTCTTTGCATACAATCCACGTAACATTTGGCATTAAAGGAGTCACAAGCAAGGGGCTCATGGATGGCTCAGTTGGTTAAGCATCCAACTTCAGCTCAGACCATGATCTCATGGTTCCTGGGTTTGAGCTCTGCTTGGGACTCTGTGCTGTCGCTCAGAGCCTAGAGTCTGCTTTGGATTCTGGGTCTCCTCTCTCTGCCTTGCCCCACTCATGCTCTGTCTCTCTCTGTGTCTCCAAAATAAACATTTAATTTTTTTTAAATAATAAAGGAATTACAAGCCACTTTCTATACTATGGATTAATCTATCTTGATCCAACTACCTCACTTAGTCAACATTTAACATTTTTTTTACGAACTTGTTACTTGAAAACAAATTTCCTTCAAGTTTTTATAACAAACTGTGTATCTTCTCATATTTTTAAAGTATTATATCTCCTAGAGTTAACCAGCATAACTGACCTTTGTTCCCACAAGCAGAAAAACTATAAAACTGTGGAGGTAAACACAGCACTGTCATTCACTAGCACTTCAGCAAATCACCATTTTCATCCTCCAGTAAGACCATCCATTCAGAGCTGTACATGTTCTTTCTTTTAAGATTTTTAAAGAGATAGACTAATTTTTGGAAGAGTTTTAGATTTAGAGAGAAATTAAGACAGTACAGAGGATACCCAAATACTCCAAACCCACTTTCCTGCTTAGCGTCTTACTTTGGTTTGGTACATGTTACAATTAATGAAACAACACTGATATATTATTGTTAACTAAACTCTGCAATTTTTCAGATTCCCTTCATTTTTATCTAATGACTTTCTAACAGTTCCACAATCCCAAACAGGATACCACTTTAGGAGCAAGGGCAGGCTGTACCAACATATGCCAATTTGGCATATTATTTTAAATAAAAGTTACTTGAGAGACAGCCTGTATCAGATGGACACTCAGACCCTCCTCAGTTTCCCTGAAAGGAGGAAATAAATCTCCCATGTGAAAAGCTAACCTCCCTTGAATCTGGAGGTTAGGAGACATCCTTGTCACCAAAAATAGGAAGTTAGAGCTGAGAATGCTGTATAAACAAACTTGTTAATTTTTACCAATTTTGTACTCCAACCCAAAACCTGTGTAAAATTCCATACTAATTGAAGTTCCTAAAGTTAAGTTTTCTTTGTCCTATCAATTCCTCCCAGATCTACTGTATCTTTGTCCAAAAATATATAAAAACTGCCTGCTTGTTTTGGTCATTTTTTTGTGTCTCAATTTCATTATTGGGCCTCTGTGTGGACATAAAAATATTTTTGTGTTTTTTCCTGTTATTGACTCATGTAAATTTAATTCTTAGTCCAACTGGAAGAACCTTGTACTGAGGAAAAGTTCTTCCTCCCTTCTCTTCACCGTATTACATTTACTTATCCGGTCTCCCTAGGCTTCTCTTGGCTGAGACAGTTTCTTATGTCTTCCTCGCTTTTGACAGCCTTCATGTTTTGAGAAGTACTGGTAGGTATCTTGTAGGCTGCCTCACTATTGGAATGTGCCAGACGTTTTAATGATAGCTCTGGGGTTATGGGTTATTGAGAGGTAAGCCTCAGAGAGGACACGATCATTTTTATCACATCTTACTAGGGTACATCCTGTCAATATGACTTACCTTTGTTGATTTTGACCTTGATCACCTAGCTGAGGTGGTGTTTGTTAGGTTTCTCTACTCAAAGTTACTCTTTTTTCCCTTTTTCCATGCTATATCTTTAAAGAAAGTTAACTGTATGTAGCCTACACTGAAGGAGAAGGGAGTTATGCTCTACCTTCTTGAGGGAGATTATTTTGTAATCTCTTGTCTGTCCTTTTGTCTGTATAAAATATAAAAAATTCCTATGTTTGGGAGATTTGTCTCTTTTCCTCTATTTACATATTTATTCTATCATCTATTTATATCAGTATGTTATCATGGATATATATTTTCTACTTCAGATTTATTTTTTTGCTCAAATTTTTCTCGCTTCAGTTGGTTCCTATATCACTAGAATCAACCATCTCTCCAAGGAACCTGGTTTCATTTTATTGGAGAATAGAATTAGCAAATAAGATATGTGCTCCTTGCTACTGGAATTTATTTCTCTTAAGCCTTCCCAGTTGAGTGTACAAATAGGTGTCTTTACAAACCTGTCTGTGTGCATGCACATACGCACACATCTATAAATGTTATTATACATAATCATCAATATCTATACATTAAGCTAAACAACAGTTCATACTGATGGTTCCAACTCAGACCATTATCACTTGGATCACTCACTCTAGTTTCCACTTTTTGAATATCTGTTGATTTTCCACTTCACAGTAAAAACCTGGCTACCTTCATCTGCCATCCATTTGCTTAAGTGTTCAATTCCAATACATATGTATGGCTAACATCAGAACCGTTAACCTGTAGCCCTACAGAAAAGAACTTCATCTGTTAGATGCAGTGTTATGTGAATTTTGTTCCCTTTAGTCTTACAGATCTCATTTCCAAAGTTCCTTAGATCATCCACCTTTCTTCCCAGTCTCTTCTGTGAGGCCATTTTATGCATTTTTAATACACAAGTGTTCTTGTCATAGTCTGCAGTCTTTCCTGGGATGCCGTGACACTTTAAATGACATTTTAAAAATTACATATATTAAGGTTCATCCTTTGTGCTATGAATGCTCTGTGGATTTTAACGAATGTATAATGCCATGTATAACATCAGATAGTATAGTTTTAGTGTCTGAAAAATCATTTATTCTTTACCTATGTATCCTCCCCAACTTTTCCCAAATCCCTGCCAACCACTGTTTCTTTTGCTAGCTCAACAGTTTTGCCTTTTTGTAATTTCGTATAATTTTAAGCATAAAAGATGCAGTCTTCCAGACCAGTTTCTTTAACTTGGCAATACACATTTAAGATCTCTTTCTGCGGCTGAGGAACTCATATTTCTATTAACTGAATCAAATTCCGTTGAACAGATATGCCACAGCCACTTATTTAAACACATCTTGTCACCTTCAGTTTTGAGCATTTAATACCGTCCTGGGGGTAGGGGGAAGGGGGAGGTTTTTAGCCATTAAAAATGTTTGTAATATCTCATTGTTTTAATTCGCAATTCCTGAATGACAAATAGTGTTGAACATCTTTTCACAGGTTTCTTTGCCATCTGTATATCTTCTTTAGTGAGATGTCTGTTCATATATTTTTCCCATTCTCAATTGTGTTTTTTACTTTGAGTTTTAAAAGTTCTTATATTCTGACCACAAGGTCTTTATCAGATAAGCAGTTTACAAGTATTATCTTCTAGCCTAATTGGTCTTTTTATTCTCTTTAAACATTTTTTTTTTTTTTAGATTTTTGTTTTGTTTTGAGAGAGAGGGAGACAGAGACACAGCATAAGGCAGGGAGGGGCAGAGAGAGAGAAAGAGAATCCAAAGCAGGTTCCAGGCTCCACGGTCAGCATAGCCCAATGTGGGCTTGAACTCAAGAACTGTGAGATCATGATCTGAGCTGAAGTCAGACATTAACCAACAGAGCCACCAAGGTGCATCCTTAGCAGAGCACAAATTTTTCTTTGAATAAAGTCTATTTAATCATGTTTATCATTTTTATGTTACTGGATCATGCCTTAAGGGCCGTTATTTACAAGCTCATTGTCAAACCCAAAGCAACCTACATTTTCTATGTACTTTTCCAGAAATTCAATTAACCTAATTTAATCCAGTTCCTCTCAAACACAAAAAACACAAATTACTACTGATACTATGAATTTTTCCAAAAGATTTTGCTTAGATATTTTAAGTGGAAAACTAAGTTTAGATAATATTCCACAATAACCGATGCCCATAAGAGCATACAGTTTTAGTAGACAGCAGTTACTATCTTGTAACTACATATTGTTTATACTTTTATGCCTTTAAACCATTTGTGAAAACACAAACACTGGCATCAACAAAATCTGACCAAAAAAATCAACTTGGGAAATTTAGACAATACTAATTAGGCTTCCATAAGAAAATAAACTCATCTTTTGTAAATTATACTATAATGCTTCCAACATTTTTCATAATTTTTCCCATTCACAACACACCTGATTTTTTAAATTAAACTAATTTAAGTTTTGTAAGCATTCACATATATTAGGATATATATACATATACATATTTTACATACATATATTTTACATATTTTATATATTATATATAAACATATATGCATACATATATATTATGTATATACATATATACATATTTTTAAGTCTTAATTGTAACTATTGCATTGGATAGACAACTGTTTGCATTTTTACTTGTCATATATTAGCCTAAGGTTACTTCACATTCCCTTACTCTATACCTTATGATTTAACAAGCGAAGTCATTAAGATAATTCACAGCCAAACTGTCCTTTGTCAAGTTACAGCTTCAACAAGTGTCTGAATCTTTCCTAAAGGTCCAGTATCCTTAAAGCAAGAGGTTTGTTTTCTTCCTCAAAATTCCTGAATTCTCTTATTTTAAAATTACATGTGCATCGTATTACTTTCTGTAAGCCAATCAAAACAGATCTTTTATATATAAGAGATTTCTAATTAACAGTAATCTGTATTACTACTCTTCTTCAGAAAGAATTAAATTAAAGTAGTCATGAATTCTTTGTAACTCGATTTTCTCTTACCTTGGATCTGGCCATAGGAGTTTAATGGCGGCAAGAAATCTGAGGATAAGTCACAAAACATTCTTCAGCTCCCTCAAGATCCTCATGAAATGCTTGCGGTTAGTATGCCCTTTCCTTATGCCACTTCCGGTAGTGACTGTTTTGATCCGGTGTGTTTTGTTTGAACCCCCCTGACATCTTTATTGAGGTGACTCACAGAGCCACTGGGCACTGGGGTTTGCAGACAAACCAACCAACACTGATGGCCCTTGAGCCACGCAGCCCCGGGGCACCAAGTGAGTTTGCCAGAAGTCCCTTGCAAAGCCTCTCAGAAAGAAAGAAATCTTAGTTCCCACCGTCTGTCAGCCACAACACCTCACACCTGCCTGCCTTACCAACTCAAACACCAGGAAGGCCAAACACTGGGACAAAATGCCTCCTCCTCAGAGGCACTTCCACAGGTGGGTTCCAAGTGCTTCTCCAAACCGCGTGCTCTCAAGCAGAGCAAGGGAGCCAATTCAGAAAACAGATCTGCAATAAAAAAGAAGAAAGTACCCTACCTGCTCCAGACGGCTTTATTTTACCCGGGGATGGGAGGCCCACAAAGCTCGCCAACGCCATCTGAAACTGGGGGGTTGGAGCGTCCCCTCCCCAGCGTCGCGGAAAACCGGTCCTCGGTGCTGTTACAACAAGGGCAGCAGGGAAGCCTCGTGGTCCTGACAGGCCTGCCCCACGTGGCTTCCAGGAAGGATGGGCCCTGCCCAACCGTCTTGAAAAGGTCCCCTTATGCCTGCATTAGCTGCCGAGTGTCACTCCTTATGTCAGGCTTCCAAACTCAGACTGAGGAGCACCCCCTCCATGGTCTCCTCCAGCTCCTTCGACCCAGGACTCCCCACAATCACGGAGAACCTGCGAGTTAGCGCTTGGCTAGGAGCAAGGACTCTGGAAGCCCCGGTAGGGACCTTGGTAGGTGGGGTCACATAGGGCGGAAGTTGCCGGTGGCCACACCCAGATCCCAAAGCTCCTCCCCTGGCAGGCTGCCTGCCCCTTTGGCCGCCTTGTAAACGAGTCTAATAAGCTCAGACACAACGTGAGAAATTCAAGTTTTAAAGGGCAAAAATAAAATATCAAGGTGGCTTAGCATAAATTCCTGATCCAGGGAACTAACACCTTTGTTAAGGCCTAGAAAAATTTAAGGCAGAGCCTCTTAGACAAGGCAGTTAGTTAAAAAGAATTCTAAGAATCTTGTGTGCCCCTAAACTCTCTTAGCCAGAAAGAAGGGGCTTGTGAGGATTCTAAGTGTGTCTTTTTGACTTTTAGAGTAAACAAAAGGTCTTCTAAAACACTTAAGAATACTGTCCCACAGCACCTGAACTTTCCTCTGTCTCAAAGGGATTTATGATGGTAGCTTTATCTTACCGAGTGAATCTGATAAAGATCCCTGGGAAACTTATGACCATGTTAAGAATTTGGTATCAGTAGTAACACAGTCTGTCAGCTTAGACTGAAAAGGTCAGAGACAGTCAAAATGAAAAGACGTTTTTAGGCTGTCAGCCTCCTTGCAAAAAAACCCAAGCCATTTCTTAGAAAATGACTCACAGTGGCAAACAATCTGGCTCAAGGATCTGCACCTGAGGACGCCATTTGAGGCAATCTACCCCTGGACTTAATTAACATCAGGAACTCCTGGATCTCAAGCCTGATCTAGATACTGCAATACATGAAGCATATAAGGGCCTTGAGAGATGAGGCCCATGTGTGAGAAACATAAATAATTTTGGGGCCACTTGCAGTTGATTAACTATGACCACAATTAATTTGCAACACCACCGCACCCCCTCCCCCAGTTGGAAGGTGGAGTCTACTTCACCTCACTTTGAATCTGGGTTGGGCCTGGGAATTGCTTTAACCAACAGAGGGTGGTGGGAGAGACCTGTGTGACTTCCACATCTGGGTCAGAGGAAGCTTTCCAACATCCCAATATCCAGTAGGCCTCTTGGAACACTTACTCTTGGAATATTCTCTCTCAGAACTCAACTGTCAAACCTTAAGGAACCCAAGTCCCATAGATAGGCCAAGTATAATTGTTCCTGCCAATGATCCCAGCCTGAACTTCCAAGTGGTAGTAAGCATCAATTTTCCCCATGTGAATGGACAATCCAATGGAATCTTCCATTGTTTGCAGAGCCAGCCACTATGTTACTAAAATTTCCTGAGATATCTCACAGAAGAGCCACGAACCAAGTCTAGTGAACACACAGATCCAACAGAGATAATAAAGTGTAGTTTTCAGCCACAAAATTATGGACTAGTTTGCCAAACAGCAATAGATAAGCAAAATAGGCAAAGTTATAGTAATCTGTTCACAAAATATTTTATATTTACACAGTGGAAGATTTTTAGAATCAGGAGCAAGCTGTAGAAATTTGAAGGAGTTCATATTTGAATTTTTCCTTATTTTATTGCCTGTTATTTTCTTCGGTAATTGTCCAGTTAGATTGTAGGGAATGCTGTAGGTTTATTAACATCTTTTTCTTAGCACATAAAGCATTTTCTCACATATTGACTTGGCTTATTTATGCATTTCTATAGAGATTTTCTATTTTCTTTTAAGAGGGAGGAAATGTTATGTACTTTGAGCCTTTCAAATGCCTTAAAAAAAATGATTAAAGCCCTCTGCAGACCAGAAGCAATCAATGTTGTGTCATAATATTCTCATTCCAAAACACATTCACATTGATCCATAAAACTGCTATTTTAACTTGTCACAGTTCTTACATAGGACATTAGAGCTCTGCCTTTTCTTTTCTTTTTTTTTTAAGATTTATTTATTTATTTTGAGAGAGAGAGGCATGGGGTAAGGGGAGGGGGAGGGAAGAGCAGAGAGAGGGCGAGAGAATCCAAGAATGGAACCTGATGTGGGGCTTCATCTCACAAACTGTGGGACCATGACCTGAGCCAATATCAAGAGTCAGACACTTCAAAGACTGGGTCACCCTAGTACCCATGCTCTGCATTCTCTAAGCTGTGATTTAAAAAAAAGACTCATGTATTTCTCTCTATTAAAAATAGATATAAGTCTTTAGATTAGGCTTGAAGGGTAGACCATTTATTAAATGTTTGGGCCAATTAATAAATGCAAGTTTTCCAAAAGAGGAAAGAGGAAAAAGAGAGTGAAAGAATAAGGAAGCTATAGAGACAGAAAGAGCTATAAATCTAAACAAATCCTGGTAAGAGAGAGACAAATCACATTTCTTTTTGGAGAGGAACACCATTATTTCTTTTCTCATTTAAGCACACAGGCAGACACACACAGAGATTGCTAACCTCAATGTTACAATTTCAGCCAGGGGTCAAATAAATATAGGACACAAATTGTTGTATCTTAGTAAAATTGTCTGATTGATTGCATCAGTTCCAAAACAGAAGGTCAGAGTGACACAGACAATTTCAAAGGCATACCCTGATGTCTCCTGTATCTCATGTTGGCTCTTTATTCTACTGGACATAAATTCTTTTTTCTTTTTCTTTTCTTGTTGTGACTTATTTGAGTTCATGGTGGCACATAAGTAAACAAATAACATAAGATTCTATCAGCAATTGGCAAACAACTAGGCGACAGCATAGGCTGTGATAGAAGCTTTACTTTCCACTTGACTAAACCACAGTCTTGTGACATAATAAAACAGAAACAAGTTACTCAAAGGCCAGGAAAACAGAATTCCCAAGACATATAGAAAAATGAAGACATTTGAAAAACCTGTCAAACATAAATACATAAAAATGCTTGGACCATACAAGCAAAACCGCCACAATCAAAACTGGTTTGGCCAAAACGGTAGCCAAATAAAAGCCAAACCCGATTTGGAATCAGAAATTGTCCTGGGAAAATACTAGACAATCTAGACAGAGAGTCAGTGAGAGGCAAAGCACCTGATTTAGAAACTGAAACTCTCTCAGGAGTAGAGTGGAAGCTCTTAACAGAATGATGGAAGCCAGTGTGCAAGAAGCCCATGGGTGGTGCCTTTGTCAACAACATGAGATCATCAGGGCTGGCGACTGGATCCCCTGGAGCATCTCAGTGGAAATGTTATTTATAGCAATAAAATCTAGAAGACAATTAAGAAAAAAAATTACTTTCAAATGTTTCTTCTTAAAGTACAGACTTTAGGAGATTCTTTTTATCACCAAGTTTAAAAAACACATTCAGTTCTTTAAACAAATGAGTTTACTAAGGTTAGCACTTGCTCATATTGGATAGTCATTTGATAAAATAATACCTGGCAATGATTATCACAGTTTTAGGAAAATCAAAGATAAAGTTTTTTCATTCGGTGAATATACAGAAAATGACTCAAAATTACATCTATTTTGTTATCCAGATTTGACTATCTCAGGGTGAAAATATCATTTCTACCACTCTCTTGTTATAGCATATAATGAAAATAGACCAAATGATATTAGGGCAAGATGTCTGTTTGCTTTCTCAACACTCTTGGTCATTATTTATAAATCATTTCACTCTGTCAGACTTGCAATATTAACATAAAATATGATCAGATCAGTAATTTCTTTTTTTATTTTTTTAATATTTATTTTTGAAGGAGAGAGAGGTGGGGGGAGGGGCAGAGAGAGAGGGAGACACAGAATCTGAAGTAGGTTCCAGGCTCTGAGCTGTCAGCACAGAGCCCAACATGGGCTGGGCTGAAGTTCGACACTTAACCACGTGAGCCACCCAGATGCCCTCAGATCAGCAATTTCAAACCAATTCTTGTGTCATTGGGTTGAGCTCAGTACACCAGTTCAGAACTTTTTTTCATATTGTTGAGTTCTTCTTGTGAACATTGAAGCTCATGTTTCCTCTTTTCTTGCAGTGAGCCTCATTCAGGCTGCCCTTCAATTTCCAACATGAGGTGGTTGGGTATCTATCCAGTTTTGATCATTTCTATCACAGTAAGTCTCTTGGCTTCTTATGCAAAAATGTATCTCCTCTTCTCATAGGGTATAATAACAGGACGTTTTTACTGAATGTCTGAGCAGGTCCTAATAGAACACTCCTGCAATGCTCATGTCAAGTAAAACACCCATTTGCATAAAGAAGTCCATTAGAATTCCATTCTCCATCAAGATTAGTTCTGGTGTAACTTTTGTATGTGCAACTTGGAGAGTTGAATAAATGGTTACAAATGAAACTGCAAAATTAGGCAGAAGCAAGATCATAACAATCATGCTGTGATCACACCAACACCAATAACAATAAGAATAGGCAACCAAGTATAATAAGCATATATTAATGGTTACTAATAGATAGCTACTTACTATGGGCCAAAATTTGACATGCACAAAGGCATTTTTTCCCTAGCATGCTGCCATGTATAAGAAACTCTCTGTATGGTTTTAAGTTGTTACACACTGCTAATGTGAAAGCCTCCAATATCGAATTCACCAAATGACCGACTTGTTGAAGATTCAATTAACTAATGATCAATTTCTGGAGTCTCAATTTTCCAAATTTGCCTAATTAAAACATTTATCAGTTTACTAAAAATGGTTTCAACAGAATTAGGAGAAGATATGGTAGCATTAACAAGAATATGAAATATGATTATACTTTTGAAAACTGAAATTTTAATATAATAATATTATTTAAAATAAAGTTTTCATCATTGTTAAAAAATAATTATTTCTTATGGGAATTCTTGATCATAGTGATTTTTAATCCTCTATATCATATAGTCTTGTCAAACTTTCATCTTTGTCATTTTAAAGATATTAATTTATAAGATCTTTTCTTATTTGTCTTTTATAATTAAATGATATCAAAATTTAAGTATGAAACATATAGATCATTACATTACATTAATATTATCATTCTTTCCTTTTTTTACACTCAGTAGTTTCTTTTTTACCTGCAACTGCTTCTTCTTGTTGGCATATTCAAACCATTCTTTATTAGAGGCATGGGATTTTAATACACCTAATTTATCCCAGATATTTTAGAATTCTAATTTAATTGTAATGGATGATTTACTTCTGATAAATAAACAATAAGAATAATACTAAATCCTTAGGTTTGAAAAGCATAAGGTAAAATTCACTGATTTAAAATTGAGAAGAAAACAAACCTATTATTGCTGTTAAATTGTCCATTCAATTAATTGTATTTTTGCAAGTTGATTTTTTTCAGTTTGATTTGAACAAATTGGCTCTTCAGAAAATTGTATTTTCAAGAATTGGCTTTTAGCAAACTATTTTCTCTGAATCATTTTGCTTACAGTTTTATACCCACTGATAGAAGTCAGAATACAGCTATAAATATGAGTTTTAGGAGCTTGTCCAAGGTAACTTGGGTAGTAAGAGGCAAATCTGTTTTTCAAATTCTTAGGATCTGTACTATACTTTAATATTTACCAAACCAAAATCACTACTCTATGCTGCCTTTCAGATTATTAAACTTCTGATTTAAAAAAATTAATTCATTTTAGTTTTTATTGTTTACAGTTCAGGAGTTTAAATGGAATCATGAAGCTAAAGAATGTGTTGCTTCCTAATGAGTAATTATTGTAACATACTCTGAAGATCTTCGCTATGTTGGCAGACAGCCAGGATATATATGGTCAATTTAGGGATATTTGCTTAAAGAGCTCTCACTAGTTGACTAAGGATACCGTAGATGACTAATAGTGTTGGCTTTTATGCTAAAAGTGACATTGTAATATGAATATAAACATATGAACATAAATGCATTGTATCTAAGAAATAGCCACCTAGTAACATTATAGAGAAAAAAGGGTGAGGCTACAGACAGAAAGGTCAGATAGGAGACATTGATGCACCTTACAATTAACAACAAGAGTCAACATGAAAGTATTAGAAACAGTGATGGATAGGTACAACAAATACTAGAAATAAAATAAATAGGATTTGGTAATTTATTGGGGCAATAAGGTTATGGTCTGAATACCTAGGTCAATAGTCCTACCTCCCATCATGATAGTAAATTGAAATGGAATGACTCTTGATAAAGGAAATTGTGAAATTAGCTTCATATCTGTTAAGTATGAAGGATTATGACTCATTCAATGTAAATTTGCACTAGGTAATAACAGTTGGAGTCTGTGTGTGTGTGTGTGTGTGTGTGTTGTGTGTGTGTGTGTGTGTGTGTGTGTGTGTGTGTGAGAGAGAGAGGGAGAGAGCTCAGAGAGAGGCTGAAGCAGTCCCTATAAATAAGTATTTTTGAATCATCAGCCTATGTGTGGTAATTGAAGCCATGGAAATGGATGAGACTGGAAAAAGATAGTGTCAGGAAGAGATATAGACCAAAATAGAACTTTGGGAAGCTCAAATATTTAAAACACAGAAAAAATAGAAAGATTCTGGAGGGTGCCTGGGAGGCTGTCAGTTAAGTGACCAAACTCTTGGTTTTTGGCTCAGGGTTTGTGAGATCGAGCCCCACATCAGGCTCTGCACTGACATGGCAGAACCTGCTTGGGATTCTCTCTCCGCCCCTTCCCCACTTTCTAAATAAATAAATAAATAAATAAATAAACATCTAAATAAAGAAAAATAAACTTAAAAAAAATCCTGGAACCTGAAAATGAGCAACCAGAGGAACAGTAAGAAATCTATGTAAATAGTGACTTAAATGTTAAACAATAAGAGGTGTTCTTTCTCAAGAATCAACTGACAAAAGAAGGAAATGCCCAATGTGCACTGAACAGTTTGATCAAATGCCAGAGAAAAGTCATGTAAGAGAGACATGGGCAAATGTTCAATGTGTGTCCAAATAAATCACTGGCAGTATTGGTAAAGAGTAGCTACCATGGTAGAGTGAAACTAAATGTGGACTACCAAGGATATCTTTAAATTCTTTTATCTCCTAAGAAGAAACAGGTTTCTAATGTATTCTGTTGAAAAACATATGATTAAAAAGTTATTTGGGATAGGAAGATAGAGAATAGACCAGATAAATGCTAGATAATTCAAGGCTACCACACATTCCTTTTTTGTCCAACCTTGAAGTTTCAATGTCATCTATTCCCAAGAAATATAACAGTGAACTAAGAAAAATGACATCTAAAGATAAGGAAATTATTACATATATAATAAATAATTGTTATGCTTTAGTAAATCTGCTGGAGTTAAAATAAATTTACTTATTGTCAACTGAGTCATCATAATAATAAGCAGTTATATAACTCTTATCATGAAAATACCTGATTATTAATGATAAACAACCACTTATAGAAGATATCAATTCATATGTATAATTTCAATCTAAGGCATCTAACATTTTTAAAGACTTAAAAAAACTTTTTCAATGTTTACTTATATTTGAGAGAGGGAGAGAGTGGGTGAGCAGGGGAAAGGCAGAGAGAGACGGAGACAGAACCTGAATCAGGCTCCACATGCTGAGCTATCTGCACAGAGCCTAATATGGGCCTCAAACTCATAAACCATGAGATCATGATGTGGCCCAAATCCAGATGCTTAACCAACTGAGCCACCCAGGTGCTCTGGAATCTAACTTCCTGGAAAAAGCATTGGGAAATACACATACAACTGTGAAACACTGTTGTCTTCATGTAATATTTTAAACCTTTGTAGCAGAACAAGAATGTGTTTAAAATGCACTGCTGAGAAAACTCATTTCATAATAAAAGTTTCTTGAAATGCAAGTTTAAAGGCTAAAAGAAAAAATGAGTCTCCCTCTCTCACTCAGACATTAAAGTAGCTTATTTTGGGGGCACCTGGGTGGCTCAGTCGGTTAAGCCTCTGACTTCGGCTCAGGTCATGATCTCACGGTTCGTGGGTTCAAGCCCCATGTCGGGCTCTGTGCTGACCGCTAGCTCAGAGCCTGGAGCCTGTCTTCAGATCCTGTGACTCCTTCTGTCTCTGACACTCCTCTGCTCACGCTCTCTCTCTCAAAAATAAATAAAAACATTAAAAAAAATAAACTAGCTTATTTTGTAATAAATACTGCACTGTGTGTTTAGAAAAAAATAAAGATTCTGTGTGTCTTGTCTCCTCTTTCTAAAATTCACTACTTTGTTGAGAAGCTAACAGTTATAGAAATATATAAATACAATTCACTAGTTATCAGTGATTTATTAGTATGCAGTTATAAGTTGAATATTTACTTCAGCAATTTAATTATCAAAATAAATCTGTGGTTAGCAAGTGTTATATTTGTCACACAGATGAAGAAACTGAAGCTCAGGTAGATTAATTTCACCTTGCTAAGAAGACATCATGGTCCATATTTGGAGCCCATGGGTGGCTCAGTCAGCTAAGTGTCCAACTCTTGATTTCAGCTCAAGTCATGATATCAGGGTCCTGAGATTGAGCCCCGTGTCTGGCTACATGCTGAGTATCCTTAAGATTCTCTCACTCTCTCTTTCTTTCTCTCCTCTTCTGCCCCTTCCCCACTCATGCACATGCTCACACTTCTTGCTCTTTCTTTCTCTCTCTCTCAAAAAAGAAAAAAGGAAAGAAAAGGAAAAGGTTAGTGGTAGGTTGGTCTATAACTTATATGTCCAAAGATGGTCCACATAAATAAATAAATGACTTGAACCCACCTCTGTCCCCTAAAAAGTCTGTTAAACATGTTAGTGCCATAGGAAACAATGTTCCTATATGTACAAGGGTTTGAGCAGATATACCAAGTTTGCCCAGATTACTCACTGTAAATTAGCCTGGAATATGAATATGTGGGGCATAACAGGCTGAAGAGAGGTTAGTCATGTAAACAATCTTCTGTGTAGTTGACAGTAAAACCACTGCAACAGTCAAGTAATATGTCTATATGCATTATATAAATTCTCAACTTGTCTATTATTCAAAAATCAAAATATGCCTAATGCAGAACAGAAAGGGTATTCCTAGAGAGCTGTGCACACTTAGTTTACATTCCTCATGGGAAGGACTGTTTCACTATGGCTAAGATTTGCCTATATCTTTTGAACCATTGGCAAGTTTGTTATGGGCAAGATAGATTTCTGTGGTCTGATTTGATCAATCAGGCAGTCCTGAGAGCACAGAGAACAGAGCATCAATTTTGCCTGAAACAGTGTTCCAAACCAGTCCTAGGGGGATGTATGACTACTAGTACAGTTCGTGAAGCCTGAGTATATTTACCAACTAAGAGAGCAGGGATGGAGCACAGACGGCTGACAGAAAGCACAAACAGCAGTTCTTTATTATTTGCAATGAAATAATAAATGCAACCTCTAATAACAATATGTTTAATAGCCTTTTTCTTTCAAAATAAGAGATGTGTGTAATTGACAAAGGCATGCTGTTTCATCAGGTTGAGATAATCATCTATGAAAATATTTTGTACAATTGATCAAAGGCTAAATATAAAACAAAATCAAATTAACTGATGAACTGAAGAGCAATTATTCACCACCATCGCAATTACTATGTTTATTATAACTTGTATTAATTATCAGGCATTATCTTAAGTGCTTAACATTGATCACTGTATTTAATCATTAAAATACCTTTGTACATTTGTGTTACTTTTCTATTTCATTCTACAGGTGATATAAAGTTATTTAATAGAGTCAAACATCCATTAGAGATAAAAAATCTAATCAAACTAACAACAGAAAATAACTTTTTGAAACATAAAGTCTATCTACAAAACAAAACCTAAAGCTAGCATCTTAATAGTGAAACAGAAAAAGAATTTCATTTAAATTAAGAAATGGAAAAGGAGTCTGCTCTCACTAATCCTTTTCAACTTTTGCAAAAGTGCTCTCTCTGATCAGTATAAGTGAGCATATATAAAAATTATAAACATATAAAACAAAATTGCAAATAGAAGATAAAGCTTTCATTTTTTGTAGATATGATTGACCCCATAAAAGCTGTAAATTATCTACATAAAAATTATTAAAAACAAGTATTTAGCAATGCTACTAGACATAAGACCAATTTATCAGATTGTTGTGAGATATAAGATCAAATGCATTTCTATATATCAACATAGATTTAGATATTATAATTTTAGAAAAAGACCATTCAAAACAGAACCACAAACTATAAAGTGCTCAGGAATAAATACTGAAATATATAAATTTATAGTTAATTTTTCATTCAACTCTATTATATAACTTTATCATATAGCTAAGACTTGATCCATATGGAGGTATTAAGAAATTCTACTGAAAAACAATAAAAGGAATAAAAACAAATGAAACTATATTGTTCCTAAAGATAGTCTCAAAGTCAAGGATTCTTACAATAGACCATTAAAAAATAATTTCCAGGGGCGCCTGGGTGGCTCAGTCAGTTAAGCCTCCGACTTCGGCTCAGGTCAGATCTCATGTTTGTGGTTTCGAGCCCCGCGTCAGGCTCTGTGCTGACAGCTAGCTCAGATCCTCGAGCCTGCTTCCAGTTCTGTGTCCTTCTCTCTCTGCCCCTTCCCCTCTCATGCTCTATCTCTCTCTGTATCAAAAATAAATAAAACATTAAAAAAATTTTTAAAAATAATTTCCAGATAAAGGCATGGGTTTCTTTTTAAGTTTACTTATTTATTTTGAGAGAGAGTGTGAGCAGGGCAAGAGCAGAAAGAGAGGGAGACAGAGAGAATCCCAAGCAGGCTCTACAGTGTCAGCACAGAGCCAGACGTGGGGCTCAGACCCATAAACCATGAGATCCTGACCGGAGCCTAAATCAAGAGTCAGATATTTATCTGACTGAGCCACCCAGGCACCCCAAGGCCAGGTTTCTTAAGAGCAATACTATTGACATTTTGGGTGGAATTACTCTTTGTCATGGAGGGCTGTCTTGTCCCTTTTGGAATGTTTAGCAACATCCTTGGCCTTTGTTTGATTGGTGCCTGTAGAATTCCTCACCCCATTATTATAACCAAAACTGTCTCCACACATTTGCAAATATCTCCTGGAGGGCAAAATGACCCCCATTTGAGAACCACTGGATTATGGACATAGAGATGAATGACAGTTTTTAGAGAAAACATATAAATGTATAAGATCACTTTTAAATAATGATACAGAAAAGACTCTTGGAGAGAAACAAAAGTGTGTAACATGAAAAAAATACAATTGACAAGTTAAAAATATTAAATTTAGATTTAATTTAAATTTACTTAAATACCATAAAAAATTGCAGAAAGCAAAAACTAAAAGATAATATTTGCAACATATATGAAAGAAAATACTATTATCTCAAATGCATAAAGCCCCCAAAAGTAAAATGTGAAAAAAATTAATAAGCTAATATGAAAATACAAATTTAAATTATAATTAGATCAAAATTTATATACTTAACATCCACACTCTCATCTGGACATATTTTACAAACAGAATAGAGAAAAATAAATGATAAAAGATTAGCATCCATAGATTAATAGGTCACTAGATATAGACATTAGATGGATCTGTTCAGGTAGAGTTCCAAAAGCATAATTAAATAATATGATTAACAATGTATTAAAAGTGCATACATAACTGGTAAAACTGCAAAGGAGGCAGATGCATAAAATTCAGGCCTGCAGCTGTTATGAGTGGAGAGAACACAAGACTTTGGAATTGTTCTATTTAAGGTACAATTTCATAATTACGTGCTTACTTGATAATAATTTTAGACCAAACATGTAAATTAGAGATAATCTTTTGTAACATGACTATTCCATAATAAAAGGAAATACTAAAAAAAGACCTTCAACCTTAGAGAGGGTAAATATATTTTTCAAGGCAAGCATGGAACATGTTGTATTATCTCATCTGTCACACTCCACAAATTGTGTTTTCCCCCTTGAGGCAAAGATAAATATTTAATTTATTATTGTTTTCCTTCTGTGTTACCTCAATGCATACTTTAAATAAAAAATGCTCAGAGCATCATTAAATTCTGGTAATTCTCCAGTTCCAGGCCAATTAGATATAAATTCTTTAGTTACGCATTTAAGCCAGATATTTTGCTTGACAATTCCAATCTGTTGGCAGTGACAGGCAGGGTCACTGTAGCTGAGCAGCTATACTAACAAAAAGGTAGACTTCAAAATGAATTGTGCTAGAAAAACAAGACATATGTAACGATAACAGGAACAATTCATGGAGACAGAACTTCCAAGTGTTTGTACTCTAAACAACAAAGTTTCATTTCATGGAAGCAAATCTTGGGAGAATTAAAGGACAAAAAGACAAATCTACAATCATGATGTTGTCAACACCACTTTAAAGAATGATGGAAGTGTATGGAATGAGTAGACAAGAAAATCAATAAGGATATAGAATTGAACAATATTGTGAATTAACTTGACCTAATTGATATTTATAGAACATTCCAACCAACAACCTAAACATCCACTTTTTTTCCCAAGTACACAAGGGATATTTGCCAAGGAAGACTATATGCAGGGAAATAAACAAGTTGTATCATATGGAATATGTTTAATCTTCACAGTTAAATTGAACAATAAATAAAAGGTATCAGGGAAACCTCCAAGTATTTAGAAAATAAGTGATACAGATTTCTAAGTTACACTTCAATTAAAAAAAGCTATAGGAGACATTATAACATCTTTTAATCAAATAAAAATACTTTACATAAAAGTTTGTGGAATGTAGCTCAAACAGCAGTCTATGAGAAAATTTATGGTATTAAATATATAGAGAGAAAATGAGAAATATCTAAAATTAATGTTCTAAGCTCTCACTTTAAGAAATTAGAAATAAAAATCAACTAAGCCAAAGTAGGTAGAAAAGGGAAATAAAAAGATGCAGCATAAGTAAATGAAGTTGAAAATAGACCTGTACACTTAAAATTGGTTTGTATGTGTATATGTACTTTTTACCTCAATGAGTCTGATTTACTAAAAGGGTGTGCAGAGGTATGCAATTTATAGGAAAATATTTCTGGCAATCATAGGCATAGAGTGTTTCACACAAGGGGAAAAATGTTGCATATACAGAAGTATTTTAGTACTTTTTAGCTTAATAGCCCTTGAACAGAAAAAAAATGGACCTTAATATGACAACAGTACCTCTCTTAGTCATTCCCATTTTGTGTGTGTCACCCTCACTGACCTTGATCCATTTCTATGTTGTGGTTGAACCTAAGAGGTCTCCAGATAAAAATGCTACACTGTTTCATATATATATTTATATATATTTATGTATATTTATATATTGCAAGGTAAAATAAATTTAATTCTTTTGGTTCAGTGTCAAGCTAAATCTTAATGTTAATTAGCAAAAAATAAAAATTTCGAAATCCTATCATGACCAAACAACTTACATATATACTTATGTTCAAGCCTTGTAATATCTTTCTTAATGTGAAATCTACTTTTTAAGATGATGACATGATATATAATCAAACCTAAGCAATTTACCCATCAAACAGCAGTCTCTGATCATATGTTCCCAATGACAGAAGTCCATCTGTTATTTCACATTGCCTTTTTCTTAAGCTACATACTTTTATTTACTCTGTCTTGTAAAACAGGGATCAAGAGGGTAATTAAACTATAATAATCATCATCATACACAACTGGTCCCGTAGATTTTTAAAATTATCATTATGAAATGAAGAGTTAGGGAAAACTTACTTATATATTTTTATGCTAAAAGGAACTTTTACAAGTTGATGGTTCTTTATTCTACATTTATCTCAACTGGGAGAAATTTCACATCTATTAATTACAGTAATTTTGAGGAAATAGTTAATTTTTAGATATCTAATTTCAAATTGATAGGTATAATGTGTGTATTTTTTAATCCAACTAATCCTGAAAGAGTTTAGTGCCAGATCCTGAATTGTTTTGCTAATGTACCAGTTACAGAAAACAAAGTTGGTAATATCAATAATACCAATACCAAATGACCATAATTTTGGTCATTTATTTAAAGACATTTTGACTGTCCAATGTATCAACTATGTACTAAGGATACAAAAATGATTAAAACAGACTCACAGAGTTCATCAGCATATTAAGGGAGAAAAATGTGGGAACAAATCAGAATGTGAGTGGAGTTACACTAAAATATGAACAATTCATAATGTTGATGCTAAAGAGGAAGTGATTAATTCTATTTTGAGCTGCAGGGAAAAAAAGGATCTGAAAAATTGGTGCTTAATCTAGTTAAAGAGATGGACTTTTTAATCTGAAAGAAAAACATTTGTTCAATGTAAACTACTTTCTTAATTCAGAAGTTAGTGGTTCAAACTTTTGATGCTAGTGTTCAAATGTTTTCCATTATTAGTGAACCCATCAGTGACATTAATTTCAAAGTTAACTCTTTTTTAAATATTTTTTTTCTTATCACTATTTTCCTGAATCTGACTTTGCCCATAGCAAAATTTGTTTGGGAGCCAATATGCATTTATAAGCAATGTTCTAGAGTTTGGGATTCCACATCAGCCCTTTTCTGGGCGAGATTTCACCTACTAACTACTTAAATACTAAACATTTGTTTTTAGAGTCTGTTATCTGAATAATTCTAAGAATTTTTGATGGATTGAAAACCCAGAATAAAATATTAAATATTGGATATTTATTTGATATCATTATCTCACCTCCTTTCAGTTTAACTTAGACCTTTAGGAAGAAGGAATTAACATTCACAGAGCAGGAAACACATACCACTTTCTAGGTTTTGTGCAAGGCACACTCCATGCACTGATTCAGAACAACTTTATAGCATGAATTTTTTAATAACTTTGGTGCATATAGATATCCTTAAGAGTTTCATGACTGTGTTCTGTTCAATACCTCACATCACAATGCTAATCACAATCTCCAGTGACAAATCCAAAATATACCTTAGGACATAAATTACATAGACTTTAAAAATTCTAAGTACTAATGTTTTAGGAAACTGATACATGTCTTCCTGATCCCTTGATACCCCTTTTTCACTGTGTCCTTTCTGTACTGACTTCAATGAAAGTATTTCTGTTGTATCTGTGTGTGAGTGGGGGCATATTTTTAAAAATATGCTTTATTCTGGGGCACCTGGTTGGCTCAGTCAGTTAAGCATTCAACTTGGCTCAGGTTATGATCTCGCAGTTTATGAGTTTGAGCCCTGCTTTGGGCTCTGTGCTGATAGCTCAAAGTCTAGAGCTTGCTTCAGATTCTCCCACTCTCTCTGCCCCTCACCCATTTGCGCTCTGTCTGTCTCTCTCTCTCTCTCTCAAAAAAAAAATTAAAAAAAGAATATATATACTTTATTTAAAAGAAAACTCTTAACATCTCCTATTTCTAATTTGGGAAAAAGGAACACTGTTCGCCAGCAGCAAAATACATATACACTGAGCCAGATGCTCTGTTTTAAAGATAGAAAATATGCTATGAAATCTTCTGGAAAAATGTGATTCAGATTTTTAAAATAACTCTGAAGCTAAATGATCTGGAAGGTGACACCCCTATCAGAACAATTCTGAAAGAATAACCAAAGACGAAGACCTCATCATTTCACCTAGGAAATAAATCATGTATATGAGATGTTTTTCTTACAGGAGAATAATATTCTATTGTAGAAAGAAGAAAATGTGAGGAAAAGTATCACTGGGCATATTACTATGAAACACAATTAAGTGGACAAACTATAAAAAATACTTATATAATGTTACCATTGCAACTCTGATTTACTCTATGGTATTCCAATATTCAATAGACTTGGGAGATTATAAACTGATATTAGATAAGAATTAAGAGATAATGATTTTAGGCTTTATTTTGTTTTTAAATGTTATTTATTTATTTTGAGAGAGAGTGTGAGCAAGCAAACACATGTAGGGGGTGGGCAGAGAGAGAAAGAATCCCACAGAGAGATATGGGGCCTGATCCCACAAACCGTGAGATCATGACCTAAGCCAAAATCAAGAGTCCAATACATAACCAAGCTAGCCATCCAAGCCCCACAGTTTTAGGCTTAAGTTTAAGCAGAAAAACTATTCCAACAAGAGTTATCTAAACTATGGTTTTCTCATAGTACTCTTCTTTATGCCACGTTTACTTGAGAGAGCCTGCTCTATTCTGTAGCTGAGCAAAGGTCAGAGCATCAACTTCATGTATTTCACTGACCTGTTATACAATACATTTTATCCACTGCTACTGGTTGCTTGGAACTTGGAAATTGTTTCAACTACTTTTTTTTCACATATGGAATAGGAAAAGGCAGCTTAAGATAATGTTCTAAAGACAAAGTTTAGTTGTTTTCTTGATTCCTGTTTTAACCTTCTATGTGATTTTATGCCTTAAAAATATTACTTGCAGCTTTTGTTGGGGATTCAAAATGGAAGTAAAGACACATGAGTGTTCAATTCTATATAATAACAAAACTATATATTAATTTTTATCAGACATCTGTAAAAAGTTATTTCATTTGGATAAAATCAATTTTCTAATTGTTAATTTTCTTGGCTTTCTTAACTTTAGATATGTTTTGGGATTTCATTTGAAAACACATTTTTAGGAAGCTTTACTTTGTGTTCTTCTGTTTAGTTTTGTACTTTCTCTTTCTCTCTTTCACACTTTTTCTACCTTCTTGGGCATCCTGTGTTTGGTCTTTCCTTTCCTGTAGGTGTTTGTTTTACATTATAATTTTGGTTGTCCCCAGGTGACAGTCTGCGCCCTACTTGCCCCACTGAAAACCGGATCTTACAATATTACTTTGGAGATATTACTGTTGTGACGCTGGTAGATGGCAGATTCAGTTGAAGAGCTGGTGGGCAACTTGGCTCTGCTCTGGTGGTAAAGCTGTGCCCATTTTTCAAATGAAATAGGGGATGAATCATTTATTTGGGGGGGGGGGAACCATCTCTCCACTGCTAAGGATGCTCAAACAGCCAGGTGTTGAGGAAATACGGCCTCTTACCAACATCCAGGATGACCTTGCCCAACCATATGAGGGATCATCCATCTTGGATATGAAAATTCCATCCACATAAAGCCTTCAGATATCACCAATATCTTGAATACAGCTTCATGAAAGATGCTGAGCCAAAACCACCAGCAAAGCCACATCGGATCTCCTCACTCACAGAAACTGTGTGATATAGTGCTTGTTTTAGGCTACTAAGTTTGGGGGGCATTTGTTACACAGCAATAGATAACCACTATATCCATCTGTATTGATAACTTTGTCATGTCTCTATCTCTATCTCCATCTTTGTCTCTGCCTATTGGGTAAATAGATATCTCTTTAAAATACAGCACTAAAAATTATTAATTGAAGGTAATAAAATGTAATGATCAGTAGAAATTAATATTCTATTAAATCCTATTGAATGCCTTATTCTCTGACAAAAAGTACTTTGAAATAGTTCTGAAAATTGGTATAAACTAAAAATTAGCAGTCACACAATGTTCATTTCTTAGATAATATCACTAGGTTTTAGCTGCCAATTTGCAATTTGCATAATGAGATATAAGTTACAAAAGTAACACCTGAATTCTGAGTCAGGACATAGTACTTTCACTAGATCTCTGAATTATATTTACTTTTAAAATGGTTTACTGAAGACATTGTATTTATTTACTAATCAAATATCATTTAAAACTCTGCTACTGTAAACAGACTCTCAGAGACTGTTTAAGGACTTCCTAGTCTAAGTGGCTTCATACTGCCCCAGAACATTGAGGGGTGCTTTACAAAATACCCTTCTCAATAACTGACTGAAATTTAAGATATTCAGGATACGAATACGATATTTCAACAAAATCAAATCCTCTTCTTGGTTTATAGATATGCGGTCCTCAGGCCCTCCAGCTGAAGCTGATAGTTCACATGCAGATTCAAAAATTCATAACATACACACTCACATGTTCTAGGAGAATTTTCTAGATTTTAAACCTGCAATTGAAGACAAAGTCTCAATGATAACTTTTAACCTGTGTCCATTTCTGGTGTATTAATCAGTGCTCTTGAATTCTGATAACAGAAACCCAATTCAAAGTAGCCAACACAAAATATTAAGTACATTATTTGATGTTACTAAACAAATGGATTTTATTTCAGAGATAGTTAGATTCAAGAATTCAAAATAGTATCCATCAGAGCTCTCTCTCTCCCTGTAGCTTTGGGTTATTTTTTCTTTTCTGGGTTTAATTCCCAAATAAACCATCTCCATTTGGGATCAAGAAGTACACTGAAAACACTAGCCATAAACAATGCTGCTTTTATCATGTGCTTACAACTAAAACTATCTGGTGGAAAAGGAATATTCTGTTCTCCTTGAGCACAAAGTCAATGCCAATTCCTGGCAAAATGTGGGAGAAAATGCAGGAGGGTTACCCACTCCAAAATCACAATGAGCAAAATCACTCTAGGAGAGGAGACCTATTGACTCTCTAGGGATGAGAGACTGGATAGACAAAATCTCAGATACTGTGCATTTCCTACCTGAATTACTGTGTAGTCCTCAGAGCTGATGTTGGTATTTTTTTTTAACTTTCTTTAGTTTTGAGAGACAGAGAGTGTGAGGGGGCGGGGGCGTCAGAGAGAGAGGAAACACAGAATCTAAAGTAGGCTCCAGGCTCTGCGCTGTCAGCACAGAGCTCAAAGCAAGGCTGGAACTCACAAACCGCAAGATCATGACCTGAGCTGAAGTTGGATGTTTAACCAACTAAGCCACCCAGACACCACTTTTGGTATTCTAATTATCAACCTAAGATTATTTTCAAAATGTGTTTAGTTGTCAATCTATACTAGTGTGATCTTAGTTTATTCTTTTTTTATTTTTTATTTTTTTAATTTTAGAGAGAGAGAGAACATGAGTGGGGGAGAGGAACAGAAGAAGAGAGAGAATCTTTTTTTCAAAACTCTTTTTTCTGTTTTTTATTTATTTTTGAGAGACAGAGAGAGACAGCATGAGCAGGAGAGGGTCAGAAAGAGAGGGAGACACAGAATCTGAAACAGGCGCCAGGCTCTGAGCTAGTAGTCAGCACAGAACCTGACACGGGGCTCAAAGCCACAAACCGTAAGATCATGACTTGAGCGGAAGCCAGATGCTTAACCAACTGGGCCACCCAGGCGCCCCTTGAGAGACAGAATCTTAAGCAGGCTCCACACTCAGCCCAACATGGGGCTTGATCCCATGACCTTGGGATCATAGTCTGAGCTGAAATCAACAGTTGGACACTCAGCTGACTGAGTCGCCCAGGCACCCCATTTTAGTTTATTCTTTTATTCAGTACTTACTGAACAGATATTGTAATCCTGGAACTGCTCTGGGTTTTGAGGATATATCAGTGAAAAAAAAAAGCTGTAAATTTTTATTGTTGTTGTTCTCACAGAGATAACATTTTATGAATCTAACATTCTAGTTTGAAAGTGCAAATCTCCAGATACTTCTATGGACCGACTGAATTAGAAACAAGAAATATGCATAATGAGTGGCACATGCATATCCTTGGGCATACTGATGTTTCAAATCTAAACTACTTTTCTTTTTCCATTCTTTTTCTCATGCTCCAGAACTCTCATAATTACTATAAGGTTTTTCTGTAATCTGCTGGAATAATATTTAATCTTAGATGTATATTCTGATATTCAGACCATTTATTTTGATACTTGATTGCTCTTTTGTTACCTTTTGATTTCACTTGTAAAATTAAAATATGACCTTTACAATACTCAGTGGTTTCTATATTTTATCTTCCTCTCTCCTTCTGATACAAGAGCACAGGTCTTCAAAACCATAACCTACAACGTGTTTGTCATGTAAAAGCACTAAAATGGTTACTACCTTCACTTTGATATGTCTTGTATTGTGGACAAAGAAGTAATTATAAACAACTAATAAACTAATACTAAAATGAATCTAAAAATAGTCACTACTTTTATGATCTTTTTAGTTAACGTTATAGAAGTAGTAAATCAGTAGGATATAAAAATGTGTTTTTTATACGTATGGTGAGATAAGACATTATAGAGGAAACCAATAAAATAGAAAAGAAATGAAAATTTTATGTACTTTTTTCCTTGTGTATTACACAGAAAAATATTCAGGTATATTCAACCAGACATGATTACAGTGAAAAAATACAAATGTGGAAGCAAAAGTGAGTACCAAGTGAAGCATTTAGCATCTTGAAGAGATCAGACATGCTTTGTTTGCTTCTCCATCTGTCTTCTCTTCTTTGTCGAGTACACTTTGAACATCTTTTCTACTGGGTTCCCTGATGTTTCAAAACTAAAATAATTATTGTCATTAAACTGGATAGTAGCTAACCCCATTTTAGAACTTCACTCAAATTCTTGGTCAACATTTCATATTCAATCAGTGGATATAATGAAAGGAATGGCTTATTTTATTCTTAATTTATACAGTAGATACTCTCTTAAGTAACAGTCATTGAATAATTTTGTCAGGAAAACTCACCGTACACATTCCTCATTGAACAACTAGGTAATCCATGGGACAGTGCAGTCTGAGGGCCCACTGTCTACTTTTTCATAAGTCCATGTTCTTCAGCTTCAACTACTTTCATCTCTTTATGTCAAGTTGTTATGTGACTACATGATTTCATCAAATATGATGTTAATTTATTAAATATAAATGGAAAAAGTGTAGTTGTTGGTGGAGAAACTAAACTGCATCTTTTAGACTTGATAATGACCTATCCTGTCACCATTAGAAGATACAGTTAAAAAATACATTCCAGGGTCGCCTGGGTGGCTCAGTCAGTTAAGCATCTAACTTCGGCTCAGGTCATGATCTCACAGTTTGTGGGCTCGAGCTCCGCATAGGGCTCTGTGCTGACAGCTCAGAGCCTGGAGCCTGCTTCAGATTCTGTGTCTCCCTTTCTCTCTGCCCCTCCCCCCCAAAATAAAATAAAGACATAAAAAATAAAAAATAAATTAAAAATAAAACATTCCAGGCAGTAACAAACGTAAAAACGTTGGCGTGATATTTAAAATTAGAGAGCAAGGAGCCTAAATGTCCATCACCTGATGAATGGATCAAGAAGATGTGGTATATATTCACGATGGAGTACTACATGGCAATGAGAGGGAATGACAAATGGCCCTTCGTAGGAAAGTGGATGGACCTTGAGGGTGTCATGCTGAGTGAAGTAAGCCAGGCAGAGAAGGACAGAAACCATATGTTTGCACTCATAGGTCTAGCAGGAAAACAAGAGAGACCTAATGGAGAACAGGGGGGAGCAGAGGAGGGAGAGAGAGTTGGGGAGAGAGAGAGATGCAAAACTTGAGAGACTATTGAATGCTGAGAATGAACTGAGGGTTGAGGGGGAAGGGGGAGGGGGGAAAAGAGGTGGTGGTGATGGTGGAGGGCACTGAAGGGGAAGAACACTGGGTGTTGTATGGAAAACAATTTGACAATAAAATATTATGGAGGAAAAAAAATAAATAAAATAAAATTAGAGAGCAATTCTAAAAGCAATTACCTTACAACTCTCTTTAAGCTATTCATTTTAAATAAAAATAACACTAGTAATAACATGTAGGATGCAATAGATATGCCATGCTCAGTGGTATTAGGTGATATCTTTTTGTAATTTTGATTTATATTTACCTGATGATGATTGATGTTGACGTCTTTTCATGTGTGTGTTAGCTACCTGTATGTCGTCTGCAGAACAATGTCTATTTATGTATTCTGCCTATTTTTAATTCGATCATTTGTGGGAGTTTTGGTATTAAGTTTTATAAGTTCTCTATATATTTTAGATATTAACCTATTATCAGATATGTCATTTGCAAATACCGTCTCCCATTTTCTAGGAAATAGTAGATGTTGGCCAGGATGCAGAGAAAAGGGACTCTCTTATACTGTTGGTGGGAATGAAAACTGGTGCAGCAACTCTGGAAAACAATACAGAGGTTCCTCAAAAAAGTTAAAAATAGAACCACCCTTCAATTCAGCAATTGCACTACTACGTATTTACCCAAAGGATTCAAAAATGCTAATTCAAAGGAAATCACTCATCCCAATGTTTATAGCAGCGTTATCAACAATAGCCAAACTATGCAAAGAGCCCAAATGTCCATCGACTGACAAATGGATAAAGAAGACGTGGTGTATTTATACAATGGAATATTAGTCAGCCATAAAAAGAATGAAATCTTGCCATTTGCAACAACATGGATGGAACTGGAGGGTATTATGCTAAGTGAAAAAAGTCAGTCAGAGAAAGACAAATATTATATTATTTAACTCATATGTGGAATTTAATAACAAAAGAGCAAAGAGAAAAGAGAGGGAGAAGGAGAAATCAAAATAGATTCTAAACTATAGAGAGCAAACAGGGGAGGTTGGTGTGGGGACTGATTCAGTAGGTGATGGGTATCAAGGAGGCCACTGGTGATGAGCACTGGGTGTTGTATGTAAGTTATGAATGACTAAATTCTATACATGAAACTAATATTATACTCTATGTTAACTAATTGGAATTTAAATAAAATTTTGAAGAAAAAAATAGCAAAAAATGAAGGATGTTATGAATATGGATATTGTAGAAATGTCCAGAGAAAGCCCAAATAAACTCATGTTAAAAATAGGCTTTGCTTTATATACTGGCCAAAGGATGCACATGCATATGCCTCAGGTTATCATCCAGATCTGAGCCTAAATTTCAGTCACTGTGGCTTCACAATGTAAGACTCAATAACTGGTATCTTCTGTGTCCCCTTCCCTCTGGAGATGTACTTCGTGTTTTGTTTTGTTTTCATCCTACAAAAGTAGACAGTTTCTAAGAATAAGTTAACAAAAATGATAGGGCACTACAGGAAGTGATAATTAACTTGATAAAAGCTATGTAGTTAATATTAATAGACATAACCCTATTTTGAATAACTCACTAAAAAATCCCTTGAAAATAACAATTCACCCATTAGTCAAATTAATTCTTCCAATGCCTTGTAGATTAAATCGAGAATTTAAAAGAGATTATTTTCTAGATGGTACCATGGGAGGCATTTTGTTCTTTGTTGTTTGACTTTAATATCAAGCCACATTTGGTCACCCCTAGTCCCTGTAAATTGAACTGCATCTATTATTGCTCATGACTCAACATGAAAAATAATGGCTTAAGAAATTGTGATCTTTTTCCAGGAGAAGTAAACATTTATTGTTTTGAAAAGGCTTGAATTCAAGATAAAATACAATGGTTTTTTGGCCTTTTCTTTCCAGATTTTTGAATCTTCCTGCTACTTTTCTTTTTGTATTCCAATGTTAAAAATGGAGGCTATTTGGTTTATACACAGGTTTTCTTAGTAAATGTTTAAGCATGCTTGGAAGATGAAAAGTGCCTAATATTATCATCATTCTGACTTCAAAATTCTGCTTGCCGGAGGTGGATGCAAATGACAACTCTTCTAAAAGCAAGCAGGTGTGGGCCTGGCTCCAGAGCTGCTCAGTAGGAAGCTGACATTTCAACATTAAAGTTCAATGCATTGGAGCATTGTTCTAGTCATCACAAACTGTCTAAATTACAAAATCCTGGCAACACATTCTAGCCATTAAGCTGAATATCCCCCTATTTTCAGTCTGGAAAGCTTTTATTAATTCATAAAAGGATTTTCTCAGCCGAGAGAAATTGGAAGCTGGCAGAGCAAACAACAAAAACAGGTCCACTCATTTCCCAGCTGAAAGATTTGACCAGATTCATTAGCATTTGAATTACTTCTGAAAAATTCCACCCATCACTGATTACCATATATAGTTTTAATGTATTACTGCAGACACATAACTCTGTCTTTTCATCCAGTTGTGCTTTACAGAATAATTTTCATTTATAATGTTCTAAGCATAGTTTATTACACATTACTCCAGTGTTATATGTATTTTTCTTTCAGAAAGTTTACAAATAGAATCACAGTAAAAGTATTACCCAGAATAACAAGTGATATTCTTTAAACCTGAAGCTGTTTAGACTTTGCTCACTAAGCTTTTTCTCCGCCATTCTCTCATCAAGGTCATGACAAGGAAAGAGAAAGAAATTGTACTATTTGTAGTTAAATAATTACTGACTAGTACATTAATAATAATGATAAGCTAGATAAAGGAAAGCAATTGTTTATGAACATTGGAGATTTCCATAAAATGAAATAATATCATATTATATAATTCTCTAATAATTTTACAGTGTAACTAATGGTCTTGACTTTTTTAGGGATATTATATGTGCAAAAAATGGTGGAGAGTTCAATAATTCTTGGTGTATGTTGTTCCTTTTTACATTTATATATGCACTTATACAATCACCAAAGATATAGAACATTTCCCTAAGATACAATCAAATGCCACTTCTACATCTATCCCAACTTCCAGAAGACATACATTTATTCTGACATCTAATTTTCCCAACTTTCTTTTTCACCACCTATGTATTTTGCCTCTTCTTGAATTGATATAACTGAAGTAAAAAGTATGTACTCTTGATTCTGTTTCCTTCAGTTAGTATATTTTCCATTATGTGGTGAGTACCTGTTTTTCATTTTCTCCAATTGCTGTGTAGTAATCCATCTTGTTGTTATAGCACAGTTTATTTTTTAATAGTTTTATTAAGCCAACATTCAAATATCATGGAATTCACCCTTTATAATTGCTCAATTTAGTGGTTTTTAGTACATTCTCAGAATTATGCAACTATCACAACTAATTTTATTTATTTATTTTTTGAGTCTATTTATTTCTTGTGAGACAGAGTATGAGTGGGGGGAGGGACAGAGAGAGTGGGAGAGAAAGAATCCCAAGCAGATTCTGCACTGTCAGCACAAAGCCTGATGTGGGGCTCGAGCTCAGGAACCGTAAGATCGTGACCTGAGCTGAAACCAAGACTGAGCCACTCAGGCACCCCTCTAATTCTAGAAAATTTCCATCACGTCAAGCTGCCTCACGCCCTTCAGTGATCCATCCTGATAACCTCTCCCCCTAGCCCCTGTAAACCACCCATCTATGTCTATCTCTATGGATTTGTCTATTCTGGACATTTGAGAAGATGGAAGCATACTCTATGTACCATGTACGTGTTGATGGACATTGAATTGTTTCCACTTTGGGGCATTGTGAATAATGTCATTGTGGAAATTCTTATGTAAGTCCTTTTGTGATCATTCACATTAATATTTGGATTTTATAAACAATAAACTTAGATGATTAAAAATTGCTGAACCTTTTTCTGTCGTGTTTGTACAATTTTCTAATGTATGTATGAGAATGTATGAGAGTTCTGACTGCACTATAACTTCCCCAATATGAATGGTGCTGACATTTTTTTAGTGTTGTTACATTAACCTGTATAGAAGTTATAGAGTAGAATCCCATTGTGGTTTAAATTTATATATCTACGATAACTACTGATGTTAAACTGTTGGCTAGTTTCCCAGCTTCTTTTATGAAGTACCAGTAAATATTTGAGTATTTTTATTGGGTTGTCTGTCGTCTTCATATTAACTTCAAAGAGTTTTTAAATATATTCTTGATATACAACTTTGGCACATATATACTGTCTTTTCATTTTCAAACTTCAGTATGTAGCTTGCCTTTTCATTTTCTTAATGATATCTATAAATTAAAATTTAATTTTTTAATGTTTTTTAGTTATTTTTGAGAGATAGAGCATGAGCAGGGGAAGGTCAGAGAGAGGAGACACAGAATCCAAAGCAGGCTCCAGGCTCTGAGCTAGCTTTCAGCACAGAGCCTGATGTGGGGCTTGAACCCACAAACTGCGAGATCATGACCTGAGCTGAAGTCGGCTGCTTAACCAAAGTAGCCACCTAGACGCCCCTAAAATTTAATTTTTTTAAGTAGACTTCACATCCAGTGTGAAGCCCAATGCAGGGCCTGAACTAACAATCCTGAGATCAAGACCTGAGCTGAGTTCAAGTGTCAGGGCCTTAACTGACTGAGCCATCCAGGTGCCCTGATAGTTTGAATTTTGATGTGTTTTGTCTAATAAATGTTTGCTTATAACAATTATGCATTTTTTCTAAATTTCTATCTTTTGTTTTCTATATTTAAATATATAACTATCATATATTTATTTTTTAATTTGATGTGAGGGAAAAGGTGAAGTTCATTTTTTAATGGATATCCAATTGTTTCAGCATCATTTCATGCAAAGATTGTCCGTTCCACATTTAATTACCTTGATGCCATTTTTGAAAATCAATTGACCGTACATGTTTGAGTGGACTTGTAAATTGCACATTCTGAAGAATTTCAATGGGCTATGTGTGTTTGTTTATGCCAGCACTACACTGTCTTGAATACAATAGTGTTGTAGTAGGACTTGAAATCAAATAGTTAAATACCCCAACTTTGTTCCTCTTTTTCAAAATTGCTTTTGGCTATTCATTTTTCTTTGCATTTCCAAATGTAATTAAGTCAGCATGTCAATTTCCAAGAAAATGGATGCTGGGAATTTTATTGGAATTGTTTTGAAGCTATGAATCAATTTGAGGAGAATAGCAATATTGAATCATCCAGTTACTGATTATGATAAATCTCCCCATTTAGTTCTTTTAAATATCTGTAACATGGTTTATGCTTCTAAGTGTGCAAGTCTTGTAGATAATTTGTTAAGTGTATTCCCTTAATTTGATGAGAAGCCATGGACTGGGAGAAAATATCTTAAAATCACATATTCAGCAAAGGATTAAATCTTGATTATATAAAGAGCTCTAAAATATGTAAGGACATTTTTTTAAGGGGAAATTACTATGTATCTTTGGTGTAGTCATATTTAACTGAGTCTACCCATATTTTAAAACTCATAAAACTACATACCAAAAAGTAGTGTCTTATTATTAATAGAAATATTTTAAGTTGGCAATTTTTAAAAGATTTTTAAATGTTTATTTATTTCTGAGTGAGAGAGAGAGCAAGCTGGGGAAGAATAGAGAGAGAGGGAGACACAGAATCTGAAGCAGGCTCCAGGCTCTGGGCTGTCAGCACAGAGCCTGACACGGGGCTTGACATGAGGTTTGACATGGGGTTCAATATGGGGTTCAAATCCACTAACTGCGAGATCATGACCTAAGCCAACGTCGGATGCATAACGTACTGAGCCACCCAGTCTCCCCTTAAGTTGGCAATTTTTTAATGAAAAAAAGCTATAAGACATTGCTAATGTTGCTCCTTAATATTAATCGAAATGTTTGTTTAAACTTACATAATTTCCATTTTGGATATTCTTTATTCTGTCCTTAAATTTTCAGCTTTTATCCATGATTATTTAGACTCAGTTCAAAGATCTTCTTCACTGTTTATAGTAGTATGGTTTTGTTGGCAACAAATTCTCTCAACTTCTATTTTTAAAAACATCTAACGGCATCTTGGTTATTCAAGGATAATTTTGCTGGTTATAATTCTAGAGAGCAAACATTGTCTTTTATCACATTTAAAATATCATTTTATTGTCTGCTGGCTTCTAGAATTCTGCCATCAGGTTTAATGTTGCCTTTCAAAAACAATTTGCCTTTTTCTACCTCAACTAATTTTTTTGATTTTTCTCTATATCTTTCATTTTCAGCAAATTGATTATGAAATAATCAGTAATCAATAATAAAATAACTGATCCCCTTCCCATATTAATTTCAAATTGTTTCTTGAAATTTAACAAAAGTTTTTAATATATAGTTGATATCTTTCACCAGTTTTGGAAAATTATTTACAATTATTTCTAAAAACACAATTTCTTCCTGTACTCTTTTTCTCTTCTCCTTTTGGAAATCTAAAGTTTATATATTAGAATATTTTATATTGACCCTTTATGTATCTCATGTTTTGTTGTGTTTACTTTTTCATTATTTTTCTCTGAACTTAAGTTCTGATAGTTTCTACTGATTTGCTACTGCAAGTTAATGACCTTTTCTTCTGCTGTTTTCCTCTGATGCTGAAACACATCCAATGAATCCTTAATTTCACATACTATTTTTACAGTTTTAGATTGCGTATTTGATTCTTCCTAAACGAATATAATTTCTCTGTTTAAATTATCTATCTTCATTCAAAATATTTAAATGTTTTCCTATTTTCACTAACACATTTATAGTAAGACCTTTTCTGCTACTTTTAACATATAAATCATGTAAACACATGGGCTCTTTTTCCTTGAATTAATTTTTTTTACATTGGGTCACAAATCCTTGCTTCTAAGTATGTCTCCCAAGTTTTAATAAATGGCAAATACTATGTCTAAAAGAGGCTAAATTTGAGGTGAATTTCCTTTGACACAGCATACCTTTCTCTTTTTTTTTTTTTTCTTTTTCCGAAAGACAGTGATAAACTGATCACCTCCATCCATTCAAGTTTTAAGTATGGCCAGGAATGGGCTGAAATTTGCATTAGTCTCATTTTTACTCTGGTTTCAAAGACCTTAAGGATATGACCAGTCATATCCTTAAGGGTTTTGGAAAATTATTGAACAAAGGGTTTATTGAACCCTTTGTCTCTGCTAGGACTTCGACTTTTAAGCACCGTTCAACTGTATGGACTTTCATTCCATGTTTCCATCCCTCCTTCTGGCTGCTTCCGCACTCAGCTGACGTCCAATGGGAGAAAATTGGCAGCCTGCATTTAGGCTCTCCAGATTCCAAACTGTCACAACAGCCAATGCAGCAACCAAAAGCCCTACTGGCTTATCTTTACACCAGCAGAATCCTTCTCTTATGGCAAGCCTAATCCACAGTCCATGCCCAGATCTGAGAATGCCCTCTGAAAATTAAAAAAAAAAAAAAAAAAAAAGAGGGTGTAGACAAGACTTCAACTTAACTGGGAAGAGGTCTTTTCTAGTGTCTTCCAAAATGATACGATTTGGGTAGTAACCATTTTTTTCCTAGTTGAAATAGAGGAAATGATGGTCTACCAGTGCTTATGCATAATAATTGGAAGCAGAAATACATGTGATGGATTAAATGGGCTAAATATTTTAGGGATATGACACATAATTAAAGATGACATATCACAGTACCTACTTTTAAAATGAAACGGGGGCATCTGGGTGTCTCAGTAGGTTAAGTGTCATGGTCATGATATCTCAGTTTGTGAGTTTGAGCCCCACGTCAAGCTCTGTGCTGACAGCTTAGAGCCTGGAGCATGATTCAGATTCTGTGTCTCTCTCTTTCTCTGCCCCTCCCTTGCTCACACTCTCTCTCTCTATCTCTCTCTCTCTTTCCCTCTCTCTCTCTCCAAAATAAATAAACATAAAATTAAAAAATTAAGTTAAACTTATTAACAGACTAAGAATCAAGGAGTATTGCTCAGAATGGTGCAGAACTTTCTAAATACAATTACTTATTAAAAAGAAAAAGTTTCAATTCAGAAATAATTTAATCAATCTACTATGAAATAAAGCTTTACAAACTATTGGAATGCCTGGATGCTAACTAATAGTTATAAAACTGAGAGACAGATGCTGCCATATTTTCCTTTGTTCACTAATTTAAATAATGCTGCCATTTGTTTGTCATGGTGTTCTACTTGCCTGCCTTCCTACAAACATTTGTTAAGTACCAACTATGACCTATATAAAAGAAATATACCAATAATAAACAAACAGAAATATTGAAATCCCCAGATTGAGAATAATTCCTTCCATAGCATAGGCTTGGTAAAAAACAAACATACACTTACTGTTTAGTTCAGGTTTCTCAGTTAACAGATTAGAAACGATCAACTATCAGTAGTTCTTGAATGCTTTCCTGGTAAACTTAAGAATAATTAGCTGCTCCAGAACTCCTCCTCCTCTTCTTTATCTTTTTCTTATTCTTTTTAAATTGACTTTTTAACTTTACTGTTTAGAACACAAGGAAGAAAATGGGAAAGCAAGCATTCTCTCCTTGCTTAGCTCAGAGGCTTTACTTTAGCATTCCCTTGTCCTGAGATCAAATCAAGGCAAGTCTAGTACATAGTAGTTATACAATAAATATTTCTCAAATAAATAAATGATATATTCAGGGAGTACAGGAATGAATAAATGACTGAGTGAAAACACCATGTTAAGATTAGAAGCTCTGAGAAAATTATTTTTCATTTAAGATCACAGATCACATAATATTCTTAAAATATTCTCATTCCTTTCCTTAATTTGAATAGAATGTAATATTTCTCACCCATGGTACTTATCATTCCTTGTGTGTCCTTACTGTCTTTTGCTGTAACCCAAGTATCAATTGTCCTTTAATAGTTTATCTTTGGTGGTTGTCTAAGTTATATTTCATGGCATGTAACATTTGTAACACTATTCATAGTAGATGGATTCAATTTGCTGTCTCAAAGGTTTTATACTTGAATAAGCACCTGTGCTTTTTTTACTTGTCTTATGAAAAGATTCTTATCAAAATATGTGCTTTGTCTGTAGCATATCATTTTATTTAATATCTTATATCTCTTATTCTATATCAAATATATTAGCTAACAGAAAAAAGGATTAAATAGAATGGAAAAATGATAAATTAACTTCAGGAAAATTAAACTTTTGCTAATATAATGACAACCATTATATAATTTGGCAAGCCCTAGACTGAGGAAAACTATTTGTAATCCATACATCAGATAAAAGACTTGTACTCAGAGTAGATAATAATTCTATAAGATTAATAATAAAAGGACAAACAAAACAATAAAAATGAAAGTATTCTTGAACAGATCCTTCGCAAAGAGGACAAAGTAGCTAAGAAGCATAAAAAATGTGCTCAACATTACTAGTTGTCAGGAAATAAAAGTTAAAATCAAAATGAGTTGCCACTACATATTTCTGAATGGCTTAAACCTTTAAAACTCATAATACCAGTGGTTGGCATTCTTCTATTACTAGTGGGAGAGTAACATGGTAAAGTTACTTGGGAAAATTGACAGTTTCTTATAAGGATAAATATTCATCTACTTTATGCTCTTAGGGATTCCACCTCTATATATTTATGCAAGATACATGACAACTTATGCTCACAAAACTATTTGTGTAAGAATATCCATGATAGCTTAATTCATTTTAGGCAAACCTCAGTATGCTGAAGAACAGGAAATAGATGACTAATATGCACATAAAATGGAGTACCACTCAGCAATAGTGTAAATGGATCTCAAAAGTATTATGGTAAATGAAAGAAATCAAACACACAAGAGTGTATAACATATGATTCCACTTATATGAAGTTCCAGAATTTGTGAAACTAATCTATGGTGATAGGTCTAAATAATCGTTGTCTCCGGGAGTGGGGGTGGGATGGACAGGGAACTGGTACAAAGACACTCTACAAGGATGGAAATGTCCCATATCATGATAGTATTGTGGATTACTGAGGTGCGTGCATTTACCAAGTTCATTAAATTCTAAATATAAGATAAACATATTCCACTGTAGGGGTACCCAGGTGGCTTAGTTGGTTAAGCATTCCAACTCTTGATCTAGGCTCAGGTCATGATCCCATGGTTTGTGGGATTTAGCCCCACATCAGGCTTGGTGCTGATAGTGTGGATTCTCTCTCTCCCTCTCTCTGTCCCACCTTTGCTTGTCCTTTCTCTCTCTCAAAATAATTAAATAAATTTTTAAAAATCTTCATAAAAATATGTTTCACTGCATAATTTCACTATATTTAAAACATATCCCTCTTTATAATAAAAATTTAAAAGAACAAGACAAGAAAAAACTAATTGTTTAAGTGTAAGTTTTCAAGATATGTCTTTCAGAAATTAATTCAATGCCATTTTACAATATGAAGTACAACTGTTATTCCCAGATAACAATATCCCTGAAGACTAGAGACCACCAGGGAGACCGAATCAGGCATACAAAAACAAAGGGCATTTATTACGGGCTTAAGCTTGGGCTCACAGACGTCACCAGCGCAGTGGATCCGTGCTGAGAGCCCCGAACAAGGGCTGAGCAGGGTTTTTATGGGGCTTGGGAAGGGGGAGTGACAGGAAGTTGTGACACAGGTACAGTGATCCAATCAGTATTGTATAACAGCATTGGCAACAATTTTAATTATACATTTTGTTTAGAGCATTTGTTTTTCTTTGGCAGGACCCAATCATGGCCTTTAGTGCTTTTTCGAAAATAACCAATCACAGGGTGGGCTAAGGACCCCCACGTGGGGTGAGTAACTGGTTAATCTAGTATTAAACAACAGGTAACTGTCTATGGTTTCCATCACAGTCCTGCCCTTAGGAATGTTAAGCATTTTAGCTGGCTGCTTCTGATTGGATGCTGCAAAGATGGTCGCTTGTTGAGCAATCTGTGCCCTGTTATTGTCTAATGATTCTGGGAAACCGAAACTTAGGCCTTCAAGGACAGAGGGGAAACTTAAAGCCTGTCATGGAGTCAGTTTGGTTCAGACCTGTGTCCTTTCACAACTATTCTAAACAAATATCAAGAATAACCTAACTGCATCAATTATCTCCATTTTATAGAATGGAAAACTCAAATTCAGAAAGAATATATAATTTACTCAAAGCCACACAACCTTTAAATTAATAGACTCGGGATTTATTTTAAGGTTATGTTGTCGTTACAGCCTGAACTCCTTCCTCTATGCTCTGATGCTTTTGAATATCAAGTCATGTAATGTTGATCTTTCTAACATAATAAGCTTATTTTAAATGGAAAGAAATTGATATTATAATCTTTAAGTGACAAAAAATTGGGAACAGATTATGGAATATGCTAATAATATGGGATTGTATGATACTGAATTGATTCAATAATAGAATATAAAACTGACCTCAGAAATTTATGTTGATGTGGAAAAGACAGTGGATACATAGTTACTAATTTGGGAAACTACAGGAAATAAAGAGATATACATTGATTATAACTACAGTTTACACTTTTTTATAAGGATAGGTGAAAAATCATACACACACATGCTGGAGAAGTCCAAGGACAGTACCAGGAATCACATAGAAACTATATTATTTTTATTCTCAGTTTTCAAAATAAATCTTCAGACCTACAGAAGTATAACTTACACAAAGGAAAATTAAAACTTTCTAGTTCTACACTTAACTCTGTGAACTTGGGAAAACTCATACAATTGTATACCTGCAACTAAATATAAGATACTTCTGTCATAACCTGAAAGTTCCTGGACCATTCGAACTTTGTCCCTGTCCTCCGCCCCCAGTCAATGGCAACTACTGATTGGATTCTAGGCATATTGTTTTGTAATTTCCCAGAATTTATAAATGTAATAATACAGTATACAGTGTTTTGATACCTACCTTCTTCCACTCAGCATCATTATTTTGAGATTCACCTATGTTGTTGTATATCGCTAGTTCATTCCTTTTTATTACTGAGTAGTATGCATGGTGGAAATATTCCACAGTTTGCTCACCAATTCACCAATTCACATTTGTGTTGTTTCCATTCTGAGGGGTTATTAGCAGAGCTGCCTTAACGTGTGGCATACAGGTTTTGTGTGAATATGTTTTCATTCTTCTTTTTAAATGCCTAGGAATAAGATTTCTGAGTGATATTTAAGAACCTATTCAACTGTTTTTGCAATGTAGATATAATATTTTACATTCCCATCAGCCAGAGGGAATTCTGAATTCCCACCACCACTGAAGAGGCCAGTTGTTTTGAATCCTCACCTCCTCACCATACCTTTTTTTAAAAATGTTTATTTATTTATTTTGGAGCTAATGAGAGAGAAAGAGGGGGCGGAGAGAGAGAATGAGCAAGGGAGGGGCAGAGAGAGGAAGACACAGAGTCCCAAGCATAATCCTCACAGAATTTGTAAATGTCAGTTCTTATTTGTTTGATCCATGCTAATAGACATGTAGTGTTATCTATATGTAGTTTTAATTTGCATTTCCTTAATGACTTATGGTGGTCATTTGCTTGTTTGCCAGTAATATATCTTCTTCAGTACTGTTCAAATCTTCTATCATTTTAATTGGATAGTTTCCTTTATAATGAAATTTAAGAGTTCTTTCTGTATCTTGTTAACCAATCCTTTTATCACCTATGTGCATTATCAATTATTTCCTCCTGCATAGGTCTGTCATTTTCTTCTGAAGAAATAGGTTTTTCTTGAAGAGCGAAAATGTTTAATTTGATGACCTCTAATTTATACATCTTTTCCTTAGTTGGTTGTGCTTTTTTGGCCTAATTAATCTATTTATAACTAAAATTCACAAATATTTCCTCTATATTTTCTAGAAGTTTTAGACTTTTGTGTTTTACATTTAGCTCTATGATTCATTTCAAATTATTTTATGTATAGTGCAAGGTATGAGTTGAAGGCTTTTTTTTCTTTTGCATGTGGTTACCAATTATTTTTAGTATTATTTGACAAAAACAGTATTTTTCTCTATTTAATTTCCTTGGTAAATGTGTCAAAAATCAGCCTGATGCCAGAGGTTACATTGCTGGTTTCTCTCTCATCTTCCATTTATTAATATAGCCATCCTTTCTTACCACATTACCTTGATTATAAGATTTATATTAATCTTGAAATCAAATAATTTAAAACATATATAAACTCCTTTTGTGATATAATATCTTAAATTTCTGAATACACCTGCATTTTTCCCCAGAACTCTTTCTTCTCAATTATTTATTATCTATTTAAAAGATGAAATGCTATGTTATCAAATATTATGAAATCATGTTTTTAGTCCCCATTTAGGACTTTATAACTTGACATATTTACAGGATCATTAAATCATCAACATTAAATAATGTTGATAGCTTTCTCTGATTTGAACATATGTAACTATGTAATTTAATTTCCTTAGTACAAATAAAGTTATATAACATATTCATACCAGATTATTTTCAAAGGTGATTTGAATTGGACTATGAGGAGGAAGCAATGCATACAGTAAGACTAATCAAATATGTGTGATTGAGTTTTTCCCAAGTCTCTTTTAATTAGAAATAGTTTAATGGGAGTAGTCATTTGTTACTGGTTAAGAAAGAAAGAAAGAAAGAAAGAAAGAAAGAAAGAAAGAAAAAGAAAGAGAGAGAGAAAGAAGAGAAAAAGACAATGCACCTAATCCTACTAACTCACATAAAACCCATAAGTCACATTCAAAATAATTCATTCATTTCTGAAAGCCCCCATGCAGCTGCTCCCATCTTATTAACAACCAGAATGTCAACCAAAGTTATCCTGTAATGTCTGTCATATTTTCTATTTCTGTTCTGATTCTTAACATCTGTCAGTGTCAATTTCCCTTAAAACCTCCTGACATAGTCTAACTTTTGGCATATGGTCAATGAGTGAAAAACCCAATTAGAGTTTTGGGGTAAAAAAGGTCAATTATATGACCCTTTGTATTGATGTTAAATGTACAACATTACATGTTTCAGTGAAAGCTCTCTTACAGAAGATTCTCTATCATGCTTCAAGGATGTATAAGTCTGCCAGTCTAATTGAATCCAATGGAGAAAATACAGAAAAGGAAGGAATGGGATTAAATATCTACTTCTGAGACTACATACAAATTATTTCTTATCCTTTTATGTCAGTTTTCAATACCCCCAAATTCAAAATTTTTAAGTATATTATCTTGATGATACAGGGCTTCCATTTCTACCTATCTGAAGTATTATCAGCCAAAAAATTGCAAGTTAAGTATTACTACATTATAGGTTGAGTAAACAATGAGTGCCATGGTATATTGGGTCTTTAACATATTATAAAAATCAAATTCAAAAAGCCAGGTATTAGCAACTTAACCTCTACAAATTTTACACAGGTAAATCAATAATAGGAATCTAGTTGTTCTTTCTGCCACATTAATGAAACTTTTTTAATTTTTTTATTTATTTTATTTTATTATTTTAATTTTTTTAATATAACACAATTTATTTTTTAACATATGCAATTATTTTCCGTCATTTACAATACAGTAGTTACAATGACACTCCAAACAGAAAAGCAAAGTAAAAAATCAAAACACCAACTTCTATTTCATGTAATTAGACTTATACAGAAATTAGAAGGTTAAGTAACAACTAGTTAATCACCTAATTTCACAGCTATCTGAAATGGCGATTGTTATATAGCAGCTTATCTATGATACATTCAATATACATGATACAATTTATTACTTGCCCATATGTTGGGGCCCATCCAGCCAGAAGTGCTGTGTGGCCTTTGGGACCCTGCTTCCCCTACTTGAAAATGTGTGCGCTTGACTGCTTGACCTAAATGGATCAGAGACTGGAGTTAGTTTTCCTATTATTCATGCCACTTGGTAATTGTGGTTTCAGTAAATGGGCAGACTTTCTTATTGAAACTCCCCGCCTAGTTAGAGGCACCTTACTCACAGACTGTTTGAACTTTTAAAAATAGCCTTGTCATAAGCTTCAGTTAATATTACACTATGTATGCAAAATAAGACTCCTGCTGATGTATTTTTAGTGATAAATTATGTTTTTTGATCTTCTGTATTGTACTTCATTCCTGTCTTTAATTTTCTGTTCTCTCTTCCGTGAAAACAATGATCTATTCTGAAACATGTGATTCCTAAGAAGTTGCAAACAATGTAATCATTAAAAGAAAGATGTAATCACCTATGGTATTTAAGACACTAAGTTTCACAGTAAAGTGTGGTCTCTTCCACCATTCATGTTGTCTGTGTTCTTTCTTATAGATATTTCGCCGACACCAACCCCCTACTCAGAGACCCTTAAGACTCTGGTGCGTGGGCTGGTCCTCCGCACTCATAAGCTAAACACAGCCTGCTTAATACCTTTCCTTAAATTCCACCTCTATACCTTTGAATACCAAATCTAATGGCCTATTCTTAGTCTTCAAATTAAATAACCCTCTGAAGCATTTTATTTATCTGACCAGCTGATATTTCTTAAATATTTATTCTTCCTTGGCTTAGGAAACACAATCAGCAACGAATTCTCTCAAAAATTTCCCTTTATGATTTCCTTAACCCAGATTTTTAATGATCTGTCATCTGGACAGTTGGCAAGTTTCTTATTTCATTTCTGAATTACCTGTCTATGCCCTTCTAGCTTCTCCCACTGGCAAAAAGCACATCTTCTGAAAAAAAATCTCATTATACCAATAATCTCATAAATTATCAGATTCTGAATATAATTGGCAGATTGAACAAATAAGTTTAATAGAGATACCTCACAAATTATATAAAAATATAAGAAATGGATAATAAATGGATAACTTGGTCAGAGAGAGTCACTGGTGGGTTATACTAAATATATAAGGGTGAAATTATACAAATTTTCTACAATCTCTTCCAGATAACAGAAGTAGAGGGAATATTTTAGACACTATGAAGCCAGCATTATCTTAATGTCTAAACCAGAAAAAGACATCACAGGAAAACTACAAATAAGTATTTTTCATGAAACGTAGATACAAAAATCCTCTACAAAATATTAGCAAAACAAATCAACAATGTATAAAAAGATTTATGCAACACAACCAAGTAGACTTATCTCAGATATGCAAGACTTGTTCAACATCCAAAAACAATTAATGTAATCTCAATAGGCTAAGAAACCAAATTTTATCAAAAAGGCTGGAAAATAATCTGACACAAAATCAAATATCCACTAATGATAAAATCTTTCAGCAGAGTAGGAAAAGAAGGAAACCTCTTAAACTTGATAAAAGACAACTGCAAAAAAAAAAGAAAGAAAAAGAAAAGAAAACCTACTGCAGACATCATACTTATTGATGAGAAGCTAGAAAAATTTCCAATAAAATCTGGAAAAGGTATGGAAGTATCCTCTGACCACTCCTTTTTAACATCATACTGCAAGTCCTAGCTAAAATTATAAGGCAATAAAAGTAACTAAAATATATATAGATTGGAAAAGTAGAATCAAAACTGTATATTCACAGATAACTTTGTTTTCTATGTAGAAAACCCAAAAAATAGTCTCCAAAAAAGTCCTACAACTAAAAAGTGACTATAGTAAACTTGCAAGAAACAAGGCTATGATAATCAGTAGATATTCTAAACACCAGCAATGAACAAGCAGAATTTGTAATTAAAAACACAATACCATTTACACTAATACCCCCCAAATGAAATGCATACCTAAAAGTTTTAACAAAATATGTACAAAATCCATATGGAATTAAAATATTAAATAAATGGGCAGATAGCCCATGTTTGTAGATGGGAAAACTCATTGTCAAGATGTTTTTCCCAATTTGAACTATAGATGCAGTGAGTTATTTTGTAGATATTGACAAATTGATTCTAAAGTTCTTATGGAAACACAAAGGATTCAGAAGAGCCAACACAATATTGAAAGAACACAAAGTTGGAGGAATGACAATACCCAATTTTAAGACTTACTATAAAACTACAGGAAAGGAGAGAGTATGATATTGGTGAAAAAAATAGACAAATCTAGGACTGAATAAAGAACCCGGAAATAGACTTTAATAAATACTCTCAACTTATTTTGACAAAGGAATAAAGACAATACAGAGAACAAACTGGTGATTGCCAGAGGGGAGGGGTAAAATAGATAAAGGGGATCAAGGTTATACTTATATTGATGACCACTGAGTAATGCATATAGAATTGTATACTTGAAACTAATATAACACAGTATGTGAATCATGCTTCAATTTTAAAAGAAAGTACTAGAGCAAAGATAGTCTTTTCAACAAATAGTGCTGGAACAACTACATACCATGTGCAAGAAAATGAATCTAGATACAGACTCTACACACTTCACAAAGTTAACTAAAAAATTGATTACAGATATAAAGGCAAAGCATAAAACTTAAGGCTGCCCAGAATAAAGGATAAAGTCTAGTTGGCCTTGGGCATAATGATGATATTTCACATACAAGACTAAAGGCACCATCAATGAAGGAAATAATTGATAATCTGGACTTCTCAAGAGCAAGATTAATTTAGTAGAAAACTGTGCTATTACATTGTATTTCTAAGAAAAATAATTTTACAGCTGAAATTTTATATTACATATTTACTTTTTAAGATTTTATTTTAAGTAACACAACACCCAGGGCACCTGTTATGGCTCAGTCAGTTAAGCATCCGACTTTGGCTCAGGTCGTGATCTCACAGTTCATGACTTTGTGAGCCCTGCATCAGGCTCTGTGCTAACAGCTCGGAACCTGGAGTCTCCTTCAAATAGTCTCTCTCTCTTTTCTCTCTCTCTTGCTCCTCCCACACTCCTGCTCTGTCTCTCTTTCAAAAATAAGTAAAACATTTAGGACAATTTTTTAAAAGTCTCTACACCCAACATAGGGCTTAAATTTATTTTTTTTCCATAATATTTTATTGCCAAATTGTTTTCAATACAACACCCAGTGCTCTTCCCCTTAAGTGCCCTCCACCATCACCACCACCTCTTTTCCCCCCTCCCCCTTCCCCTTCAACCCTCAGTTCATTCTCAGCATTCAATAGTCTCTCAAGTTTTAC